>NC_041382.1:515806104-515857141 GCF_002162155.2 Triticum dicoccoides | reverse complement strand
AACGTCAAAGTTCTCTGCCGAAGGTAAAAGCCTTCCTGGCAACAGGCTTGCCAGAAGCCGGCATCGAGAACGTCAAAGTTCTCTGCTGAAGATAAAAGCCTTCCTGGCAACGAGCTTGCCGGAAGCCGGCATCGAGAACGTCAAAGTTCTCTGCTGAAGATAAAAGCCTTCCTGGCAATCAGCTTGCCGGAAGCCGGCATCGAGAACGTCAAAGTTCTCTGCTGAAGGTAAAAGCCTTCCTGGCAATCAGCTTGCCGGAAGCCGGCATCGAGAACGTCAAAGTTCTCTGCTAAAGGTAAAAGCCTTCCTGGCAATAGGCTTGCCGGAAGCCGGCATCGAGAACGTCAAAGTTCTCTGCTGAAGATGAAAGCCTTCCTGGCCACGAGCTTGCCGGAAGCCGGCATCGAGAACGTCAAATTTCTCTGCTGAAGATGAAAGCCTTCCTGGCAACGAGCTTGCCGGAAGCCGGCATCGAGAACGTCAAAGTTCTCTGCTGAAGATAAAAGCCTTCCTGGCAACAAGCTTGCCGGAAGCCGGCATCGAGAACGTCGAAGTTCTCTGCCGAAGACAAAAGCCTTCCTGGCGACCAGCTTGCCGGAAGCCGGCATCGAGAACGACAAAGTTCTCTGCTGAGGATAAAAGCCTTCCCGGCAAGCCAGTATCGCTGGGGGCTGTGAGTGCCAAGAATCGTCCACGGCAAACCAGAGTTGCCGGGGGCTGCAATATTAGATAAGTCTTTCATCCCTCATCATGCATCCTCTTATGGACTGGGGAATGCGAAACCACGTTTCTTCCCGGAAACTGCCGTGCTCCCTCGACTCTAGGCCCTGGGGCTCGTTCTCGGGGCCAAGTTTGGTCGTAGTCGCGGCAGCAAAGGGATGAAACGAGGAGACCGCACCCACCTCGTTCCTGCCTCCGTCAAAAGCGTGAGAAAGGTCGAGCAACGTGGGAAGGCGGCAGGGTCTGTTGCCGGGAGATGAAATGTCTGTCCGAGGGATACCAAGGATTTGCTCCTTGGCGTGGGTTTAACTCACGAGACAAATAACCCGGCAAGCATCTTTTTCATTAAAAAACATCCCACTCAGGTACAGTCCATAGAGGATGAAAAACATGAAAGAGAGGATTACAAGTTCTAGATACAGCTAAGGCCCGAAGGCTTACAAATTAAAAAGATAAGATGCCCATAATCCCTTTCCTGTCCCCCTTTTCAGGAGGCAGGTCAAGGAGGCGAAAAGGGCAAAAGGAATGCGTAGGCGAGCTACGGGTGCCAGAAGACACCAAGAGAACATCCCGGGGTCGTCCGAAGGCTGGACGGCGATGGCGGCGCTGGAAGCGGGGCTCGAAGACGGGGCGGCAGGACGTCAGCACGCTGTCGAGGGCACCACGCCCTCGTACTCCGGCTTGACGGCCTTGTCGCCTGCCCTCTTCCCCTTCCGCAGCCTCCCTACGCCAGCCGCCCAAGGAGACGACCCCGGGGAGTTCAAGAAGCCGGCGACGCGGATGATGGGGTCGCCGGTGCCGCGCAAAGCGGCGCCCGACGCCTAGTCGGACCCTCTACCCCGCCGCCCGCTACCCTCGTTGTCGCTGTCGCTCCCCTCCTCGTCGCTCTCGCTCGAGGAGGAGCCTTCGTTGTCGGAGGAGCTGTCCACGCAGCACTTCGCCCGAGTGCCGAAGCACCCGAAGGCCTTGACGGAGAGGAGATCGCCCTCCATCAACTTAAAATGGAGGGTAAACCCCTCCGTCAAGCTGTGGATGCGGGCGAACGTCTTCAACCCTCGATCAAGATACATCACATTAGGGGCTGGGAATGCAACGCGGACTCGCGTGCCGCTGATCCCACAGCCCCTCATGTGCAGTCTCAGCGTCTCGGGCGGGTCCACTTCCATCGCACGCGCAAACGGAGCTGGAAGCCGGAGGCGACGATGAGGCACCCGGCGCAGCCTGACGAAGAACTCGCAAGGGTCGTCCCCTATGTGGACCGCCGTGGGGGGAGGAGCTGCCGGCGGAGGTGAAGCTGACGCGCCGCCCCGTCCGCCTCTTCCACGAGCGCCTCGACCTCGTCCTCGACCTCGTCCGCGACCTCGCCCCCTCCCTCTTCCCCTTATGGCTGGCTCTGCCACCACGGGCGCGAAAGAGGGAGAGATGCGCTGTCTGGCGGTGACCCTCGCCGCCACCGATGAAGGGCCTGAGTTCCCTTTCTCCATGGCGGATGGGAGAAAGGGGAGCAGAAGCTGAAGAAAGGAGAAGATGAGAGAGTGCGAGTTTCTGTGCTCCCATCCCGCTCTTTATAAAGGAGCGAGGTGGGGGCTCGGCCGCCCCGCTCAGCGAATCAAGACACAGGAAGGGCAGGGAGTCGGGGCCAACTCGCTCGCGACGGCCCAGTTTCCCACTCCACCGTCCGTGACCCCAAGCGCATGGGAGCCGCGTGGCGGGGATGCAGAACCAAGGCGACAGATGAGGCAGCCTCGCTCCGCCCCGTGAACGCGGGGAGTGGACGTCCCGAAAACCGCACGCCGGCCCCGTCCAATAAATGCACCACGCCCCCACACCTGCCTCCGTTTAGGGAGGAGGGCGTGAACCGTCCCCATCATCGTGGCCTGACGCATGCTCGGGGGGCTTAGCCCCACGCACGCAACCTCCCACGATCTCTCCCACGACGCCGCGTTTGACGCGTGCTGTTCTGGGCGTGCGCGGTGGGAGCGGAGTTAGATTCGGCGTGACCTAGGCCGCGCGTGCCCGTGCACTGTTTTGGGCCTGGCCCAACAGCGCTCGGCACCGTGTATGGCCCAGGCCCGGGGGCTCCTGTCGGTGTACTAGAGTAGGGGTACCCTATTACCCCGAACTCGTGCACGGGCAGTTGCAGCGCCCCGCGGCAAGGCTTGCCGGGTGACCGCCAGGACCCTCCGTGGTTCCCTTGAAGACCATTCAAGAACAAAATACTCAAACCAAGGCCCCGGCAAGAGGAGCTTGCCGGGAAGGCCAACTAAGGCCCCGGCAAGAGGAGCTTGCCGGGAAGGCCAACCAAGGCCCCGGCAAGAGGAGCTTGCCAGGAAGAGACGAGACCCCGGCAAGAGGAGCTTGCCGGGAAGACCATTCAAGGCATACCAAGAAAGCTTGCCGTGACGTGCCCTGCGTCCCGGCAAGATCCGGCGAGCGACAAGCTTCCGGACGCGACAAGACGACGGCCGCGGCAAGGAGCTTGCCGCGGGAACCCCCACTTCGTGCCCGCGCTCCAGCACACCTGCTAACGTGTCGCTTTGGGACTCTCCCAAGCACACGTGGCAGGAGGCCGTGCAGCTAGGGGTACGTGGTGGCAAGCGGAGATGAAGAGAAGCCCAACGTGGCAAATGGTGGCACTCCTAACGGTCACCTTTTGCACTGTTTAGGAGACTCAGATAGGCATTTAATGCCCTTGTCCCCTGCCGTCAGAGTTAGGTAGGGCGCACTGTATCCACAGTAGCGGTAGCTGCACCTACCGCATCCTTTTCCATTTTTACCCTTCTTGTCTACGTTGCCCCCTGTTGGTGACCCCTTGAGAGTATAAAAGGAGGCCCAAGCGCAACGTAGAGGGGGTTCAGGGGTTCGAAGGTTCGGCCAGTTCGGCTCATTCAACTCTAGGAACACTCTCACGCTCAGTCTGGCAGCGTCCATCGCTCCTGAGCAAGAATCCAATATACACAAACAAGCAGCAGTAGGGTTTTACGCATCCGTGCGGCCCGAAGCTGGGTAAAATCGCCCGCGTGCACTGCCTCGATCCGCTCTTTGTGCGCTCTCCGCCCCCCACCGAACCGAAAGGGGCCCTGTCCCCATAGGTGTTGGTGGAATCAGCATCGCCCCCGACATCTGGCCTCGGGCCAAACCCTTCGGCTGGGCGGTTTTACAATGATTGCCCGCTCGGCCTTTGAGCTAACGAGGATGACCTCCCGAGTCATCGAAAATCACCTCTGCATTGATTCTGAATACGCCAAACGGATGGATCCGACGGAATTGTTGTCTTTGAACAAACTCCTAGATCGCATTGCTGCCAGACTACGATCGGATTGGGCTTAAACCCGACCAGAGAGAGATTAACTCTCCACCGATCACCCACCAGATAGCGGTAGTCGAGGAGCAAGATAACCCTTTCTCTATATTGAGGACGAACTATGTTCGGATCTCCGACCTCGAGAAGCCGGACACCTACTGGCAGAAAGACACACCTTGTCCTCCGAACATAGAGTCAGACGATAAGCTTCAAAAATCAGAAGATACTCCAGAGCTTGGACTGTTCAGTCTGGAAAAACCTCAGACTTCGGATCATCGATCGGGTCAGGGTTCAGATCCAATTCCACCCACCCACCCAGACATAAGCACTCTCACAAGAATACAACAGCAGTCTCAGGAAGTGGTCCACCACTTTTGGGCCAGATTCCTCCTTGTCATGAACAAGGTTAAAGATTGTCGCGACGAGGACGCGATATCAGCGTTCCGCAACAATTGCATGAACGAAGGAATTCTCAACGCCATTAATCGCCGCCGCATACTACACTTCGCTGACTTGGCAACTATCGTACATAAGTACATCGCAATGGTAAGCGCCTGGAGAGATCAGACAGCTTGGGAGCCACCAGCCCCAGCTCAACCACTGGCCCAAGCGAAAAGGGCGCACCCCTGTGACGCGCCCAGACCAATAGCCAAGAAATACAAACCCATTATGCGGTGCGGAACTGTTATGGAGGGATTGCTTGATGGCCCATGCAAAATACACACCACACCAGATACCATACCAACCCATAGCCTTAGAGCATGTTAGATACTCCGACAAGTGGCCAAGAGTGGCGAGGATATCCTCACCAAGAATAACCCAGAACAACACCACTCAGAGGACAACGACCCCAAAGTACTGACGGTCTTCGAGACATTCGCCTCAAACAATAGGCGCAAAAGAGCACTACGCGGACTCGCCGAAGTCTGCCAAATAGCAGCTATAAACCCTTGGAACGACACGGTTTTAATGCCGGCGACGAACCAAAATACAGGACAGTACGAGCACCAGCCGCCTTGGTCCTCGGTCCGATTGTGGATGCCTTTCGGCTCACCAAGGTCCTCATGGACGGCGGCAGCGGACTAAGCCTCATCTACGAAGATACACTCCAAAAGATGGAAATAGACAGAAGCCGCATTGAGCAAGGCAGCACGACCTTCCGAGGAATTATTCCCAGTCGGGAGGCGCGGTGTGCGGGAAAAATAACACTCGACGTGGTATTCGGCACATCGGAGAATTATCGGTCCGAAGAAATAACCTTCCAAGTGGCCCCTTTCAACAGCAGATAACACGCCCTCTTAGGGCGAGATGCATTTACGCGCTTCCAAGCGGTACCCCATTATGGATACATGAAGCTTAAGATGCCTGGGCCCAATGGTATAATCACTCTAGCTAGTGATCCGGACATAGCACTCCACGCTGAGAATAAAACCGCATCCTTGGCCCTTGAGGCATTATCTGAAGCCCTCGCAGCCGAAGAATTAACCGTGCTGCGCTCCATGGTGGATAGGGATGATGTGGTCCTAGACAAACGACCCAAATCCACCTCCTTCAAACCAGCAGAAGAAATAGTCAAATTCCAAGTCCATCCAACGGACCCCAAGAAGATAGCATCCATCGGAGCACAATTAGACCCAACGGTTGACGCCGCGCTACGAGAGTTCCTGCGCGAGAATTGGGATATATTCGCCTGGCACCCTTCTGATATGCCAGGAATCCCACGCGAGTTGGCCGAACACAGCCTCAATATATTAAAGGGATACAAACTGGTCAAGCAAACACTAGGGCGCTTCTCTGAACCCAAACGTCAAGCTATTGGGGAGGATCTAGCCAAGCTAATTAAGGCCGGATTCATCAGAGAAATAAAACATCCGGATTGGCTGGCAAACCTGGTGATGGTACCAAAGAAGGACAAATCCTGGCGGTTGTGCGTCGATTTTAAAGACCTCAATAAGGCTTGCCCTAAGGATCCCTTCCCCCTCCCCTGCATTGATCAGATCATTGATGCTACCGCAGGACATGACTCACTGTGTTTCCTTGATGCATATTCCGGATACCATCAAATCAAAATGAAGGAGTCCGATCAAGATGCAACAACATTCATTACCCCATATGGGCCATTCTGCTTCAACACCATGCCCTCCGGGCTCAAGAACACCAGCGCCACATACCAACGCATGATTCAAACATGCCTGGAGAAATAGATTGGCAAGACAATTGAAGCCTATGTGGACAACATCGTCATAAAATCTAGGTGTGTCCAAACATTAATAGAAGATTTACGTCCCACACTCGATAACCTCCACGCGTATGACATCAAGCTTAATCCTAAAAAGTGCATTTTTGGCGTCCCCACCGGAAAACTGATGGGCTTCATTGTTTCCAACAGAGGAATTGAAGCAAATCCAGCCAAAATCCAAGCTCTGTCACAATTGGCTACACCAACAGACCTTAAACAAGTCCAAAAGGTCGCGGGTTGCGTGGCAGCTCTAAGCCGCTTTATCTCCAGATTGGGAGAAAAGGCACTGCCACTCTATCACCTTCTACGGTGAACTGATCACTTCGAGTGGATGGACGAGGCAATAGCTGGACTAGAGGAAATAAAAACCCTTCTTGCGAGCAATCCAATCCTGGCCGCGCCAAACACCGGCGAACCGATGTTATTATACATATCGGCAACACATTAGGTGGTGAGCGTCGTGCTCGTCATTGAACGAGAACAGGACGGACATAAATTCCTGCTTCAGAAGCCAGTATACTACGTATCCATTGTCCTTACACCATGCAAATCCCGGTACCCCTATTATCAAAAGATAGCATACGCGGTCTTCATGGCATCCTGAAAGCTCCGTCACTACTTCCATGAGTGTTCGATTACGGTGGCTTCTGAAGTACCACTCAATGACATTATAAACAACCGCGATGCCACGGGCTGGATTGCTAAATGGGCCATTGAGCTCCTCCAATTTGACATTACATATAAACCACGCCAAGCTATTAAATCCCAAGTACTGGCTGACTTCGTCGCTGAATGGACAGAGGCCGAACTCCCTAAAGAGTACGTCACATATTCCAATTGGGTTATGTATTTTGATGGCTCGAAAATGCTGGCAGGGCTAGGAGCGGGCGTCATTTTAACGTCCCCTACTGGAGATGTCGTTCAGTACGTACTCCAAATACTATACACAGACTCCAATAACGTAGCCGAATACGAGGCCTTATTGCATGGTCTCCGGATTGCTGTCTCCATGGGCATACAACGCCTAGAAGTGTGCGGGGACTCAAACCTTGCAATATCTCAAATAAATGGAGACTTCAACGCCAAAGATCCGAAGATGGCAGCTTATCGTAACGCAGTCATAAAAATGTCAGCCCAGTTCGAGGGGCTCGAGTTCCATCATGTGGCTCAAGAAAGTAATCAAGCGGCGGATGTTCTTGCTCGTATCGGCGCTAAGCGCGACCCCGTCCCACCTAATATCTTTCTGGAAAGGCTTTTTAAGCCATCCATGGTGTGGCAGGAGGAAGACGGCAACACTAGTACGGATTCAAACATAACCCCAGATCCCGGAAACACCGACGTCATCGGAGGCTCAGACACCGAAATAACACCGTCGACGCATCTCATCATGGTAGTCATTGCCCCATGGACCGAACCCTTCCTGGCCTATCTTAACAGGAAGGATCTTCCTAAGGACCAGAATGAGGCCCGCTGCATTGTCCGGCGTTCGAAGGCCTACAAGGTTTATGAGGGAGAGCTCTATAAGAAAAGTGCTACCGGATTTCTTCAACGATGTATCTCCGAGGAAGAGGGGCGGCAACTCTTGGCTGAAATTCATGCCGGACTTGGCGATCACCACGCCGCAGCTCGGGCCCTTGTTAGCAAGGCCTTCCGTACAGGGTTTTATTGGCCGACGGCCCGAGCAGATGCACAGGACCTTGTCCAATGTTGCGTCGGATGCCAACTCTTTGCCAACCAAAGCCATATGCCCGCAACTGCCTTACAAACAATCCCCATCACTTAGCCTTTTGCAGTCTGGGGACTCGATATGCTCGGACCTCTTAAAGGAGGAAGCCATAAGAGAAAGTACTCCCTCCGATCCTTTTTACTCTGCATATAAGAATTGTCTGAAGTCAAACTTTACAAAGTTTGACCATATTTATATGAAAAAATATCAACATCTACCATGATAAAGTTATACAACATGAAACTTTAAGTCACGACGCATCTACTAGTATTGATTTCACATTGTGAATGTTGGTATTTTTTCTATAAAGTTGGTAAAACTTTACGAGGCTTGACTTCAGACAAATCTAATATGCGAACTAAAAAGGACCAGAGGGAGTATCTTCTGGTCATGGTGGATAAATTCACTAAATGGATAGAGGCCAAACCAGTCAAAACGGCTGAAGCGGGGCGAGTAATATATTTCATATCTTGCGTGGTACGCCGTTATGGTGTCCCGCACAGCATAATCACCGATAATGGCTCTAATTTCACAACCGATGAAGTGAAAACCTGGTGTACTAATCTAGGCATTAAGCTCGATTACGCCTCTGTCTATCACCCGCAGACAAATGGTCAAGTCGAATGGGCTAATGGTCTTATTACGAGCGGCATCAAACCTAGACTAGTGCGGTCTTTGAAAGAATCAGACAAGCACTGGGTGGAGGAACTTGACTCCGTACTCTGGGGGCTGCGGACAACGCCCAACCGCACTACTGGATATACACCTTTCTTCATGGTGTATGGTGCAGAAGCAGTGTTACCCTGCGATATTATTCATGACTCACCTCGAGTGCGCATGTACGAAGAGAGAGAAGCCGAGCTTGATCGGCAGGACAGCCTAGATGCATTAGAGGAGGAGCGCGACGTTGCAAAGGCCCGTTCCGCATTTTATCAACAGTAGGCTCGCAGGTATCAAAGCAGAGAAGTGCGGGCCAAGACTTATAACGTTGGTGAACTCATTCTACGCCTGCCGGAGAAGAAAAAGGACAAACTCAAGCCCAAGTGGGAGGGTCCCTTCATCATTGACGAAGTTCTCACCGGAGGAGCGTACCGCATGCGTGATGCGTCAGACAATCACCTGGAGCCGAACCCCTGGAATGCGGCCAGACTACAATGATTTTATGCCTAGCGCTGGACTCTGTGTTCATCTCCTCCCTCCTGTTATTAACGTTATTTTTTCTCTCTCTTTTCGTTTTTTATCTTTTTTTCGTTTTGCTCTTTAGCCTTACGGTTTTAGTACGGCTAGACCGTCCTTACCTGATGCATACATCTCTACATATGTACATTCATTATACCTGGGGGCTTCTCATACAAAAGCTTGCTATTATTCTTCGAGCATCAAGCTCACTACATATGTGTTTTTTTCATATGTACGTTTTCTTCGCCATTATATGCGTCGATATGACTTAAGTTTTGGCCAAGCTGGGTTGCCTGGCTCCTGTGCTTATGCCCTACATTCCCATTAGTTCGCTACGGAATAAAGGGAGCACCTCTGCGATTGTCACTGCCGGGTCATCCGGATGTGTACCTCATACTGGGTGAAGCCGAAAGCTAGCGTTCTTAAGGGAATATTCGGTCGGCGAATGATGTCTACTACACAACCTTCTTCTTGTAGACGTTGTTGGGCCTCCAAGTGCAGAGGTTTGTAGGACAGTAGCAAATTTCCCTCAAGTGGATGACCTAAAGTTTATCAATCCATAGGAGGCGTAGGATGAAGATGGTCTCTCTCAAGCAACCCTGCAACCAAAATAACAAAGAGTCTCTTATGTCCCCAACACACCTAATACAATGGTAAATTGTATAGGTGCACTAGTTCGGCGGAGAGATGGTGATACAAGTGGTATATGGATGGTAGATAAAGGTTTTTGTAATCCGAAAATATAAAAACAACAAGGTAACTAATGATAAAAGTGAGCGTAAACGGTATTGAAATGCGTTGAAACAAGGCCTAGGGTTCATACTTTCAGTAGTGCAAGTTCTCTCAACAATAATAACATAATTGGATCATATAACTATCCCTCAACATGCAACAAAGAGTCACTCCAAAGTCACTAATAGCGGAGAACAAACGAAGAGATTATGGTAGGGTAGGAAACCACCTCAAAGTTATCCTTTCTGATCGATCTATTCAAGAGTCCGTAGTAAAATAACACGAAGCTATTCTTTCCGTTCAATCTATCATAGAGTTCATACTAAAATAACACCTTAAGACACAAATCAACCAAAACCCTAATGTCACCTAGATACTCCAATGTCACTTCAAGTATCCGTGGGTATGATTATATGATATGCATCACACAATCTCAGATTCATCTATTCAAACCAACACAAAGAACTTCAAAGAGTGCCCCAAAGATTCTACCGGAGAGTCAAGACGAAAACGTGTGCCAACCCCTATGCATAGGTTCATGGGAGGAACCCGCAAGTTGATCACCAAAACATACATCCAGTGGATCAATAGAATACCCCATTGTCACCATGGGTATCCCACGCAAGACATACATCAAGTGTTCTCAAATCCTTAAAGACTCAATCCGATAAGGTAACTTCAAAGGGAAAACTCAATCCATTACAAGAGAGTAGAGGGGGAGAAACATCATGAGATCCAACTATAATAGCAAAGCTCGCGATACATCAAGATCGTACCACCTCAAGAACACGAGAGAGAGAGAGAGAGAGAGAGATCAAACACATAGCTACTGGTACATACCCTCAGCCCCGAGGGAGAACTACTCCCTCCTCGTCATGGAGAGCGTCGGGATGATGAAGATGGCCACCGGTGAGGGATTCACCCCTCCAGCAGGGTGCCGGAACGGGTCTAGATTGGTTTTTGGTGGCTACGGAGGCTTCTGGCGGCGGAACTCCCGATCTATTGTGCTCCTCGAAGTTTTTATGGTACATGGATATATATATATATAGGAGGAAGAAATACGTCAGGGGGCCATGAGGGGCCAACGAGGGTGGAGGGCGCGCCCAGGGGGGTTGTCGCACCCCCCTGGCTCGTTCCTTCCTCGTTGCTTCCCTTACGTACACCCCAAGTCTTCTGGATTGCTTCAGTTCCAAAAATAAGTTCCGTGAAGTTTCAGGTCAATTGGACTCCATTTGATTTTCCTTTTCTGCGATACTCTAAAACAAGGAAAAAATAGAAACTGGCACTGGGCTCTGGGTTAATAGGTTAGTCCCAAAAATAATATAAAAGTGTATAATAAAGCCCATAAACATCCAAAACAGATAATATAATAGCATGGAACAATCAAAAATTATAGATACGTTGGAGAAATATCAGCATCCCCAAGCTTAATTCCTGCTCGTCCTCGAGTAGGTAGATGATAAAAACAGAATTTTTGATGTGGAATGCTAGCTAACATATTTATCCATGTAATTCTCTTTATTGTGGCAAGAATATTCAGATCCATAAGATTCAAGACAAAAGTTTAATATTGACATAAAAATAATAATGTTCAAGCATACTAACAAAGTAATCATGTCTTCTCAAAATAACATGGCCAAAGAAAGCTATCCCTACAAAATCATATAGTCTGGCTATTCTCCATCTTCACCACACAACGTATTTAAATCATGCACAACCCCGATGACAAGCCAAGCAATTGTTTCATACTTTTCATGTTCTCAAACTTTTTCAATCTTCACGCAATATATGAGCGTGAGCCATGGATATAGCACTATAGGTGGAATAGAATGGTGGTTGTGGAGAAAACAAAAAGGAGAAGATAGTCTCACATCAACTAGGCGTATCAACGGGCTATGGAGATGCCCATTAATAGATATCAATGTGAGTGAGTAGGGATTGCCATGCAATGGATGCACTAGAGCTATAAGTATATGAAAGCTCAACAAAAGGAACTAAGTGGGTGTGCATCCAACTCGCTTGCTCACGAAGACCTAGGGCATTTTGAGGAAGCCCATCATTGGAATATACAAGCCAAGTTCTATAATGAAAAATTCCCACTAGTATATGAAACTGATATCATAGGAGACTCTCTATCATGAAGATCATGGTGCTACTTTGAAGCACAAGTGTGGTAAAAGGATAGTAGTATTGTCCCTTTTTATTTTCTTTTTTTGGGGGCCTTCTTTGTATTGGCCTTTCTCTTTTTTGGGGGACAATACTCTATGAATGATGATCATCACACTTCTATTTATTTACAACTCAATGATTACAACTCGATACTAGAACAAAGCATGACTCTATATGAATGCCTCCGGTGGTGTACCAGGATGTGCAATGACTCATGAATGACATGTATGGAAGAATTATGAATGGTGGCTTTGCCACAAATACGATGTCAACTACATGATCATGCAAAGCAATATGACAATGATGGAGCGTGTCATAATAAATGGAATGGTGGTAAGTTGCATGGAAATATATCTCGGAATGGCTATGGAAATGACATGATAGGTAGGTATGGTGGCTGTTTTGAGGAAGGTATATGGTGGGTGTATGATACCGGCGAAAGGTGCGCGGTATTAGAGAGGCTAGCAATGGTGGAAGGGTGAGAGTGCATATAATCCATGGACTCAACATTAGTCATAAAGAACTCACATACTTATTGCAAAAATCTGTTAGTTATCGAAACAAAGTATTATGCGCATGCTCCTAGGGGGATAGATTGGTAGGAAAATACCATCGCTCGTCCCCGACCGCCACTCATAAGGAAGACAATCAATAAATAAAACATGCTCTGACTTCGTCACATAACGGTTCACCATACGTGCATGCTACGGGAATCACAAACTTCAACACAAGTATTTCTCAAATTCACAACTACTCAACTAGCATGACTCTAATATCACCATCTTCATATCTCAGAACAATCATCAAATATCAAACTTCTCATAGTATTCAATGCACTTTATATGAAGTTTTTATTATATCCCTCTTGGATGCCCATCATATTAGGACTAAATTCATAACCAAAGCAAACTACCATGCTGTTTAAGTACTCTAAAAATGATATAAGTGAAGCATGAGAGTTCATCTATTTCTTCAAAATAAAACCACCGCCGTGCTCTAAAAATATATAAGTGAAGCACTAGAGCAAAAGACAAACTACTCCAAAAGATATAAGTGAAGATCAATGAGTAGTTGAATAATTATGCAACTATGTGAAGACTCTCTAACATTTAAGAATTTCATATCTTGGTATTTTATTCAAACAGCAAGCAAAACAAAAGTAAATAAAAATGACGCTCCAAGCAAAACACATATCATGTGGCGAATAAAAATATAGCTCCAAGTAAAGTTACCGATGAACGAAGACGAAAGAGGGGATGCCTTCCGGGGCATCCCCAAGCTTAGGCTCTTGGTTGTCCTTGAATATTACCTTGGGGTGCCTTGGGCATCCCCAAGCTTAGGCTCTTGCCACTCCTTATTCCATGGCCCATCGAATCTTTACCCAAAACTTGAAAACTTCACAACACAAAACTTAACAGAAAATCTCATGAGCTCCGTTAGTGAAAGAAAAGAAAACACCACTTCAAGGTACTGTAATGAACTCATTTATTTATATTGGTGTTAAAACTACTGTATTCCAACTTCTCTATGGTTTATAAACTCTTTTACTAGCCATAGATTCATCAAAATAAGCAAACAACACACGAAGAACAGAATCTGTCAAAAACAGAACAGTCTGTAGTAATCTGTAGCTAACGCAAACTTATGGAACCCCAAAAATTATAAAATAAATTGATGGACGTGAGTAATTTATCTATTAATCATCTTCAAAAATAATTAACTAAATATCACTATCCAAATAAAAATGGCAGCAATTCTCGTGAGTGCTAAAGTTTCTGTTTTTTACAGCATGATCGCAAAGACTTTCCCCAAGTCTTCTCAACGGTTCTACTTGGCACAAACACTAATTAAAAGCATAAAACCACATATAAATAGAGGCTAGATGGATTATTTATTACTAAACAGGAACAAAAGCAAGGAACTAAAATAAAATTGGGTTGCCTCCCAACAAGCGCTATCGTTTAGCGCCCCTAGCTAGGCATGATGATTTCAATGATGCTCACATAAAGGATTAGGATTGAAACATAAAGAGAGCATCATGAAGATCGTGACTAGAACATTTAAGTCTCACCCACTTCATATGCATAGGGATTTTGTGAGCAAACAATTTATTGGAACAATAATCAACTAGCATAGGAAGGTAAAACAAGTGTAACTTCAAAATTTTAAGCACATAGAGATAAAACTTGATATTATTGCAATTCCTACGAGCATATATTCCTCCATCATAATAATTTTCAGTAGCATCATGAATGAATTCAACAATATAACCATCACATAAATCATTCTTTTCATGATCTACAAGCATAGAATTTTTATTACTCTCCACATAAGCAAATTTCTTCTCATGAATAGTAGTGGGAGCAAAGTCAACAAAATAACTATCATGTGAGGCATAATCCAATTGAAAGTTAAAATCATGATGACAAGTTTCATGGGTATCATTAATCTTTACAGCATACAAGTCATCACAATAATCATCATAAATAGGGGCATGCTCTCATCATAATAAATTTGGTCATCAAAACTTGGGGGACAAAAATATCATCTTCATCAAACATAGCTTCCCCAAGCTTGTGGATTTGCATATCATTAGCATCATGGATATTCAAGGAATTCATACTAACTACATTGCAATCATGCTCATCATTCAAATATTTAGTGCCAAACATTTTAATGCATCTTCTTCTAACACTTTGGCACAATTTTCCTTTCCATCATACTCACGAAAGATATTAAAAAGATGAAGCGTATGAGGCAAACTCAATTACATTTTTTTAGTTTTCTTTTACAAACTAAACTAGTGCTAAAACAAGAAACAAAAAGATTCGATTTCAAGAAATATATACCTTCAAGCACTAACCTCCCCGGCAATGGCGCCAGAAAAGAGCTTGATGTCTACTACACAACCTTCTTCTTGTAGACGTTGTTGGGCCTCCAAGTGTAGAGGTTTGTAGGACAGTAGCAAATTTCCCTCAAGTGGATGACCTAAGGTTTATCAATCCGTAGGAGCGTAGGATGAAGATGGTCTCTCTCAAGCAACCCTGCAACCAAAATAACAAAGAGTCTCTTGTGTCCCCAACACACCCAATACAATGGTAAATTGTATAGGTGCACTAGTTCGGCGAAGATATGGTGATACAAGTGGTATATGGATGGTAGATAAAGGTTTTTGTAATCCGAAAATATAAAAACAGAAAGGTAACTAATGATAAAAGTGAGCGTAAACGGTATTGCAATGCGTTGAAACAAGGCCTAGGGTTCAAACTTTCACTAGTGCAAGTTCTCTCAACAATAATAACATAATTGGATCATATAACTATCCCTCAACATGCAACAAAGAGTCACTCCAAAGTCGCTAATAGCGGAGAACAAATGAAGAGATTATGGTAGGGTACGAAACCACCTCAAAGTTATCTTTTCTGATCGATCTATTCAAGAGTATGTAGTAAAATAACATGAAGCTATTCTTTCCGTTCAAACAATCATAGAGTTCGTACTAAAATAACACCTTAAGACACAAATCAACCAAAACCCTAATGTCACCTAGATACTCCAATGTCACCTCAAGTATCCGTGGGTATGATTATAGATATGCATCACACAATCTCAGATTCATCTATTCAAACCAACACAAAGAACTTCAAAGAGTGCCCCAAAGATTCTACCGAAGAGTCAAGACGGAAACGTGTGCCAACCCGTATGCATAGGTTCATGGGCAGAACCCGCAAGTTGATCACCAAAACATACATCAAGTGGATCAATAGAATACCCCATTGTCACCACGGGTATCCCACGCAAGACATACATCAAGTGTTCTCAAATCCTTAAAGACTCAATCCAATAAGATAACTTCAAAGGGAAAACTCAATCCATTACAAGAGAGTAGAGGGGGAGAAACATCATGAGATCCAACTATAATAGCAAAGCTCGCGATACATTAAGATCGTACCACCTCAAGAACACGAGAGAGAGAGAGAGAGAGAGATCAAACACATAGCTACTAGTACATACCCTCATCCCCGAGGGAGAACTACTCCCTCCTCGTCATGGAGAGCGCCGGGATGATGAAGATGGCCACCGGTGAGGGATTCCCCCCCCCCCTCCGGCAGGGTGCCGGGACGGGTCTAGATTGGTTTTTGGTGGCTATGGAGGCTTCTGGCGGTGGAACTCCCGATCTATTGTGCTCCTCAAAGTTTTTAGGGTATATGGATGTATATAGGAGGAAGAAATACGTCAGGGGGGCACGAGGGGCCCACAAGGGTGGAGGGCGTGCCCAGGGGGTTGGGCGCGCCCCCCTGCCTTGTGCCTTCCTTGTTGTTTCCCTTACATACACCCCAAGTCTTCTGGATTGCTTTCATTCCAAAAATAAGTTTCGTGAAGTTTCAGGTCAATTGGACTCCGTTTGATTTTCCTTTTCTGTGATATTCTAAAACAAGGAAAAAACAGAAACTGGCACTAGGCTCTGGGTTAATAGGTTAGTCCCAAAAATAATATAAAAGTGTATAATAAAGCCCATAAACATCCAAAATAGATAATATAATAGCATGGAACAATCAAAAATTATAGATACGTTGAAGATGTATCAATGAATTAAAGACGTTTCTGCATTCACTCCATTGTGAAACCCCAGATGTTACTTACTCTACGATTTTTTCAATCACAGTTCAGACATGCACATTAAACGCATGCACACCCAGGGAAAGGAACCCTTAACGGAACTATTCTCTCTGGAAGATGTTTCTTACATAATGTATTATAACATAACTAGCCGGATACACATTGTCTGTTCAAGCAACTATGACCCCTACGCCTGGTTCCCATGCATACCCCGGTATATTCTACCGTTAGGGTATCCTGAAACACTCCGCACCTTCGGGTCTAGAGGTCGAAGCGAAAAGGTCGGCCATGACAATTGTCTTTATTATCCAGCTAGAAGGAAAGTACATAGTCATTCAAGACTTAAAGACTTCCTCCTCTATACCGTCCAACAGGCGGTCTAACTTACAATCCTGTTGGGAATATCTAGCGGCCACGTCCACTTGGTCATATACTAAACTAATGGGAATTTCCTCCCCATTCGACCCTAACGGTCCAACCCGGGCCATGTGATTCGGATCCAGCTTGGTATACCACGTTTTTACCATGGCCCAGGCCTCTCGCGTACCCTCTCGGCAGGCCGATATCTTCCATAGTCGAATACACTGCTGCGCTCCCTTGAACAGCTCTACCAGCTTCTCCATACTCCCTGGAGGGGAGTTGGATGGCCATAAGGCCTTGGCTACACTCCGCATTGCCTGCTGAGCTTGCTCGTGCAACTGTGACAGCCCTTGCAGGATCACTTGATGATCCGGACACCTCCTCTTCGGGACGGCCTATCAATACACCTGCAATCATAGCTATATCAGCTACTGTTACTTCCAAACTGTTATAATATAAATGCAACCACATACTGAATATGTCGCCTCGTGGTTTTTTGTTCTCCTTCACGAAGTCAACTAGATGAGCTCGCACATCTTTCAGTTCTTCGCCCAGTTTGGTGTTCAAATCCTGGAGCTTCTTTTTCTCCTAAACGACTTTTGTTAACACCCGCTCGCCCGCTGCTAGCAATTTTTTGGCTCCGTGTTCTTCGCTTCGAGCGGTGTCCAGCTGCTCTCACAGTTGGTCTAACAATCCAATACAAAGATAAGAAACCAGATTAGCATTATTAGTGTACAATTATGATTTCTCGATGGAGGGAAACATTACCAGGGGATGCCTTCTTGGATTTCTCTAGTTCGGAATTGGCAGCAGACAGCTGGCTCCGACACTTTTCTAGTTCCTGAGTTAATAGGGAGTTCTTCTCCGTAAGCACCTGGTTGTACATTGATCATTAAATCAGTTGTTTCAACTACTTTAAGTCTCGGGGGCCACTGGCATATGGTTATCATCGTCAGACAAAACAAACTTATCTGCACATCTTTTAAATGCTATTTTGTGGCTCTGTTAAGCCCATCTCGAGCAGCTCGGATATATGCATCGACCAAGTTGAAGGCATTAAATGACTCTTCTGAAAAGCCAGGGTCTTGTAAAATGGCCCTGTGGCGCCGATGATTCATGGCGCTCTCCACTTCTGAGTTGGTGATGGATACATCATCCGAGTCCTCGGCTGGAGGACAGTCCGGCGTCACCCCTGCATCAGCCCTCGTCTTCACGGCAGGATTTGATTCCTGGCTGCGGGAAGTATGACCGGCCGGACCCCCGGATATAGTCCGGGACACCTTTTTCCTGATACAGGGTAAATGGAAAGGTCATAGTTGGATGTGACTGCCAAGGTGCATACTTACAAATTCATACCTCTTTGATGAAAGCTCGGTCGTATCTTTGTTTGCCTTCCTCTTAGAAGGCTTGCCTGGTACGGGGGAAACTCTCTTTGGAGATGCTCCCGGGGCAGCATGGCACGCCGTATGCTTCCCCTTCTAAGCACAGGACAGTGCGGTGGGTAAGGAGGAATGAGAAAACTCTTTTGGATAAGGTGTCTACAGATTACTTACACATGAAGCAGGACGGAGGCCGGGGTAATCAGCGATAATGGGTACATATGTACCGTCATAGCTCATCTGATAGAATATTCCATCCTCAAGCTCCACAAATATGTCTGGATCTTCCTCATAACGGGGTCAAGATCCCGGTTGCAATTCTCCGGGTGAGGGGCAGGGTCATGGATCCCCTCGACACCCTTCCGCCATTCCTGTTATGAGCAGATAAGATGCTTCCTGTCAAGAATGATTCAGGGACAAGAGTAAAATAGTGAAGTTGAACCTTACCCAGCTGGGAGGATTATACATGGAAAATCTGTCTCGATATTGGAGACGGGTGAACTCCTCCTTCTCCCCTTTATACAGCTCAGACAGTATTTTGGCCAGGGCGGCGGGGGGTCTTCGGGCCCTTCCGACCATAGCGTGAGGCGTCGTCTTCCCCGTTATAATGCCACATGGGCAGCCCTCTGCATTGGAGTGGTTGGACCCCCGTGTTATAGAGATCGCCATTACCTTGACTATTGACAATCCGGACTGGGCAAGCGCCTTAATCTTGCCCAGCAGCAGGCTGACCTCCGCACTATCCTCTTCTTCAAGGCTTCGAGGACGCCAGCTATGGAATTTCTTCAGTGGAGAATTTGTAAACTCGGGGAGGCCCATGCGGACGGGGTCGGGTAGAGCGATGTCATCGATGTAGAACCATTCGGAAGGCCACTCTTCGGGAGCTTTCTTCAGCGTGCCGGACAGGTATCCTGTCCCGGCGATGCGCCACACTTCGGCTCCTCCCACTTCAAAAATTGACCCACTTTGGTTGCGAGGGACGAGGCAGAATAGTCTTCTCCACAAATTGAATTGGGCCTCGCAACCCAGGAATAGTTCGCATAAAGCGACATAACCCGCAATGTGCAGGACGGAGGCTGGGGTAAAATTATGCAGCTGGAGGCCATAGTACTCTAGAAGCCCTCGGAGGAATGGGTGAATTGGAAATCCCACGCCCCTCGGCAGATAGGGGATGAAGCACACTCGTTCTCCCGCAGACGGATTGGGGAAATCCTTCACCTGGGTTTTGCCGCTGAAGGAGGCCAATCCTGCTCGAACAGGGACCAGATCCGCAGGAGGGAGAAATCCCTGCGTTTGCAGCTTCACCAATTGGTTGTGGGACACAGAGCACCTCTCCCACTCACCTCTCTCTAGGTTGGAACGGGAAGAGGAGTTGGGAATGTTGGCCATGTTGGAATGGTTTTTGCCTGGCAGTATCTGAGGATCTTCTCTGTGTGGTGCTGAAAGGATCTAAGATCCAATCTCTTTAAATAGACACTCTTTCTTGCAGGGCTAGGGTGTTATTTGCAAAAAATACCCTGACCGTCCACATTCGCCCGACACGTGGAGGACGAAGTCATAAATGCATAGAAGCCGAGGGGTGCGGCATTGAATTGAAAGCCGAACACATTACTTGGAAGACGTCGGAGGAGGAACCCGCCTTGCAATGCCGAAGATAGTCTGCGCGCCGAACACCTTGTCATTGAAGCCTGGTTCGGGGGCTACTGAGGGAATCCTGGACTAAGGGGTCCTCGGGCGTCCAGCCTGTTAGCCATGGGCCGGACTGATGGGTTGTGAAGATACGAAGACCGAAGACTGCACCCGTGTCCGGATGGGACTCTTCTTGGCGTGGAAGGCAAGCTTGGCGACCGAATATGTGGATTCCTTTCTTTGTAACCGACCTTGTGTAACCCTAGATCCTCCCGGTGTCTATATAAACCAGAGGACTTAGTCCGGATAGGGGAGACTCATTATCATAGCCACACAAGCTAGACCTCTAGGGTTTAGTCATTACGATCTCGAGGTAGATCAACTCTTGTAATACTCATATTCATCAATATCAATCAAGCAAGACATAGGGTATTACCTCCATAGAGAGGGCCCGAACCTGGGTAAACATCGTGTCCCCTGTCTCCTGTTACCATCGACCTTAGACGCACAGTTCGGGACCCCCTACCCAAGATCCGCTGGTTTTGACACCGACAGTCGTCCCCGACCAAGGAACGAAGAGTCGAGCGCAATTCCTCATCGGAAAGGGGCTCCGAGCACAGGCGGAGATCGTCCCCTTCGTCTCCAAGCTTCCACAATGGGTGCGGGCATGACTGGAGGGGAGCCACGCGCTGCGCCATGAATTCTTGGGCAATCATGGCCCCCGTCAGCTTCGCCGTTCTCGAGTCGCCGGGCTTCAGGTCGGCGGTCATCCTCTCCAGCACCTACATCGCCTGCGGGTCGATGAGCTTCGCGCGAAGCCATCCCTCGTGGGACACAGGCATCTCCGTCGGCAGCACCGGCTGAGGGTGGACGTGCTTGGCGTCCATCAGGACCCACTTGCTCCTGAAGCCCTCGGGCTTCTTCCCGGCCTTCGAGATGGCATTGGTTTTGTTGGCCGTGATTAAGCCAACGCACCCTGAGCAGGGGCCCTCCTTAAGCCGAAGAAAGAAGAAGTGGCGCAGCAGCGCCACTGACGGCATCACTCTGACGTACGCCTTGCAGTAGAAGGCGAAGATCGACAGGAGAAGGACGGAGTTGGGATGAAGATGGAGGGCATGGATCTTATAGTGACTGAGGACGGAGAAGAAGAAGTCGGAGACGGGGGGAACCAACCCGGCGGTGATGTTGCTCCTGAAGAAGGGGTAGAAAGTGCTGCTAGGGGCCTCAGGCTCGGCGGAGCCAACCCGGAGCACAGTCTTCCTCTTCTCGTCGCCCTCCGCCATCATCAAGCGCACGGTGGCAAGGTTCTTCTCCAACACGCTCGGCGCTTCGAGTGCAGGTTCATACCAGGATGGCAAAGGAGTAGCCCGGGCTTTCTTGGGTGCCATCGACGACAAGCTCAAAGGAGGACCTGGGTGGATCTGGAGTCTCTGGGAATGAAGGGCAAGAAAGGGGATCTGGAGCAAGACGAAGGAAAGCAATGAAGGCAAATGCAGCCCACGCCAGCCTTTTGTCAGTCCGGCAGTTGCCGAGGCAGCGTGGGGAAGCGGAGACGCCCACGTCCAATCAATCGCCACGCGTCAAATGAGCCCGTAGGCTGTTGGGGCTCGCGACACTCCGCACTTGTCCTTTGGCTTCGCCCCGAAGCCAAGTCTGAGCGCGCCTTGGGCTCGGGGGCTACTGTCGGCGTCCTGGGAACGGGGTCCCCAGACTTGCCTGCCTGCGGCCCACGGCATGGCTCCACCAGCGGCCCTGTACAGCCTATCTTTACCAGCAAACACTCAAGACCCTCATGAGGGGCCAAGCCTCGCGAGGCGGATGACGCAAGACCTCCTGGGGGGCGGCCTCACCAGGCTGGCTTGCGAGGGGCGGAGAGATCACGGCAAGGGGCATCTCGCGAGGTTCCTGTGATGCAAGCCATGACGACCAAGGCCAGGCGGGCGCCAGCGTGCGCAGTGTCCTCGCTTCCTCTTTGGTGCTAAAGAAGTAAGAGCAGGCGCGGAGTCCCGAGGTATCAAGCAAAGCTTTCCATATCGGTGCAACGAGACCAAGACCAGCAGGATGGCAGGACGGAGGTCACCGTGGAGCCCAAGACAGCGTCATCACCAGAGCCTTTGGTAGGCGAAGACCATCTTTTGTCAGGATATCATGTACTAGCTGCCCCCCTTTAAACTATCCATTGTGGGATCCCTTCCCCCTGATATTTGGGAAGAGGACCTGTGCCTCTATAAATAGGGCTAGCCACCACCTTAAAAAAAGGATCCAAGACCGCATCAAACTCACCAAGCACAAGAGCACCTCTCCTCAGGAGGTTGGTCTTCCCTTGTAACTATTCATCCCCAGCCCAAGAGGCAATCCACCACACCACACTGGAGTAGGGTATTACACCACATCGATGACCCGAACCAGTATAAATCTTGTGTCCCTTTGTTATGCGAGTTCGACACTCTAAGCCTTGAGATTGCAGTGAGGGTGTGAGCTAGTGGGAGGAGAGATCTTCATGCACACCCCAGTGTTCGAACCTCAAGGGTTTTGCCCGAACCTGAAATCCAACAGTTTTAGACCTAAATAATTGTTATTTGGTGCCAGCGTTGAGCATGAACATTTTATCTGGATTTTGTTTGATGCGAGACGGTTATTCGTTTAAATCAAAGAATAATGGTTGTTCTATTTATATGAGTAATATCTTTTATGGTCATGCATCCTTGATGAGTGGTCTATTTTACTAAATCTTGATAGTAGTGATACACATGTTTAGAGTATTGAAGCCAAAAGATATAAGTTTAATAATGATAGTGCAACTTATTTGTGGCACTGCCGTTTAGGTCATATTGGTGTAAAGCGCATGAAGAAACTCCATGATGATGGACTTTTGGAATCACTTGATTATGAATCACTTGATGCTTGCGAGCCATGCCTCATGGGCAAGATGACTAAGACTCCATTCTCCGGAACAATGGATCGAGCGAAAGGCTTGTTGGAAATAATACATACTGATGTATGCGGTCCGATGAGTGTTGATGCTTGCGGCGAGTATCGTTATTTTCTTACCTTCACAGATGATTTGAGCAGATATGGGTATATCTACTTGATGAAACATAAGTCTGAAACATTTGAAAAGTTCAAAGAATTTCATAGTGAAGTGGAAAATCATCGTAACAAGAAAATTAAGTTTCTACGATCTGATCGTGGAGGAGAATATTTGAGTTACGAGTTTGGTCTTCATTTGAAACAATGCGGAATAGTTTCGCAACTCACGCCACCTGGAACACCACAGCATAATGGTGTGTCCGAACATCGTACTGCACTTTATTAGATATAGTGCAATCTATGATGTCTCTCACTGATTTACCGCTATCGTTTTGGGGTTATGCTTTAGAGACAGCTGCATTCACGTTAAATAGGGCACCATCAAAATCCGTTGAGACGACACCTTATGAATTGTGGTTTGGCAAGAAACCTAAGTTATCGTTTCTTAAAGTTTGGGGCTGCGATGTTTATGTGAAAAAGCTTCAACTTGATAAGCTCGAACCGAAATCGAAGAAATGTGTCTTCATAGGATACCCAAAGGAGACTGTTGGGTACACCTTCTATCACAGATCTGAAGGCAAGATATTTGTTGCTAAAAATGGATCCTTTCTAGAGAAGGAGTTTCTCTCGAAAGAAGTGAGTGGGAGGAAAGTAGAACTTGATGAGGTAATTGTACCTACTCCCTTATTGGAAAGTAGTTCATCACAAAAATCAGTTCCAGTGATTCCTACACCAGCAAGTGAGGAAGCTAATGATGATGGTCATGAAACTTCTAATCAAGTTGCTACCGAACCTCGTAGGTCAACCAGGATAAGATCCGCACCAGAGTGGTACGGTAATCCTGTTCTGGAGGTCATGTTACTTGACCATGATGAACCTACGAACTATGAGGAAGTGATGATGAGCCCAGATTCCGCAAAATGGCTTGAGGCCATGAAATCTGAGATGGGATCCATGTATGAGAACAAAGTGTGGACTTTGGTTGACTTGCCCGTTGATCGGCAAGCCATAGAGAATAAATGGATCTTCAAGAAGAAGAATGACAATGACGGTAATGTTACTATCTACAAACCTCGACTTGTTGCAAAAGGTTTTCGACAAGTTCAAGGAGTTGACTACGATGAGACCTGCTCACCTGTAGCGATGCTTAAGTCTGTCCGAATCATGTTAGCAATTGTCACATTTTATGATTATGAAATTTGGCAAATGGATGTAAAAACTGCATTCCTTAATGGATATCTTAAAGAAGAGTTGTATATGATGCAACCTGAAGGTTTTGTCAATCCAAAAGGTGCTAACAAAGTGTGCAAGCTCCAGTGATCCATTTATGGACTGGTGCAAGCCTCTCAGAGTTGGAATATACGCTTTGATAGTGTGATCAAAGAATATGTTTTTATATAGACTTTTGGAGAAGTCTGTATTTACAAGAAAGTGAGTGGGAGCTCTGTAGCATTTCTAATATTATATGTAGATGACATATTGTTGATCGGAATGATACTAAATTTCTGAATAGCATAAAAGGATACTTGAATAAGAATTTTTCAATGAAAGACCTCGATGAAGCTGCTTATATATTGGGCATCAAGATCTATAGAGATAGATCAAGATGCTTAATTGGACTTTCACAAAGCACATACCCTGATAAAGTTTTGAAGAAGTTCAAAATGGATCAAGCAAAGAAAGGGTTCTTGCCTGTGTTACAAGGTGTGAAGTTGAGTCAGACTCCTGACCACTGCAGAAGATAGAGAGAAAATGAAAGTCATTCCCTATGCTTCAGCCATAGGTTCTATCATGTATGCAATGTTGTGTACCAGACCTGATGTGCGCCTTGCTATCAGTTTAGCAGGGAGGTACCAAAGTAATCCAGGAGTGGGTCACTGGACAGCGGTCAAGAACATCCTGAAATACCTGAAAAGGGCTAAGGATATGTTTCTCGTTTATGGAGGTGACAAAGAGCTCTTCATAAATGGTTACGTTGATGCTAGCTTTGACACTGATCCGAATGACTCTAAGTCAAAACTCGAATACGTATTTTTATTGAATGGTGGAGCTGTCAGTTGGTGCAGTTCCAAGCAGAGCGTCATGGCGGGATCTACGTGTGAAGCGGAGTACATAGCTACTTCAGAAGTAGCAAATGAAGGAGTCTGGATGAAGGAGTACATATCCAATCTAGGTGTCATACCTAGTGCATCGGGTCCAATGAAAATATTTTGTGACAATACTAGTGCAATTTCCTTGGCAAAGGAATCCAGATTTCACAAGAGAACCAAGCACATCAAGAGACGCTTCAATTCCATCTGCGATCAAGTCAAGGAGGGAGACATTGAGATTTGCAATATACACACGGATCTGAATGTTGCAGACCCGTTGACTAAGCCTCTCTCACGGGCAAAACATGATCAGCACCAAGACTCCATGGGTGTTAGAATCATTACAATCTAATCTAGATTATTGACTCTAGTGCAAGTGGGAGACTGAAGGAAATATGCCCTAGAGGCAATAATAAAGTTGTTATTTATATTTCCTTATATCATGATAAATGTTTATTATTCATGCTAGAATTGTATTAACCGGAAACTTAGTACATGTGTGAATACATAGACAAACAGAGTGTCACTAGTATGCCTCTACCTGACTAGCTCGTTGATCAAAGATGGTTAAGTTTCCTAGCCATGGACAAAGAGTTGTCATTTGATAAATGGGATCACATCATTATAGAATGATGTGATTGAATTGACCCATCCGTTAGCTTAGCACTTTGATCATTTAGTTTACTTCTATTGCTTTCTCCATAACTTATACATGTTTGTCGGTGTCAAAACCGGCAGATCTCGGGTAGGGGGTCCCGAACTGTGCGTCTAGGCCGGATGGTAGCAGGAGGCAAGGGACACGAAGTTTTACCCAGGTTCGGGCCCTCTTGATGGAGGTAAAACCCTACGTCATGCTTGATTAATATTGATGGTATGGGTACTACAAGAGTAGATCTACCACGAGATCGAAGAGGCTAAACCCTAGAAGCTAGCCTATGGTATGATTGTTGATGTGTGTGTTGTCCTACGGACTAAAACCCTCTGGTTTATATAGACACCGGATAGGGTTAGGGTTACATAGAGTCGGTTACAATGGTAGGAGATCTTCATATCCGTATCGCCAAGCTTGCCTTCCACACCAAGGAAAGTCCCTTCCGAACACGGGACGGAGTCTTCAATCTTGTATCTTCATAGTCCAGGAGTCTGGCTGAAGGTATAGTCCGGCTATCCGAACACCCCCTAATCCAGGACTCCCTCAGTAGCCCCTGAACCAGGCTTCAATGATGACGAGTCTGGCGCGCAGATTGTCTTTGGTATTGCAAGGCGGGTTCCTCCTCCAAGTACTTCATAGAAGATTTTGAACACAAAGATAGTGCCCGGCTCTGCAAAATAAGTTTCCACATATTGCCATAGAGAGAATAATATTTACACCAATCTAATCTGCTGACGTATTCCGTAGCGTGACACACCACGGCCAAGCCTTTATCCAAGTCGCTTCATTATCCCACCTCAGCGCGTCATGCGAGGCAGTTTCCTTGGCACGTCTTGTTAAAGCAGAGATCGTGTCCCCTTATCTCGGGATTCTCATCAATACGGGCGTGGGTAACCCAACCGCGCCATTGATTATGGCGCTTGAAGATAAGTGAGTTTTACCAGGCTGGTGGGGACATGTAGTTGCGTCCACCCATATAAGGGGATAAAGATCCACCTTTTCACCTACACCTTCTTCCTCCTTCGCCTATCCATTCTTGCGCACTCGAGCTCCAGCGCCCAAGTCCGCACTCCCCACCTCAACCTTCTCCAGCCATGTCCGGAGCGGGAGGCAAGTGGATGGTCTCCTCCGTCACGGAGGGACATATCAAAAAGCTGAGGAAGGCCGGATACCTGTCTAACGACATCGCGTACCGGCTCCCCGAAAAGGGGCAGCTCATCCCCACCCCTAGGCCCCATGAGAGGGTGCTGTTCCTCCCCCATTTCCTCCGCGGACTGGGCTTCCCTCTCCACCCATTTGTCTGGGGGCTCATGTTCTACTACGGCCTGGATTTCCACGATCTGGCCCCGAACTTCGTCCTCAACATCTCGGCGTTTATCGTCGTGTGCGAGGCCTTCCTCCGCATCCGCCCCCATTTCGGCCTATGGCTCAAGACTTTCAATGTCAAGCCAAAGGTGGTGCGCGGCAACCAGGCGGAGTGCGGAGGCGCCATGGTGGGCAAGATGGCCAACGTCCTCTGGCTCGAGGGATCCTTTGTGGAGACCCTGAAGGGGTGGCAATCAGGGTGGTTTTACATCACCGAGCCGCGCGACGCCGAATGGGTCGCACCCCCTGAGTTTTGATCCGGACCCCCTACGCGGCTCACCTCCTGGAAGGAGACGGGCCTGTCGTGGGGTAAGAAGGGAGAGCTGACCGGACTCCAAACATGCGTCCAAACCCTGGTGGACAAGAAACTCAAACTTGTCAACATAGTCCAGGTTATGCTCATCCGCTTGATCCTCCCGTGTCAACAACAGGCTTTCAACCTGTGGGAGTTCGACCCGGCGCGGCACCAAACTCTGAGCAGGCTCTTCGACACGACGTACGAAGATGCCTGGAAGGTGCTTTTCAAGGGCGTCGAGGCTCCCGCATCCGCTACCGAGGATCGCGGATTCAGTGCACAGCGTCATGCTCTCGCGATAAGCTGTTTTTTTTCTTTTACAGGGTATCAGTTTTTCATGGTTTGACTCCATGCGGGATCTAAACTCCCTTACCTTTGACAGGATGGGCAGGTGACATCCGGACAGATCAACTGTCCGGCTCCTTTGCCCGAAGGTCCAGCGGACGCTCACTTGGCGAAGCTGCTGGTTCTGGCACCCTATGTGGTGCCGGATAAGAAGGCCGCAAAAAAGGCCATGGGGACTCGAAAGAGTGCCCGGCGCTAGGAGGTGTCGGATCCATCACCCGATGGCTCCGAGGCGCATTCCTCCCGTGAAGACGAGGAGGAAGAAGAGGAGAGCTCTCCCCCCCCCCCCCGAACGGGAGGAGAGAAGAAAAGGAAGGCCGCCCTCTCTGGGGAGGCCGGAGGGTCCAAGAAGGGGAAAACCCTTCCTCCGGACTACTCCATCGACGCCGATGGCGGAGAGGAGTGGCAGCCCAGGGCCAAGCCCCTGGCAAAGTCGTAAGTATCCGGATACCAGAGTAATTCATAGTATTCGTTTATTGCACAGCTTTCCCTTACGTCGAATATGTTTATGCAGCCCACCCAAAGACCGGCTCGACGCGTCGTCGAGCGGCTCACTGGACTCATCGAATGTGAACTCGCTTCCGACGGCTTCCTCCCCCCGCACTACGGACGACAACGAAGTGTTGTCCCAACAGGTTCCAAGCCGAGAGGAGGTGGTCCTGGAGGCGTCGCAAGGCGACCTCCCGGACTCCAGGAGTAAAGGGGATGAAACCCCTCAGGGCTCCAAGTCCGGCTCTAGGCCGGACACTGCTCCGAAACCTTCAAAGGTTCCAGAGTCCAGCGGGGGACCTCCTTCCAAGAGGAGCAAGTCCACCGTACCGGCAGCCCCCGTCCAACTGGAGGCGCCGGACAATATGTTGGAGGCGCTCCAAGGCGCCTCCATCGACGAGGAGCACCGCGCTATTATGAGTGCGGTGGTCCAGAAGGTTCGGTCCGCCAAGAGTGGACTGACTGAAGCTTGTACTAGCCTTTTGACAGGCTTTGAGGTAAGTAAAGAATGTGTAAATAATAGTACCGCATAGACAGTAGCCCCTGATGCTCTATTTGGCGTTCGGGAAGAAAAGCCGAATAAAGGATCAAATAGAATTCGCAGGAGTCTAACAAAAATGTGTCAATATGCATATGCAGGCTTCCCTGTTTGCGTCCGCCGCACTGACTGCGGAAGTGGACGCGCTAAAGCAGAACCTCGAGCGGTCCGAGCAAGAGCTCGGGCGTGCCAAGAAGCAGCTCGAGGACAATGAAGGTAAGAAATACCTTGTTTTTAAATATATATATAAAAAGGTGCAATTGCAAAGAATGACATGATTATCGTGGCAATTTTAGGGGCCACGTCTGAAGTGGCGACCCTTAAGCAGGAGCTGGTCGAGGCCGAGAAGAGGGCGGCCTCGGAGCGCATCGAGCGGGAGAAGTATGAGGCCGAGGTTGGCAAGGTGCGGCAAGAGCTCCAGGCTCTCATGGAAAAACATGAGATTTTGGAGCTTGACTCAAAGACGCGAGCGTCCGAGCTCGCGGTGGCTATTGAAAACGCCAAGTCTGCCAAGGCCGAATCCCAGAAGACCCTCCAGGAGTTGGATGAGGTGAAGAAGATAGCGGCAGGTAAGGCATTCGTTATGCAAAGCAAACACATAAACGTGAGTTACTTGTTACTTACCCGAATCCGGAGCTCTCCAGGAGCATTCACAGATCTTCCCCGGAGTGTATCCGATGCCGCCGCATTCTACCGAGCCGAGGAGGGCAGGTCGACAGAGAAGGTGTTCTAGTCTTAGTATACTGAGGCCGGACACCCCGTGCCCCTGAGCGACCAGCTGAAGCAACTGGTCGAGCTCCACAAGGCGGCCGAACAGGCCATGAAGGGCCTCATTGTTCGGCTGTGGCCTGGAGGGGCTCTGCCTGGGAGCTATTTTGGGCTGGTGCGGCGGTTGGTGGAGGCCTGTCCAAGGCTCGAAGTCATCAAGCACTCCGTCTGCATTGAAGGTGCCCGTAGGGCCCTTGCCCGTGCGAAGGTGCACTGGGGCAAGCTGGATGCGGAGAAGCTGGTGAAGGATGGGCCACCGTCGGGGAAAGAGCATCGCAAGCCCGAGAATTACTATAAGGATGTTCTGAAGGGTGCCCGCCTTGTGGCAGATGAATGTTCTAGGGATGTAATTTTTGAGTGAAACTTGCTCGTTTTGTCCTGTGTGCTGAAAACTTGTTTATATGCGCTAAGCAATGCTGTTGGAATTTAAAATATTACCTTCTGTGCGGCTGTTTATCAATTCTGAGAGATGGCGAGTCGTCAGCTTCTGCCCCCGTGCCGCTAGTGCTGGGGTGTTCAGGGATAAACCTGAGCGCTCTTTTTCCCATGTTTGGGTCCTTCAAGGGAGGCGCTCAGCCCAACGAACAAGGCAATCGGACTATAATGCGTGAACACTCTCACTTAGCCATAGAATTCTATAATTTTAAATTTCGGCGAAGCCCCTGGTATTCGGAAGACCGAGCTCGGGGCGCTATCCACGCCTTGGCCGGACAGAGCCAGCTCCTCGCCCTAAGCGGCATAAGTCTTTAGGGACTCACAAAACCTCTCGAACAGCGACCAGCTCTCGCTTCATCATGACAGTCAGTTTTAGCTTTCTCCACTGAGGTGCTCGACCCAGCTCAACTGGGGCACAATCGCAGTGGTTCTCCTAGTGCTACCTTAGCCGATATAGCGGAACGTAAGGCACCAAAACATAGGAGCCGGGCAAACCCAACTATTGACCCAAGACATGATTCAGAGCCGATGCATATAATGCTTTAAGTTCGGGGTGCCGCACTTGTTAAAGTGTTCAGACTTCTCACACCATATTGAGGGGTACTAAAGCCCCTGGCGTATTTTGGTCGTACCAACGTGTACGGGTGCAACATGTCGTTAAGGAACATATATAAGGAAAAAAGGTAATGCAAAAATAGACGAAAGCTATGCATTGTTTATTAAAAAGGGATGCGATCAAAGTAGAATGATACAAATAATGCGATAAGTGGAAGGTTGGACTAGTTAACATGTCCGTTCCAGGGGCAAGCTGCGGAATAGTATGCGGAACGGGTATATTGCTCGTGATAGAGACCACCTGGGAGTTCCGTAATGCGGCGTGGCTTGTCTGCTTCCCTGGTTCTTGCATCGTTTGTGCGACAATTGAACTACCGAACAGGCCTTCTGAAGGATGGAGTCCTAAAAGTAAGAGAAAAAAAAAGATCGACAGCCCCTAGTACGGTTTCAGCCGTATTTTTGGGCGTGCCATGATGGTGCCCCTCCCCCTGTACCCATGGTATCTCTAGGGCGTAGTTATGGACGCGAAGTACTGGCGTCGCCTTTTTGCGAGGGTTGGGGTTGGGGCCGCATTGCTACGCCTACTCGGATCGTGCCAGGCGGTCTTGTTGTAGGTTACGCCGGGCGCGCTTGACGGTGTCCGGTCGTTTAGTGGACGGACTGGAGAACTGCCTGGAGAGGCTGCTTTGTACTTCCGCTGCAAGGGCCGCCGTGTGCTCCTCCATTCGAAGGGAGCGTTCGGTGTTTCCATTGACCGTAATTACTCCTCGAGGACCTGGCATCTTGATCTTAAGGTATGCATAATGCGGTACCGCATTGAACTTAGCGAACGCGGTTCGCCCGAGTAGTGCGTGATAGCCACTGCGAAACGGGACTATGTCGAAGATTAACTCCTCGCTTCGGAAATTATCCGGGGATCCGAAGACCACTTCAAGTGTGACTGAGCCTGTACAGTTGGCCTCTACACCTGGTATTACGCCTTTAAAGGTCGTCTTGGTGGGCTTAATCCTCGAGGGATCTATGCCCATTTTCCGCACTGTATCCTGGTAAAGCAGGTTCAGGCTGCTGCCACCGTCCATAAGGACTCTAGTGAGATGAAATCCATCAATGATTGGGTCTAGGACCAATGCGGCGAATCTGCCATGACGGATGCTAGTGGGATGGTCCCTTCAATCAAAGGTGATCGGGCAGGATGACCATGGGTTGAACTTTGGGGCGACTGGCTCTACCGCGTATACGTCCCTTAATGCACGCTTCCGCTCCCTTTTAGGGACATGGGTTGCGTATATCATGTTCACCGTCCGCACTTATGGGGGAAAACCCTTCTGTCCACTGTTGTTCGGCGGCCGGGGCTCCTCGTCGTCATCGCTATGCAGCCCCTTGTCTTCATTTTCGACGTTTAACTTGCCTGCCTGCGTGAACACCCAACAATCCCTGTTGGTGTGATTGGCTGGCTTTTCGGGGGTGCCATGTATCTGGCACGAGCGGTCGAGTATTCGGTCTAAACTGGACGGGCCCCTAGGATTCCTTTTGAATGGCTTTTTCCGCTGACCGGATTTGGAGCCTCTGAATCCGGCATTAACTGCCGTATCCTCAGCATTGTCGCTGTTAATGCGGCGCTTCTGCTTGTTGCGACACGACCTGCCACTACTGTCCCTGGTGTCCAAATTACCAGGGTTCTTGATCATATTGTTGCTACGAGCAAGCCAGCTGTCTTCTCCCGCGCAAAAGCGGGTCATGAGTGTCGTGAGTGCTGCCATAGATTTCGGCTTTTCCTGTCCAAGGTGCCGGGCCAGCCACTCGTCACGGGTATTGTGTTTGAAGGCTGCTAGGGCCTCAGCGTCTGGACAATCGACTATTTGATTTTTATTTGTTAGGAACCGTGTCCAGAATTGCCTGGCCGATTCCTCTGGCTGCTGAATTACGTGACTTAGGTCATCGGCGTCTGGTGGTCGCACATAAGTGCCCTGGAAATTGTCGAGGAATGCGGCTTCCAGGTCCTCCCAACAACTGATTGATCCTGTTGGCAAGCTGTTAAGCCAATGCCGAGCTGGTCCTTTAAGCTTGAGTGGGAGGTATTTGATGGCGCAGAAATCATCGCCACAGGCCATGTGGATATGAAGGAGATAATCCTCGATCCATACCGCAGGATCTGTTGTGCCATCATATGATTCGATGTTGACGGGTTTGAAACCCTCGGGGATTTGATGATCCATTATTTCGTGTAAAGCAGAGTGGGTGTGCGGCGCCTCCGTACTGGGCTATATCATGACGTAGCTCCAATGAGCCTTGTCTGCTGTGTTCGGCCCTGCCGAATTTGTGGCCAGCGTGATGGTTACCGTCTCGAGCCGTGGGGCGCCCACGCGATCTGTAGATCGATCTTGTTTGCATTGCCTTGTCCTCCGACATGTCTCGTAAGTCCGGCGCATATTCTTGTGCCTTGGTACGGGGTGCGGCTTGAGTGGAGGGCCGGGAGGTCTCTCTGTCGCGACCACGAGGTGGTCGGTCGGCCGCATCAAGTGCTTCCTCCTCTAATCGGGGGAGCAACCTGCGCTTTGGGTAGCTCTTGGAGGGGCGTTCGAGTTTATGCTCTTCGGCCGCAAGGACTTCAGTCCATCTGTCGACCAACAAATCTTGATTAGCTCTAAGTTGTTGCTGTTTTTTCTTGAGGCATCTTGCCATGGCCATAAGCCTGCGTTTTTGCTCTACGGGATCCTCTGGCACGACGAATTCGTCGTCGTCGAGGCTTGCCTCGTCTTCGGAGGGAGGCATATAATTATCGTCCTCGACCTCTCTGTCTGCCGCTCTCTCATGAGGGCTGGTTTCTCCATCCTCCTGTGCTAAATCTTGCTGGAGGGGGTTTTCTTCGGCGCTTTCCAGAGTATTATTATCTCCCGTGCTGGAATCACCTTGTTTGTTTTGGCGGGATTTTGAGCGGCGCCGCTGACGCCGGCGCTTAGGCTGTTTCTTGGAGGGGTCATCCTCCGCTGTTCCATCGCCATCTCCCTCTTTTGGGGTGTCCACCATGTATATGTCATACGATGAGGTGGCTTTCCAGGGCCTAGTAGGCGCTGGTTCTTCATCATCTTCTTCATCGGCGTCCATACCGTCGATGTCTTCGGAGTCGAAGTCGAGCATGTCGGTTAAGTCGTCGACAGTGGCTACAAAGTGGGTGGTGGTTGGGATTTGAATTTCTTCATCTTCCGTACCCCAACCTTGCTGACCGTAGTCCGGCCAGGGCTCTCCTGATAAAGAGAGAGACTTCAGTGACTTCAGGATATCGCCGAAAGGCGAGTGCTGAAAGATGTCTGCGGCAGTGAACTCCATGATCGGCGCCCAATCGGATTCGATCGGCAGGGGCACGGAGGGTTCGGAGTCCGTAGAGGAGTCCGGCTCCTTGGAGTCACGAGTCTCGCAGAGTACGGGGTTGGTGCTTCGCTCAATCGTTGTTGGGGTCGCAGCCCCCGAGGTGACGTCCAACTGCCCATCCTCGATCGGCGCAGTTGGCTCTGAATTAAGGGTCGGAGCCGATGCGGGTGCGGCCTCCAGGGCACTGTTCGGCGGCAGAGCTAGATCATGCTCGTCGTGACAGTGCGGCACGCTCGGCAGTGGCTCGAATCCGTTGAAGATCAAGTCCCCGTGGATGTCAGCCGTGTAGTTTAAACTTCCAAATCTGACCTGAAGGCCAGGGGCGTAGCTTTCGATCTGCTCCAGACGGCCAAGCGAATTGGCCCGCAGTGCGAAGCCGCCGAAAACGAAGATCTGTCCGGGGAGGAAGGTCTCACCCTGGACTGCATCGCTATCGATGATCGTAGGAGCCATCGAGCCTGACGGCGACGACACAGAGGAACTCTCAATGAAAGCACCAATGTCGGTGTCAAAACCGACGGATCTCGGGTAGGGGGTCCCGAACTGTGCATCTAGGCCAGATGGTAACAGGAGGCAAGGGACACGAAGTTTTACCCAGGTTCGGGCCCTCTCGATGGAGGTAAAGCCCTATGTCCTGCTTGATTAATATTGATGATATGGGTAGTACAAGAGTAGATCTACCAGGAGATCGAAGAGGCTAAACCCTAGAAGCTAGCCTATGGTATGATTGTTGATGTGTGTGTTGTCCTACGGACTAAAACCCTCCAGTTTATATAGACACCGGATAGGGTTAGGGTTACATAGAGTCGGTTACAATGGTAGGAGATCTTCATATCCGTATCACCAAGCTTGCCTTCCACGCCAAGGAAAGTCCCTTCCGGACACGGGACGGAGTCTTCAATCTTGTATCTTCATAGTCCAGGAGTCCGGCTGAAGGTATAGTCCAGCTATCCGAACACCCCCTAATCCAGGACTCCCTCAATGTTCCTATGACTATGAGATTATGCAACTCCGGAATACCGGAGGAACACTTAGTGTGCTATCAAACGTCACAACGTAACTGGGTGACTATAAAGATGCTCTATAGGTGTCTCTGATGGTGTTTGTTGAGTTGGCATAGATCGAGATTAGGATTTGTCACTCCGTGTATCGGAAAGGTATCTCTGAGCCCTCTCGGTAATGCACATCACTATAAGCCTTACAAGCAATGTGACTAATGAGTTAGTTACGGGATGTTGCATTACGGAACGAGTAAAGAGACTTGCCGGTAACGAGATTGAACTAGGTATTGAGATACCGACGATCGAATCTCGGGCAAGTAACATATCGATGAGAAAGGGAACAATGTATGTTGTTATGTGGTTTGACCAATAAAGGTCTTTGTAGAATATGTAGGAACCAATATGAGCATCCAGGTTCCGCTATTGGTTATTGACCAGAGATGAGTCTCGGTCATGTCTACATAGTTATCGAACCCGTAGGGTCCGCACGCTTAACATTCGGTGACGATTGGTATTATGTGTTTATATGTTTTGATGTATCGAAGGTAGTTTGGAGTCCCGGATATGATCACGGACATGATGAGGAGTCTCGGAATGGTCGAGACATAAAGATCGATATATTGGAAGCCTATGTTTGGACATCTGAATGGTTCCGGGTGAGTTCGGGCATATACCGGAGTTCCGGGAGGTTATCGGAAACCCTCGGGAAGTATATGGGCCTTATTGGGCCATAATGGGAGAGAGGAGAAGGGAGCCTAGGAGGGGGCGCCCCCCCCAAGCCCAATTCGAATTGGGTGCCCCCCCCCTTTCCTTCCCCCTCTCTCCCCCTTCCTTCCTCTCCTAATCCAACTAGGGAAGGGGGAATCCTACTCCCGGTAGGAGTAGGACTCCCCCTTGGGTGCGCCATAGAGGGGCCGGACCTCCCCTCCTCCACTCCTTTATATTCGGGGGAGGGGGCACCCCATAGACACACAAGTTGATTGTTTAGCCGTGTGCGGTGCCCCCTCCACAGATTTCCACCTCAGTCATATCGTTGCAGTGCATAGGCGAAGCCCTGCACCAGTAGCTTCGTCATCACCGTCATCACGCCGTCGTGCTGAAGAAACTCTCCCTCGACACTCAGCTAGATCTAGAGTTCGCGGGACATCACCGAGCTGAACGTGTGCAGATCGCGGAGGTGGCATACCTTCGGTGCTAGGATCGGTCGGATCGTGAAGACGTATGACTACATCAACCGCGTTGTCATAATGCTTCTGCTTACGGTCTACGAGGGTACGTGGACAACACTCTTCCCCTCTCGTTGCTATGCATCACCTAATGGTTATTGTGTATGCGTAGGAATTTTTTGAAATTACTACGTTCCCCAACACCTACTCAGCCTCACGACCTCACAGCGATGCTCCGACGTGCTTGAGCTAAGAAGGAAGAGAAATGGGCACGTCAGTTTACCCAGGTTTGGGCCACCTTGTGGTGTAAAACTCTACTCCTACTTTGTGGTTGGATTGCCTCGCGAGGGAGGGTGGGCACAAGTGTACAAGGGAAAAATTCACCCCGTCTCTATGGCGACACTATGCCCCTACTTATACCAGCCTCAGTCCTCTTCCCTCGAAAACACATGGCGGGAAGGGTTGCCACAACGGCCAATTCAAAGGGGGACGGGGTTGCAGCTTATCCTGACTAAAGGCGGTCTTTGCCTGCAAAGGCCTCCTGCCGTGACGTGCCGATGGGCTCGATGATGACCTCCGTCCTAGTGAGCCCGTCGTCTTGGTCCTCTTGCGTCGAACGGGTAACCTTTGGGGATTGCTTTGGGAACCTATGTCCTTGCTCCCTTAGCATGAAAGAGGAAAGCCTCCTCGTCCACCGCCTGCTAGCGCTCCTCTGGCTTCCTTTGTCGTCGCACGTGTCACCCATGTGAAGTCGTAGGGCCGCGTGACTCTGCCGAGCTGCCCTTCACTTGTACGCCTCTCCGAGGGCCGTGCGAGGTAGCCTCGCGAAGCCGCCCCGCGAAAGGGCCTCGCGAGACTCCTGGTGATGCTCGATGATGTGCGCCTCGCGAGGTAAGGGCCTCACAAGGGTCCTGCTCATGAAGCTCTGACGGCGGGCCAGCCTTGGGACTCCTGGCGGGTGCCGCATACTGGTCCACAGGCACACGGGCCCGGAAGTGGTCTCCAATTAAGTTGTGGAAATTACCCCGAGCAATTTGTACGGGTTTCGGTGACCGCCCCCAAGGGTTGCCATTTGTACGGGTTCGGTGACCACCCCCAAGGATCGCAATTTGTATGGATTCAGTGACCGCCCTCAAAGGTACCTTAGTGGAATCACGGCATCTTGCATTGTGCGAAGGCATGAGGAGATTATGGTGACCATAGTGGCATTTTTAGGAGCATTGTGCCTCCACAACGCTCCAAATTTTGAAACGTATTGAAATCTCAAATTATTTAAAATAAAAACAAAAATGATAACGCAGTAAAATAGAAGAAAAAACATTAAAAGCAATGGACTAGCCCAAAACGGTGTGCTGGGGAGCAAGGGGTGCGCATTGCGCACGCACACTCAGTAACTAGTACAAATATGGTAAAGGTTCATTCAAATGTTTAAAAAAGTTCACAAATTTTGAATAAAATCATCAATTTGAAAAAAAGTTCATGGAGAAAAAGGTTTTCAATTTTGAAGAAAATTTTCATCGGTTTAAAATCACGTATTTAGGAAAAAGAAAATAAATAGTAAAAGAAAAAAGGACGGGAAAAAAAGAGACGCAAACTGGAGAAAGAATAAAAGAACGAAAGAAGCTACTATGCACAAAGTGTGCGTTGTCCCTAGTGGTTAGCGCGGCGCGCTGTGAACATACAAGTCTCGAGTTCGGTCTGTCGCACACGCACCAATTTTTTCAATAGAGGGTGTGTGCTTCAGGCGTCCGTTTGAAAAATGACCTATAACGAGCACCTAAGTGCCAAATATGAACCGCCCCTTCCTTGTACTTTTTTCTTTTTAGAAACAGAAAAAGGAAAGGATTAAATGGGCCGGCCCAGGAGCGGAGGGGGTGTGCGCCATGTCGCGAAATAGACTACCAATAGGAAATGCCTCCTCCCAACGCGCAGCACGCGATATAGGAGGTTTCATACGAAACCCCCATGATGAGAATGTTCTATTTCTCGGGCTCTGCATCAAATTGGCGCACAAATGTACTGGCCTGCCCATTTTAGAAGGAACATAGGTACTGTACAATCCATTGTCCCCTAGAAAATCTATTTTGGGGAACCTACTAGAAGGTTCCTCACTAGTTTTCGGGAACCTTCTACAAGGTTCATGAACCGATTTTCTTTTTTTCCTGTTGTTTTATTACTGTTTTTTTCTTTTCTGGTTATTTATTTATTTTCTATTTTTATTTTTTTAGAGTCACCAATTACAAAAAGTATTAGAATTTCAAAAAAATAATATTTATTAAATAATCAATAATTTTGCTTATTTTGAAAAAAACAGAGTTATTGAAAAAGGTTTGAACTTTCAAAATGTATTCACAGTTTCAGAAATGTTCGGAAAATATGAAATTTTCCCATATTTTTAAAACATGTTTGTGATTTCAAAAATATTTGTTTAAAATAAATGGTCCTGATTAATAAAATATTTTTGATTTTAAAAATTGTTCGAGTTTCAAAAAATGCTCAGCAATTTCAAGAAAAATGTCCAGGTTTAAAAAATTGTTCATAGTTTCAAAAAAGTTTGCCCTTTAAAAAATTGTTCACATTCTCAAAAATGTTTCATGATCTTTAAAAAATAGTATTGAAGAAACCACGTGCTACCGTCTCTGCACAGTGCCGATGAGTCACTATAATGTGTACAATAGAAAAACCGTGAATCATAGAAACAAAGGACATGTTGGCTCGTGCCTATGTGTTCTGGGGTATATTGCGTCATACGGGTAACACCCCCCCCCCCCAATGGACCATTCCCTAAAAAACATGTTTGCCCAAAAATGGAGAAACAATTGGCAAGGCTTAATTGCACATTGATATCAGGGTGTCGATATTAGGTATACCATAATTAGGGGAGGATGCTATATTGTTTAGTGCTAAACACATTCAATGTTGAACGTTAAGGGGATATAGACCATTGCATAGATGTGGTTGAACGAATTAGACATATTCGCTCTCCGCAACTCGCTCTTTTGAGATTTAGATATGTATCTTTGCACCCGCTTTGTGTTGGCTTAAAACGAGACAATCCAAGCCTTTGAAGGCATTGTTAAACATAACACTATCACATTTAGGTTCAAGGAGTTATCTTGTAGCTTTTTAATTCTGATAGCAGGTTATGTGTGTTGGATAGTACTTGTCGTCAACTATCCAGCAAAGTTGAGTTTGCTGTATTCGAAGCTCATTTGCAAAAGTTATGGCAGATATGGTTTTCTTGCATTCATCTGTTCTGCTTGGACTTCCTTGAGGTGCCCAAGCGGTTGTACCGCCCTTGGATGCGGTACTACCGCAGTTCAGGTCCGCTGTACCTCTGCTTAGTTTTGAGCTTCTTTTGCCCTTCTTGCTTTCGTGATGGTAGGGCGGTGGTTGAGTGTGGTTGTACCGCCTTAAGCGGTAGTACCGCTTAGTGCGATACTGCCACACCTACTACCGCTGGGACTACCATAGCTCTTTGGTGCCTCGGGAAACTCGTGTTCGCAGTCCGTCCTACCCATCTCCACTACCGTGATGCCCCGTGTTGTGCAATACGCAACGGTGGTACCACTCGTTGGGCTAGTAGTACCGCTTCGGCAGAACTACTGTGTGTGTGGCTTGCCACTTGCACACGACGTCTGGTACCACCGCACCAAGCGGTAGTACCGCTCGGGTGCATCTGCGGGCGGGTAACGGTTGGATTTGTCCCCACCTATAAAGGGGGTCTTCTTCCCCATTGGTTCTTATCATTTTAGCTCATGACCCCCCCCCCCACACACACACACATTATTGACCTTCTTTGAGATTGCTATGTCTCAATCTCTCCAATGACTTTTGCTAGTTCTTGAGGGAAAAGAGAGAGGAGATCTAGGTCTACATATCCACCAATCGCTTTCTCTTCTATGTGAGGGGAACCCCTTGAATCTAGATTTTGGAGTTCTTTGTGTTCTTCCTCTCATCTTCCTCCATACCTTTCGTTGTTGTGGTGGGATTTAGGAGAGAAGGACTTGGAGACTCTGTGTGCCCTTGCCATGGCATTTGGTGCATAGGTTTGAGTTCCCCACGGTGATATATGGAAGTAAAGTTTGAGTAGCTTACTACCCTTAGGATGCTTGGTACCCTAGAGCTTTTTCCTCTTGGGTGCTTGGGCGCTCTAGACGGTTGATGGTGTCTCGGAGCTCATTCTTTATGGTGTAAAGCACCAGGCAAGCGTCGGGGTCTCCAATTAAATTATGGAGATTACCCTGAGCTATTTGTACGAGTTCCAGTGACCGGCCTCAAGGGTGGCCATTTGTACGGGTTCCTTGACCGCCCTCATTGGTCGCCATTTGTATGGGTTCGGTGACCGCCCTCAAGAGTCCCTTAGTGAAATCACGACATCTTGCATTATGAGAGAGCGTGAGATGATTATGATGGCCCTAATGACATTTTGAGGAGAATTGTGCCTCCACACCGCTCCAAATTTTGGAACGTGTTAAAATCCAAAATTATTATAATAGGAAAAAACAAAAAGGTAAAATAGAAGAAAAAACATTTAAAAAACAGAGCACCCCCTAGATGGGCTGGCCCAAAAAGGCACATTGGGGAGCGAGGGGTGCACGTTGCGCAGGTACACCCTATAACCAGTACAAATAAGGAAAAGGTGCATTCAAATGCTGAAAAAAATTCACAAATTTCGAATAAAATTATCGTTTGAAAAAAGGTTTCCAATTTTGAAGAAAGAGTTCATCGATTTAAAATCACACATTTAGGAAAAAGAAAATAAATACTAAAAGAAAAAAGAAAAAAAGAAAGAAAAAAGAAAAGGAGGCGCAAAGTGGTGAAAGAATAAAAGAACGATAGAAGCTACTATGCATAGAGTGTGCATTGTACCTAGTGGTTAGCGCAACGCAGTGTGAATGCACAAGTCCCAAGTTTGGTCTGTCGCACGCGCACTAATTTTTGCACTTTAAACAGATAAAAGAAAACACGAAATGGGCCGGCCCAGATTTCAGCAGAGGGTGTGCGTTTCAGGCGTCCATTTGCAAAATGACCTATGACGGGCACCTTTTTTTTTGAGACAAACCTATGACGGGCACCTAAAACGCTAAATATGAACCGCCCCTTGCTTGTACTTTTTTGTTTTTAAAACAGAAAAAATGGGCCGGCCTAGGAGCGGAGGGGGTGTGCGCCATGTCGCAAAATAGACTACCGATAGGAAATGCAGCCCCCCAACACGCAGCGCGTGGTCTAGGAGGTTCGGTACCAAACACCTACGATGGGAATGTTCTATTTATCGGGCTCTGCATCAAATTGGCACACAAACGTACTGGCATGCCCATTTTAGAAGGAACATGTACTATACAATCCGTTCTTCCTTAGAAAATCTGTTTTGGCGCACAATCGGTTATTTATTTATTTATTTTATGTTTTTATTTTTTAGAGTCACATGATACAAAAAATGTTAGGAATTTCAAAAAATAATATTTATTAAGAACCAATATTTTTCTTATTTTGAAAATATCAGAGTTTTTGAAAAATGTTTGAAATTTCGAAATTTATTCATGATTTTAGAAATGTTCCGAATATTCAAAAAAATTCCATATTTTCAAAAACATGTTTGTGATTTCAAAAAAAATATTTATAATAAATGGACCTGATTTAGAAAGATATTTGTGATTTTAAAAATTGTTTGAGTTTTAAAAAATGTTCAGGAATTTCAAGAAAATGTGCGGGTTTCAAAATTTGTTCGTAGTTTCAAGAAAAATGTTCACATTTTCAAAAATGTTTCATGATCTGTAAAAAATAGTATTGCAAAAACTCCGAAAAAACCATGTGCTACTGTCTCTGCACACAGTGTCGATGAGTCACTATAGCACGTACAATAGAAAAACATGAAACACAAAAACAAAGGACATGAATAGCTGCTAATTGGCCGGCCCGTTGGCTCGCACCTATGAGCTTTGGGGAATATTTGACGCAAAATGCGTCATATAGGTACCCCCCCCCCCCCATGGATCATTCCCTAAAATACATGTGCCCAAAAATGGAGAAACAATTGGCAATGTCTTAATTGGACGTTGATATCAGGTATACATTAAGTAGGGGAGGTTGCTAACTTGTTTAGTGCTAAATACATTTACCGTTAAACGTTGGTGCGATATAGACCATTGCATAGACGTGGTTGAGCGAATGAGATGTATTGGCTCTCCGCAACCCGCTCTTTTGAGATATAGATATTTGGTATAGATATATATTACCTAAATCAATGTATATAGGATTATGACGCATTTCAAGTTGTTTATTGACTCACCATGCGAAAGAGAGATGTTTCAGTACACGATTGATATCAGATCGGTGTATCTTTCCGTCTGTTTTGTGTTGGCTTAAAAACGAGACAATCCATGGGGTTCAAAAAAAACATCTATTAAAAATATTCATTGAATTTGACAAAAAATCATCTATCTAAAAAAATATCCATCGAATTTGACAAAAATCATCAACTTTGAAAAAGTTCACAAAAAAGGAAAATGTTCATTGAATTTTAAAAAATAATTAAAATTTTGAAAAAGTTCATCAATTTTACAAACAAATCTTAAATTTTGACTTCTTTGAATTTGAAAAACAAATCCATGGGGTTTCCAAAAATAGGTTACGAATTCAGAAAAGTTCATCAACTTGAAAAAAAGTTCATGAATTCAAAGAAAATTCATCGGATTTTGATATTTTTATTGATCTCGATAAGAAAAGGGTCACATTTTCAGAAAAATAAAAATTAAAAAGGAAAGAGAAAGAAGATGAAATAAAGAAGAGAAGGAAAAAAAGAAAAAAATAAACACCGAAAAAAGATAAAAACAATAAAATAATGTAACTAATCACGTTTGGGTGGGTGGCCTGGTTGTTACCATAGCGTAAACTAGAAGAAGAGAGGTCGTGGGCTAGAACCATAATGCTTAATTGGGAAGCTCCTAGTCAGCGCTTTGAGCGTTGGTTCCCGTACCCGCGCTCACGCACACGATTTGGTGGGCCAGCCCATTTGCAAGAGGCTTGCATCGCTCGATCAGGACAGCAGGATCGATCCTCGCTAGCTGGGTTCTGCTATATTTGATCGTTTAACCCTGTTGACTGTGGAATTCTCAAAATTTGAAAAAAAAACATATCAAACTAGGCTTTTTTTTCAAATTTGAGAAAATTAGTCGAGTTTGGTAAAAAAATTCATCAAATTTGAAAACAGTTCAACCAATTTGAAAAATAATCACGAATTTTGAAAAAAAATCATTGATTTTGGTAAAGAAGTTCATTCAAAATTGAAAAACATTCATCGGTTTTTACAAAAGTTCAAAAACTTTGAATAAAATCATTGATTTGAAAAAAGTTTTCAGTTTTGAAGAAAAAGTTCATCGATTTAAAATCACGAATTTAGGAAAAAAATAGTAAAAGAAAAAGGAACAGAAAAAAAGACACAAACTCGAGAAAGAATAAAAGAACGAAAGCGAACTGTCCTTAGTGATTAGCTCAGCGCGTTGTGAACGTACAAGCCTCGAGTTCGATCTGTCGCACACGCACCATTTTTTGCATTTTAAATAGATAAAAGAAAGACGCAAAATGGGCCAGCCCAGCTTTCAACAGACGGTGTGCACTTCAGGCGTCCGTTTGTAAAATGGCATATAACGGGAACCTAAAGCGCAAAATATGATACGCCCCTTGCTTGTACCTTTTTGTTTTTTAAAACAGAAAAAAGATTAAACGGGCCGGCCCAGGAGCGAAGGGGGTGTGCACCATGTCGCTAAATGTACTATCGATAGGAAATGCCCACTCCCAACGTGCAGCGCGCGATATAGGAGGTTCCGTACGAAACACCCATGATGGGAATGTTCTATTTCTCGGGCTCTGCATCAAATTGGCGCACAAACGCACTGGCCTGCCCATTTTAGAAGGAACCTATGTACTGTACAATCCGTTTTCCCCTAGAAAACTGTTTAGGGAAATCTTCTACAAGGCTCCTGACCGGTTTTGGGGAACCTTCTACAAGGTTTATGAAGCGTTTTTCTTTTTTTATTGTTTTTTACTGGTCTTTTTTATTTTCTGTTTTTTATTTTTTAGAGTCACAAATTACAAAAAATATTAGGAATTTTAAATAATAATATTTGTTAAAAAATCAATATTTTTCTTATGTTGGAAATATCAAACTTTTTAAAAATGTTCAAAATTTCAAAATGTATTCATAATTTCAGAAATACTAAGAAAATTCTAAATTTTCCCATATTTTAAAAAACATGTTTGCGATTTCAAAAGAATGGTTTAAAATAAATGGTCCTGATTTAGGAAAATATTTGCAATTTAAAAAATTGTTGGAGATTTAAAAAATGTTCAAGAATTTCAAGTAAATGTCTAGGTTTCAAAAATTGTTCATAGTTTCAGAAAAGTTTGCCTTTTACAAAAAATGTTTGCATTTTCAAAAATGTTTCATGGTCTTTAAAAAATAGTATTGAAAACACCACGGAAAAAACCACATGCTACTGTCTGTGCACAGCCGACAAGTCACTACAGTACGTACACTATTTTTTTTTCGAGGGGTACAATACATACAATAGAAAAATGTGAAACACAGAAATAAAGGACATGAATGGCCGCTAATGAGCTGGCTTGTTTGCTCGCTCCTGTGCGTTTCGGGGTATATTTGTTGCAAAATGCGTTGTATAGGTACCCCCCACCCTCCATGATGGACTATTCCCTAAAAATATGTTGTGCCCAAAAATTGAGAAACAATTGGCAAGGTCTTAATTGCACGTTGATATTGGGTTGTCGATATTGCCTACATTAATTAGCGGAATGTGCTAACTTGTTTAGTGCTAAACACATTTAGCGTTGAACGCTGGGGCGATATAGATCATTGCATAGACGTGGTTGAATGGATGAGATATATTGGCTTTCCGCAACTCGCCTTTTTGAATTATAAATATTTGGTATAGATATAGAGTACCAAAATCAATGTATATAGGATTATGACGCATTTTCAAGTTGTTTATTTGCTCACCATGCGAAAGAGAGATGTTTCAGTACACAATTGGTATCAGACCGGTATATCTTTGCGTCCGCTTTGTGTTGTCTTAAAAAATGAGACAATCCAAGCCTTCGAAGACATTGTTAAACATAAGACTATCACATTTAGGTTCAAAGAGTTATCTTGTAGCTTTTTAATTCTGATAGCAGGTTATGTGTGTTGGATAGTACTTATCGTAATCTATCCGACAAGTTTGAGTTCGCTTTATTCGAAGCTTATTTGTAGAAGTTATGGCACATTGGCAAAATTGTCAAATTTGACCTCAAAGCTAAAGTATTTCACAAATTAAATTGTTTCTGAAAATATTTCACACTGCTGACCCTTTTGTGCAGCTTCTTACAGCTAGGCGCTACACAGTACAGTGCAGCACCTAGCTGTCAGGCGCTGCAAGGTGTGGCTCATGAGTGTTAGGCGTTGCATAGTAGAGTGCAGTGTCTTGTTGTCACGCACTACACATTAGAGGTCAACTGGGTGAAATTCATTTTGTGAAATAGTTTTGCCTTGAGGTCAAATTTGTGCCTTTTGCCTGGCACATTTGGTTTTCTTGCATTCATTTGTTTTGCTTGGACTTCCTTGAGGTGCCCAAGCGGTTGTACCGCCCCTGGTCCGTTGTACCTCCACTTAGTTTTGGATTCTTTTTTAGGGGAACGTAGTAATTTCAAAAAAATTCCTACGTACACACAAGATCATAGTGATGCATAGCAACGAGAGAGGAGAGTGTGTCCACGTACCCTCGTAGACCGAAAGCGGAAGCGTTAGCACAACGCGGTTGATGTAGTCGTACGTCATCACGATCCGACGGATCAAGCACCGAACGCACGACACCTCCGAGTTCTGCACATGTTCAACTCGATGACGTCCCTCGAACTCCGATCCAACCGAGCTTTGAGGGAGAGTTCCGTCAGCACGACGGCGTGGTGACGATGATGATGTTCTACCGACGCAGGGCTTCGCCTAAGCACTGCTACGATATGACCGAGGTGGATTATGGTGGAGGGGGGCACTGCACACGACTAAAAGATCCAGGAGATCAATTGTTGTGTCTATGGGGTGCCCCCTCCTCCGTATATAAAGGGGGGGAGGAGGGGGCCGGCCAAGGGGAGGAGGCGCGCCCAGGGGGGCAATCCTACTCCAAGTAGGTTTTGCCCCCCTTTCCTATTCCAACTAGGAGAAGGGGAAAGGAGGAGGTGGAGAGAAGGAAGGAGAAGGGGGCCGTCGCCCCCTTCCCTTTCCCAATCCGGATTGGGGCAAGGGGGGCCGCGCGCCACCTCCTGCCGCCTCTCCTCTTCCACCATTGGGCCCATGAGGCCCAATAACCCTCGGGGGGGTTCCGGTAACCCCCGGTAGTCCGGTATATATCTGATAACCCCCGGAACCATTCCGGTGTCCGAATATAGTCGCCCAATATATCAATCTTCATGTCTCGACCATTTCGAGACTCCTCATCATGTCCGTGATCACATCCGGGACTCCGAACTACCTTCGGTACATCAAAACACATAAACTCATAATATAACCGTCATTGAACTTTAAGCGTGCGGACCCTACGGGTTCGAGAACTATGTAGACATGACCGAGACACGTCTCTGGTCAATAACCAATAGCGGAATCTGGATGCTCATATTGGCTCCTACATATTCTACCAAGATCTTCACCGGTCAAACCGCATAACAACATACGTTGTTCCCTTTGTCATCGGTTTGTTACTTGCCCGAGATTCGATTGTCGGTATATCAATACCTAGTTCAATCTCGTTACCGGCAGGTTTCTTTACTCATTCCGTAATACATCATCCCGCAACTAACTCATTAGTTACAATGCTTGCAAGGCTTGAGTGAGGTGTATTACCGAGTGCGCCCAGAGATACCTCTCCGACAATCGGAGTGACGAATCCTAATCTTGAAATACGCCAAATCAACAAGTACTTTTGGAGACACCTGTAGAGCACCTTTATAATCACCCAGTTACGTTGTGACGTTTGGTAGCACACAAAGTGTTCCTCTGGTAAACGGGAGTTGCATAATCTCATAGTCACAGGAACATGTATAAGTCATGAAGAAAGCAATAACAACAAACTAAACGATCAAGTGCTAAGCTAACGGAATGGGTCAAGTCAATCACATCATTCTCCTAATGATGTGATCCCGTTAATCAAATGACAACTCTTTGTCTATGGTTAGGAAACATAACCATCTTTGATTCAACGAGCTAGTCAATTAGAGGCATACTAGTGACACTTTGTTTTGTCTATGTATTCACACATGTATCATGTTTCCGGTTAATACAATTCTAGCATGAATAATAAACGTTTATCATGATATAAGGAAATAAATAATAACTTTATTATTGCACCTAGGGCATATTTCCTTTAGTCTCCCACTTGCACTAGAGTCAATAATCTAGATTACACAGTAATGATTCTAACACCCATGGAGCCTTGGTGCTGATCATGTTTTGCTCATGGAAGAGGCTTAGTTAACGGGTCTGCAACATTCAGATTCGTATGTATCTTGTAAATCTCTATGTCTCCCACCTGGACTTGATCCCGTATGGAGTTGAAGCGTCTCTTGATGTGCTTGGTTCTCTTGTGAAATCTGGATTCCTTTGCTAAATCAATTGCACCAGTATTGTCACAAAAGATTTTCATTGGACCCGATGCACTAGGTATGAAACCTAGATCGGATATGAACTCCTTCATCCAGACTCCTTCATTTGCCGCTTCCGAAGTAGCTATGTACTCCGCTTCACATGTAGATCCCGCTACGACACTTTGTTTAGAACTGCACCAACTGACAGCTCCACCGTTTAATAAAAACACGTATTCGGTTTGCGATTTAGAATTGTCCAGATCAGTGTCAAAGCTTGCATCGACGTAACCTTTTACGACGAGCTCTTTGTCACCTCCATAAACGAGAAACATATCCTTCGTCCTTTTCAGGTATTTCAGGATGTTCTTGACCGCTGTCCAGTGATCCACTCCTGGATTACTTTGGTACCTCCCTGCTAAACTAATAGCAAGGCACACATCAGGTATGGAACACATCATTGCATACATGATAGAGCCTATGGCTGAAGCATAGGGAACATTTTTCATTTTCTCTCTATCTTCTGCAGTGGTCTGGCATTGAGTTTTACTCAACTTCACACCTTGTAACATAGGCAAGAACCCTTTCTTTGCTTGATCCATTTTGAACTTCTTTAAAACTTTGTCAAGGTATGTGCTTTGTGAAAGTCCAATTAAGTGTCTCGGTCTATCTCTATAGATCTTGATGCCCAATATATAAGCAGCTTCATCGAGGTCTTTCATTGAAAAACTCTTATTCAAATATCCTTTTATGCTATCCAGAAATTCTATATCATTTCCAATCAACAATATGTCATCCACATATAATGTCATAAATGCTACAGAGCTCCCACTCACTTTCTTGTAAATATAGGCTTCTCCAAAAGTCTGTATAAAACCATATGCTTTGATCACACTATCAAAACGTTTATTCGAACTCCGAGAGGCTTGCACCAATCCATAAATGGATCACTGGAGCTTGCACACTTTATTAGCTCCCTTTGGATCGACAAAACCTCCCGATTGCATCATATACAACTCTTCTTCCAGAAATCCATTCAGGAATGCAGTTTGGACATCCATTTGCCAATTCATAATCATAAAATGCAGCAATTACTAACATGATTCAGACAGACTTAAGCATCGCTACGGGTGAGAAAGTCTCATCGTAGTCAATCCCTTGAACTTGTCGAAAACCTTTTGCAACAAGTCGAGTTTTATAGACAGTAACATTACCGTCAGCGTCAGTCTTCTTCTTGAAGATCCATTTATTTTCAATGGCTTGCCAATCATCGGGCAAGTCAACCAAAGTCCACACTTTGTTCTCATACATGGATCCCATCTCAGATTTCATGGCCTCAAGCCATTTTGCGGAATCTGGGCTCACCATCGCTTCTTCATAGTTCGTAGGTTCGTCATGGTCTAGCAACATAACCTCCAGAACAGGATTACCGTACCACTCTGGTGCGGATCTCACTCTTGTTGACCTACGAGGTTCAGTAACAACTTGATCTGAAGTTTCATGATCATCATCATTAACTTTCTCACTAATTGGTGTAGGTGTCACAGGAACCGGTTTCTGCGATGAACTACTTTCCAATAAGGGAGCAGGTACAGTCACCTCATCAAGTTCTACTTTCCTCCCACTCACTTCTTTCGAGAGAAACTCCTTCTCTAGAAAGGATCCAAATTTAGCAACAAACGTTTTGCCTTCAAATCTGTGATATAAGGTGTACCCAACAGTTTCCTTTGGATATCCTATGAAGACACATTTCTACGATTTGGGTTCGAGCTTATCAGGTTGAAGTTTTTTCACATAAGCATCGCGGCCCCAAACTTTAAGAAACGACAACTTTGGTTTCTTGCCAAACCACAGTTCATAAGGCGTCGTCTCAACGGATTTCGATGGTGCCCTATTTAACGTGAATGCAACCGTCTCTAAATCATAACCCCAAAATGATAGCGGTAAATCAGTAAGAGACATCATAGATCGCACCATATCTAGTACAGTACGATTACGACTTCGGACACACCATTACGTTGTGGTGTTCTGGGTGGCGTGAGTTGCGAAACTATTCCGCATTGTTTCAAATGAAGGCCAAACTCGTAACTCAAATATTCTCCTCCACGATCAGATCGTAGAAACTTTATTTTCTTATTACGATGATTTTCAACTTCACTCTGAAATTCTTTGAACTTTTCAAATGTTTCAGATTTATGTTTCATTAAGTAGATATACCCATATCTGCTTAAATCATCTGTGAAGGTGAGAAAATAACGATACCCGCCGCGAGCCTCAACATTCATCGGACCACATACATCTGTATGTATGATTTCCAACAAATCTGTTGCTCGCTCCTGTGATGCCCGGATAATTAAGCTACAGTGAACCTTTGTTAATGATGCCACGCCACCGCGGTTACTGTTGATAATCCCGCGTTAGTTCAAAAACCGATTCAAATTCAAAATTTAATAAAAGGTAAACATCAATTTTTTCAAACTTTAGAACTAAAATGTTCGGGTTGTGCCCAATGTTGCAGAAGTTACTACGATGGAGGAACCACACTTTTATAAAATGTTTAAATACTCTTAAGATGGATAAAATAGTAGCAAAAACAATTAGTTAAATGATTATAAATTAATAAAACAATTACAAACTATTTTATATTAGGTGCCAAGTTAATTGTGGTGGTGGCTTATTTGCTAATGCCAGTTTAGGTACAACTAATGTATTTTATAAAACTAAGGTATTTAAAATATAAAATTAAAAAAGAAAAGAATTAAAACAAAAGACAAAAAAATAAAAAGGGAGAAATACCCCCCTAGCCAACTGGGCCGAACAGCCCAGCGGCCAACCCAGCAGGCCCAACCGGCCAACCCCACTTCTCTCCTTATCCCCTCACGCCCCGCAACCCTAGCCACCACCGACACCTCCCACTCCCCATCTGGATCGGGCAACTGCCCCGATCCCAATCGTCGAACGATGCTCTTTGGCGCCCCGACCCCGCCGACCTCGTTGCCCTTTGTCGAGAACGGCGCACCGGCCCCATTGCCGACCACTGTCACTCGCCGGACCGCCCCACCATCGTCGTCACCTCCCCGACTCCTCATCAAGCCCGCTGCCTAACCCCTACACCATGTCGTGAGCTTCCTCCCTTCCCCCTCTGTCGCCGGGGCCTCCCCCCACCGCGCCTAGCGGATGCGTGGCCGCGCTCCCGTGCGCCCACGGTCCGCGCCCGCTCCCCGGCTCGCCGCCGTAGACCCGCCACGCCGTGC
>NC_041382.1:515789651-515805947 GCF_002162155.2 Triticum dicoccoides | reverse complement strand
CCTGCTCCCACCTGCGCCTGCGCCTGCTCCCAACCGCGCCCGCGGCCACCCCCGCCGCGCCCTTGCGACGCTGCTGCTCGCCCGCTGACCGCTGCTGCCTGCTTCGTTGGCGCGCCCGCAGTCGCTCGCGCCGTTGCTCGCCTCCGGCCTCTGCTTGTCACAGTGTCGTCCTCGACAACACCCGACCATGCCAGTGCCCGGGACGGAGGCACCGCGCCCGTGCCTCGCCCACACCCCGCGCCTCACCCGTCGCCGTTGCTCCTCCCCGGGGCCGCTCGTGCCCGCACGCCCCCTCCCTCGCCTGTCGTCGCCTCCTCTTTCTGCCGCAGCTCGACACCCGCCGCTGTAGCTCGCGGCCTCGCCCGTCCACCGTCCGCCCCAGGCACCACCACACCTGGTCGCCGACCACCTCCCCTTCGTCGGCCCGCCTCGCCATGGCTTCGGCCTCGCCCTGCGCCCAGGCGGGTTCGGCCTCCACGGGCGCCTGCGCCTGTTAAGCCACCCACCCCGCTTGCCCACTTGGGCCTATGACAGGTGGGGTCGACCCCCTGTTGAGAGAAAAGGAAATAAAAAAAGATTGAAAAATATAAATGATAATACATAATCAATTAATTAACTTAATTAAACAGGTTTAATTAAACTAATTAAAATTTGTTAGCCTAATAACCTAGTTAGACTAAATTAACTACTATGTTAGTGTAACAATCAATGATAGGGGGGCCCCACACCCTGTTGACCAGTCAAACGTTGACTGGTTAACTGGGACCTCCTGACCCACCTGTCAGCCTCTGGTACACTTCTGTGTACGCAGAGCTGGGTGCACCTAGCATTTAACTATTTAATTTCGAATTAATATTAATTCCAGAAATTTCAGAAAAATGAATTAAAACTTTGAAAATTAATATAAAATAAACCGTAGCTCGGATGGAAAAACTTTGTACATGAAAGTTGCTCAGAACGACGAGACGAATCCGGTTACGTAGCCCGTTCATCCGCCACGCATCCCTAGCATAGCGAACATGCAACTTTTCCCCTCTGATTCATCTGTCCAAAAACGCGAAACACCGGGGATATTTTCCCGGATGTTTTCCCCCCTTCACCGCTATCACCTCATACCGCGTTAGAACACGTCTAGCTCTGCATGTTGTCCTATTATGCACTTGCTTGCTATGTATTTACTGTTTCTCCCCCCTCTTCTCTTCGGTAGACCCCGTGACGATGCTGATGCCCCTGTGGTCGACTACGTCACCGACGACCCCTCCTTCTTGTCTGAGCAACCAGGCAAGCCCCCCCTTGATCACCAGATATCGCCTATTCCTTCTCTATACTGTTTGCATTAGAGTACTGTAGCATGTTACTGCTTTCGGTTAATCCTATTCTGATGCATAGCCTGTCATTGTTGCTACAGTTGTTATCCCTACCTGCTATCCTACTGCTTAGTATAGGATGCTAGTATTCCATCAGTGGCCCTACATTCTTGTCCATCTGCCATGCTATACTATCGGGCTGAGATCACTAGGGAGGTGATCACGGGTATATACTATATACTTTATATACATGACACATGTGGTGACTAAAGTTGGGTCAGCTCGTTGAGTACCCGCAAGTGATTCTGATGAGGGGGCTGAAAGGCCAGGTGGCTCCATCCCGGTAGAGGTGGGCCTGTTGGAGAACGTAGCAATAATTCAAAAGTTTCCTACATGTCACCAAGATTTATCTAGGAGATACTAGCAACGAGAGAGAGGGAGTGCATCTTCATACCCTTGAAGATCACTAAGCGGAAGCGTTGCAAGAACGCGGTTGGAGGAGTCGTACACATAGCGATTCAGATCGCGGCCGAATCCGATCTAAGCACCGAACAACGGTGCCTCCACGTTCAACACACGTGCAGCCCGATGACGTCTCCCGCGCCTTGATCCAGCAAGGAGGAGGGAGAGGTTGAGGAAGAAACTCCAACAGCAGCACGACGTCGTGGTGGTGATGGAGTGGCAGTTCTCCGGCAGGGCTTCGCCAAGCTCACGCGGAAGAGGAGAGGTGTTGGGGAGGGGAGGGGATGCGCCTTGGATGTGGTGTTGCAGCCCTCCCCTCGCCCCTCTATTTATAGGGAGAAGGGGGAAGGGGGCCGGCCCCTCTAGATGAGATCTAGAGGGGGGCGGCGGCCAAGGGGGAGGGGGCTTGCCCCCCAAGCAAGGGGGCGCCCCCTTTAGGGTTCCCCCAAACCCTAGGCGCATGGGCCCTAGAGGGGGATGGCGCCCAGCCCACTAGGGGCTGGTTCCCTTCCACCTACAACCCATAAGGCCCTCCGGGACAGGTGGACCCACCCGGTGGACCCCCGGAACCCCTCCGGTGGTCCCGGTACAATACCGGTATACCCCCGAATATTTCCGATGACCGTATGATGACTTCCCATATATAAATCTTCACCTCCGGACTATTCCGGAACTCCTCGTGACATCTGGGATCTCATACGGGACTCCGAACAACATTCAGTAATCACATACAAGTCTTCCTAATAACCCTAGCGTCATCGAACCTTAAGTGTGTAGACCCTACGAGTTCGGGAACCATGCAGACATGACCGAGACAACTCTCCGGCCAATAACCAACAGCGGGATCTGGATACCCATGTTGGCTCCCACATGTTCCACGATGATCTCATCGGATGAACCACGATGACGAGGATTCAAGCAATCCCGTATATAATTCCCTTTGTCAATCGGTACGTTACTTGCCCGAGATTCGATCGTCGGTATCCCAATACCTCGTTCAATCTCGTTACCGGCAAGTCACTTTACTCGTTTCGTAATGCATGATCCCGTGACCAACTACTTAGTCACAATGAGCTCATTATGATGATGCATTATCGAGTGGGCCCAGAGATACCTCTCCGTCATACGGAGTGACAAATCTCAGTCTCGATTCGTGCCAACCCAACAGACACTTTCGGAGATACCTGTAATGCACCTTTATAGCCACCCAGTTACATTGTGACGTTTGGTGCACCCAAAGCATTCCTATGGTATCCGGGATTCGCAGAATCTCATGGTCTAAGGAAATGATACTTGACATTAGAAAAGCTTTAGCAAACGAACTACACGATCTAGTGCTACGCTTAAGATTGGGTCTTGTCCATCACATCATTCTCCTAATGATGTGATCCCGTTATCAATGACATCCAATGTCCATGGTCAGGAAACCATGACCATCTATTGATCAACGAGCTAGTCAACTAGAGGCTTACTAGGGACATGTTGTGGTCTATGTATTCACACATGTATTACGGTTTCCAGTTAATAAAATTATAGCATGAACAATAGACAATTATCATGAACAAGGAAACACAATAATAACCATTTTATTATTGCCTCTAGGGCATATTTCCAGTAGTCTCCCACTTGCACTAGAGTCAATAATCTAGTTCACATCACTATGTGATTGTAATGAATCCAACACCCATGGGGTATGTTCATATCTTGCTTGTGAGAGAGGTTTATCAGTCAATGGGTCTGAACCTTTCAGATCCATGTGTGCTTTACAAATCTCTATGTCATCTTGTAGATGCAGCTACCACGCGCTACTTGGAGCTATTCCAAATAACTGCTCTACTATACGAATCCGGTTTACTACTCAGAGTCATCCGGATTAGTTTCAAAGTTTGCATCGACGTAACCCTTTACGACGAACTCCTTTACCACCTCCATAATCAAGAAAATTCCTTAGTCCACTAGTTACTAAGGATAAGTTCAACCGCTGTCATGTGATCCATTCCTGGATCACTCTTGTACCCCGTGACTGACTCATGGCAAGGCACACTTCAGGTGCGGTACACAACATAGCATACTGTAGAGCCTATGTCTAAAGCATAGGGGACGACCTTCGTCCTTTCTCTCTCTTCTGCCGTGGTCAGGTGTTGAGTCTGACTCAATGCTCACACCTTGTAACATAGCTAAGAACTTTGTTGATCTATTTTGAACTCCTTCAAAATCTTGTCACGGTATGTATTCATTTGAAAGTACTATTAAGCGTTTTTGATCTATCCTTATAGATGCTCAATGTTCAAGTAGTTTAATCCAGGTTTTCCATTGAAAAACACTTTTCAAATAACCTTGTATGCTTTCCAGAAATTCTACATCATTTCTTATCAACAATATGTTAACAACATATACTCATGAAAAATTCTATAGTGCTCCCACTCACTTCTTTGGAAATACAAGTTTCTTATAAACCCAAAATCTTTGATCATCTCATCAAAGCGTACATTCCAACCCCGAGATGCTTACTCCAGTCCTTAGAATTGACAAAACCTTGCATACTTGTTAGCATCTTTGCATACTTGTTAGCATCTTTCAGGATTGACAAAACCTTCTGGTTGTATCACATACAACCTTTCCTCAAGAAAAACGTCGAGGAAACAATGTTTTGACATCCTATCTGCAAGATTTCATAAATAATGCAGTAACTGCTAACATAATTCCAACAGACTCTTAGCATCGCTATGAGTGAGAAAGTCTCATCGTAGTCAACTCCTTGAACTTGTCGGAAAACATCTTAACGACAAGTCGAGATTTCTTAATGGTGACACTTACCATCATTGTCCGTCTTCCATTTAAAATCCATCTGCACCCAACAGCCTTACGACCATCAAGTAGTTCTTCCAAAGTCTACACTTTGTTTTTATACATGGATCCTCTCTCGGATTTTATGGCCTCGAGCCATTCGTCGAAATCCGGGCCCACCATCGCTTCTCCATAGCTCGTAGGTTCATTGTTGTCTAGCAACATGACTTCCAAGATAGGATTACGTACCACTCTGAAGTAGTACACATCCTTGTCGACCTATGAGGTTTAGTAGTGACTTGATCTGAAGTTTCATGATCACTATCATAAGCTTCCACTTCAATTGGTGTAGGTGCCACGGGAACAACTTCATGTGCCCTGCTACATACTAGTTGAAGTGACGGTTCAATAACCTCATCAAGTCTCCATCATCCTCCCACTCAATTCTTTCGAGAGAAACTTTTCCTTGAGAAAGGACCCGTTTCTAGAAACAAACACTTTTGCTTCCAGATCTGAAATAGGAGGTATACCCAACTATTTTAGGTATTCTATGAAGATGCATTTATCCTCTTTGGGTTCGAGCTTATCAGCCTGAAACTTTTTCACATGAGCGTCGCAGCCCCAAACTTTTTAAGAAACGATAGCTTAGGTGTTTCTAAACCATAGTTCATACGGTGTCATCTCAATGGAATTGCGTGGTGCCCTATTTAAAGTGAATGCGGTTGTCTCTAACGCCTAACCCATAAACGATAGTGGTAATTTGATGAGACATCATGGTATGCACCATATCCAATAGGGTGCAGTTATGATGTTCGGACACACCATCACACTATGGTGTTCCAGGAGGTATTAGTTGTGAAACAATTTCCACAATGTCTTAATTGTGTGCCAAACTCGTAACTCAGATATTCATCTCTATGATCATATCATAGACATTTTATCCTCTTGTCACGACGATCTTCAACTTCACTCCGAAATTACTTAAACCTTTCAATAATTCAGACTTGTGTTTCATCAAGTAAATATACTCAGCATCTACTCAAATCATCTGTGAAGTAAGAACATAACGATATCCACTGCGTGCCTCAGCACTCATTGGACTGCACACATCAAAATGTATTACTTCCAACAAGTTGCTTTCTTGTTCCATCTTACTGAAAACGAGGTCTTTCAGTCATCTTGCCCATGTGGTATGATTTGCATGTCTTAAGTGATTCAAAAACAAGTGAGTCCAAACGATCCATCTGTATGGAGTTTCTTCATGCATATCTACCAATAGACATGGTTCGCATGTCTCAATCTTTTCAAAACGAGTGAGTCCAAAGATCCATCAACATGGAGCTTCTTCATGCGTTTTATACCAACATGACTCAAATGGCAGTGCCACAAGTATGTGGTACTATCATTACTATCTTATATCTTTTGGCATGAACATGTGTATCACTACGATCGAGATTCAATAAACCATTCATTTTTCGGTGCAAGACCATTGAAGGTATTATTCAAATAAACAGAGCAACCATTATTCTCCTTAAATGAATAACCGTATTGCGATAAACATAATCCAATCATGTCTATGCTCAATGCAAACACCAAATAACAATTATTTAGGTTTAACACCAATCTCGATGGTAGAGGGAGCGTGCAATGGTTGATCACATCAACCTTGGAAACACTTCCAACATATCGTCATCTCACCTTTAGCTAGTCTCCGTAGCCTTTTATTTCGAGTTACTAACACTTAGCAACCGAACCGGTATTTATTACCCTGGTGCTACTAGGAGTACTAGTAAAGTACACAATAATATAACGTATATTCAAAATACTTCTGTCGACCTTGCCAACCTTCTCATCTACCAAGTATCTAGGGTAGTTCTGCTTCAGTGACCGTTCCCCTCATTACAGAAGCACTTAGTCTCGGGTTTGGGTTCAACCTTGGGTTTCTTCACTAGAGCAGCAACTGATTTGCCATTTCATGAAGTATCCCTTCTTTCCCTTGCCCTTCTTGAAACTAGTGGTTTAACCATCAACAATTGATGCTCCTACTTGATTTCTACTTTCGCGGTGTCAAACATCGCGAGTTGCTCAAGAATCATCATGTCTATCCCTGATATGTTATAGTTCATCATGAAGCTCCAATAGTTTGGTGGCAGTGACTATGGAGAACCATCACTATCTCATCTGGAAGATTAACTCCCACTCGATTCAAGCGATTGTAGTACTCAGACAATCTGAGCACATGCTCAACGATTGAGCTTTTCTCCCTTAGTTTGCAGGCTTAAGAAACTTGTCAGAGGTCTCATACCTCTTGACGTGGGCACTAGTCTGAAATCCCAATTTCATTCTTTGGAACATCTCATATGTTCTGCGACGTTTCAAAAATGTCTTTGGTGCCACAATTCTAAACCATTAGCATTACGCACTGAACTATCACGTAGTCATCAAAACATGTATGTCAGATGTTTCCCAACATCTACAAACGACGCTCGAGGTTCAACACACTGAGCGGTGCATTAAGGACATAACCCTTCTGTGCAGCAATGAGGACAATCCTCAGTTCATGGACCCAGTCCGCATAATTGCTACTGTCAACTCTCAACTAAATTTTCTCTAGGAACATATCTAAAATAGTAGAACCAAAGCGTGAGCTACGACATAATTTGCAAAGACCTTTTGACTATGTTCATGATAATTAAGTTCATCTAATCAAATTATTTAATGAACTCCCACTCAGATAGACATCCCTCTAGTCAACTAAGTGATACATGATCCGAGTCAACTAGGTCGTGTCCAATCATCACGTGAGACGGACTAGTCATCATCGGTGAACATCTTCCCGTTGATCGTATCCACTATACGACTCATGTTCGACCTTTCGGTCTTCCATGTTCCGAGGCCATGTCTGTACATGCTAGGCTCGTCAAGTTAACCTAAGTGTATTGCGTGTGTAAATCTGGCTTGCCCCCGTTGTATGCGAACATTAGAACCTATCACACCCGATCATCACGTGGTGCTTCGGAACAACGGACCTTAGCAACGGTGCACAGTTAGGGGGAACACAATTCTTGATATTTTAATGAGGGATCATCTTATTTATGCTACCGTCGTTCTAAGCAAATAAGATGTAAAAACATGACAAACATCACATGCAAATCATAAAGTGACATGATATGGCAAATATCATCTTGCGCCTTTGATCTCCATCTTCGAGGCGCGGCATGAACACCATCTTCACCGGCATGACACCATGATCTCCATCATCGTGTCTTCATGAAGTTGGCTCGCCAACTATTACTTCTACTACTATGGCTAATGGTTAGCAATAAAGTAAAGTAATTACATGGCGTTTTCATTGACATGCAGGTCATAACTAAATTAAGACAACTCCTATGGCTCCTGCCAGTTGTCAGACTCATCGACATGCAAGTCGTGATTCCTATTACAAGAACATGATCAATCTCATACATCACATATATCATTCATCACATCCTTTTGGCCATATAACATCACATAGCAAACCCTGCAAAAACAAGTTAGACGTCCTCTAATTGTTGTTGCATGTTTTACGTGGCTGCTATGGGTTTCTAGCAAGAACGTTTCTTACCTACGCAAAACCACAACGGTGATATGCCAATTGCTATTTACCCTTCATAAGGACCCTTTTCATCGAATCCGATCCGACTAAAGTGGGAGAGACAGACACCCGCCAGCCACCTTATGCATCAAGTGCATGTTAGTCGGTGGAACCAGTCTCACGTAAGCGTACGTGTAAGGTCGGTCCAGGCCGCTTCATCCCACAATGCCGCCGGATCAAGATAAGACTAGTAACGGTAAGAAAATTGAACAAATCATCGCCCACAACTGCTTTGTGTTCTACTCGTGCATAGAATCTACGCATAGACCTAGCTCATGATGCCACTGTTGGCGAACGTAGCAATAATTCAAAATTTTCCTACGTGTCACCAAGATCAATCTAGGAGATAGTAGCAACGAGAGAGAGGGAGTGCATCTTCATACCCTTGAAGATCGCTAAGCGGAAGCATTGCAAGAACGCGGTTGGAGGAGTCGAACACGTAGCGATTCAGATCGCGGCCGAATCCGATCTAAGCACCGAACAACGGTGCCTCCACGTTCAACACATGTGAAGCCCGATGACGTCTCCCGCGCCTTGATCTAGCAAGGAGGAGGGAGAGGTTGAGGAAGAAGCTCCAACAACAGCACGACGGCGTGGTGGTGATGGAGTGGCAGTTCTCCGGCAGGGCTTCGCCAAGCTCACGCGGAGGAGGAGAGGTGTTGGGGAGGGGAGGGGCTGCGCCTTGGATGTGGTGTTGCAGCCCTCCCCTCGCCCCTCTATTTATAGGGAGAATGGGGAAGGGGGGCGGCCCCTCTAGATGAGATCTAGAGGGGGCGGCGGCCAAGGGGGAGGGGGCTTGCCCCCCAAGCAAGGGGGGCGCCCCCTTTAGGGTTCCCCCCAAACCCTAGGCGCATGGGCCCTAGGGGGGATGGTGCCCAGCCCACTAGGGTCTGGTTCCCTTCCACCTACAGCCCATAAGACCCTTTAGGACAGGTGGACCCACCCGGTGGAACCCCGGAACCGCTCCGGTGGTCCCGGTACAATACCGGTATACCCCCGAATATTTCCGGCGACCGTATGATGACTTCCCTTATATAAATCTTCACCTTCAGACTATTCCGGAACTCCTCGTGATGTCTGGGATCTCATCCGGGACTCCGAACAACATTCGGTAATCACATACAAGTCTTCCTAATAACCCTAGCGTCATCGAACCTTAAGTGTGTAGACCCTACGGGTTCGGGAACCATGCAGACATGACCGAGACAACTCTCCGGCCAATAACCAACAGCGGGATCTGGATACCCATGTTGGCTCCCACATGTTCCACGATGATCCCATTGGATGAACCATGATGTCGAGGATTCAAGCAATCCCGTATACAATTCCCTTTGTCAATCGGTGCGTTACTTGCCTGAGATTCGATCGTCGGTATCCCAATACCTCGTTCAATCTCGTTACCGGCAAGTCACTTTACTCGTTCCGTAATGCATGATCCTGTGACCAACTACTTAGTCACAATGAGCTCATTATGATGATGCATTACCGAGTGGGCCCAGAGATACCTCTCCGTCATACGGAGTGACAAATCCCAGTCTCGATTCGTGCCAATCCAACAGACACTTTCGGAGATACCTGTAATGCACCTTTATAGCCACCCAGTTATGTTGTGATGTTTGGTGCACCCAAAGCATTCCTACGGTATCTGGGATTTGCACAATCTCATGGTCTAAGGAAATGATACTTGACATTAGAAAAGCTTTAGCAAACGAACTACACGATCTAGTGCTACGCTTAAGATTGGGTCTTGTCCATCACATCATTCTCCTAATGATGTGATCCCGTTATCAATGACATCCAATGTCCATGGTCAGGAAACCATGACCATCTATTGATCAACGAGCTAGTCAACTAGAGGCTTACTAGGGACATGTTGTGGTTTATGTATTCACACATGTATTACGATTTCCAGTTAATACAATTATAGCATGAACAATAGACAATTATCATGAACAAGGACACACAATAATAACCATTTTATTATTGCCTCTAGGGCATATTTCCAATAGGGCCTGGGTTCCTGACGGCCCCCGACTGTTACTTTGTGGCGGAGCGACAGGGCAGGTTGAGACCACCTAGGAGAGAGGTGGGCCTGGCCCTGGTCGGCGTCCGCAGATACTTAAAAATAACACGTTTAACGAGATCTTGGTATTTGATCTGAGTCTGGCCACTGGCCTATACGCACTAACAATCTACACGAGGACAGTTATGGGCACTCGACGTCGTGGTATCAGCCAAAGCCTTCATGACGTCAGCGACTGAGCGGCGCGCGCCGGGTTGGACCAGAACGCCTGCTCTTGTATAAGGGAGGCTATATCTGCTCTCCGGCCGCCCTCGCAACATGCAGGTGTGCAATGGGCGATGGGCCCAGACCCCTGCGTCATAGGATTTAGACCGGTGTGCTGACCTCTCTGTTGTGCCTAGGTAGGGCTGCGACGTGTTGATCTTCCGAGGCCGGGCATGACCCAGGAAAGTGTGTCTGGCCAAATGGGATCGAGCGTGTTGGGTTATGTGGTGCACCCCTGCAGGGAAGTTAATCTATTCGAATAGCCGTGATCTTCGGTAACACGACGACTTGGAGTTGTACCTTGACCTTATGACAACTAGAACCGGATACTTAATAAAACACACCCATCCAAGTGCCAGATACAACTCGTGATCGCTCTCTCATAGGGCGACGAGGGGAGGATCATCGGTTAGGATTATGCTACACGATGTTACTTGGTGAACTTACCATCTACTCTCTTCTTCTGCTGTAAGATGGAGGTTACCAGAAGCGTAGTCTTTGATAGGACTAGCTATCCCCCTCTTATTCCGGCATTCTGCAGTTCAGTCCACATATGATACCCTTATTCCATTTGATACCACTGCATACATACTAGTGTAGCTCCTTGCTTGTGAGTACTTTGGATGAGTACTCACGGTTGCTTTGCTCCCTCTTTTCCCCCTCTCTATACCCAATTGCTGCGACCAGACGTTGGAGTCCAGGAGCCAGACGCCAGTGTCGATGACGACTCCTACTACACTGGAGGTGCCTACTACTATGTGCAGGCTGCTGACGACGACCAGGAGTAGTTTAGGAGGATCCCAGGCAGGAGGCATGCGCCTCTTTCGATCTGTATCCCAGTTTGTGCTAGCCTTCTTAAGGCAAACTTCTTTACTTATGTCTATACTCAGATATTATTGCTTCCGCTGACTCGTCTATGATTGAGCTCTTGTATTCGAGCCCTCGAGGCCCCTGGCTTGTAATATGATGCTTGTATGACTTATTTTTATTGTTAGAGTTGTGTTGTGATATCTTCCCGTGAGTCCCTGATCTTGATCGTACACGTTTGCGTGTATGATTGAATCGGGGGCGTCACAAGTTGGTATCAGAGCCGACTGCCTGTAGGAATCCCCTTCCACACTCCTTGGCCGAAGTCGAGTCTAGACATTATAAAAGTTTTTACTAACATGGATGTGTGTCTTACGGGCCCACGTTGCCATTTGGGTGGTAATAGGATCTTTTATTCCTCGTCTATACTCCGGTATTCTAATCTCTCTTCTATTCGGGTTAAATGATTTTCTAAAAATCTAACTTTAGGTTCTCGAAAACACTTTCTCCCGGAGAGCCCCTTCAGTCCAGATGATCGCCGGCTGCACCAGAAGATTTCGAAGTTACTCTCCAATACTCTTTTGAGACCTTGTGCCCGTTGCTTTTGCAATTCCCTACCACCGAAATATCCCTATGGATAAATACATACACTCGCCGTTCTTACTCTTATTCCCAGTTGATCTTGTTATTACAAGATACCCTGAAATCCTCTCTATGGTTCCGAGAGTATTTGTACCTACTGCCTTGCAGTTCTTTGCCACATGAATACCACTACAGATAATTTCTAGCACTCACCGGGTATTTGCTCATCCCCAGTTGATTCTTGTATTTCACAAAAGTCTTCAAAATACTATTTGAACTTCCGAAAATCCTGAGTAGCCTATTGCTCTTGAAATTCTTGCTTGCTTGCATTATGGTTAATCCCATAAGTCTAGTAATCTTATTGGCATCCTTTGTCACTATCATTTTAAGTCCGTTGATTCTATATGTGTGCGAATGCACGCAATCATCAGTTGATCCTTATAAATTATCTTTCCGGCTCAGACATCTTTCGAACATGAGCTATTTCTCGGCCAATCAGATTGCCATCGATTGTACCCCTAAGTCTATTCAACTTATCCATCCTTGATCAGAGCATTTGCTCCTGATCCCTTGATTTGAAAATCACAATTCCTTTGCTATTTAAACGTTGAATTATTCAGGTGTTCTATAAACCGATCTGTTTGCATTCCTTCTTCCTCTGATTGGGTATCGATACTCACATTAGCTCCATTGTGGATCGCCATATCCACTGTTGGATTATTATCCGATAGTGTCCTTCATAATTAATCACCTTGGAAGTTCTTTCCCTGATACATAATGCCTTTGGTAAATCCTATTCCTTGATTTGGCCAACCATGCTCTGCTTTCGAGCTGGTGATATTTACTCTTGAAGCTTGTGGTATATGTTCCTAAGAAGCCCCGATGGGTTGAACCAATGCCTTCCCTAATCTGTGCAAACCCGAAAGATTTCACGGGTCAAACTTATCTGGTATTGCACCACGTAAAACTTTCCACAACTAATGTCATTTTCGAAATACGAGAGGTCAATGTAAGGTTATGCATTGAGGAAGTGGGAGTCAACCTTGAACCTTTGTGTTCATGCCCATGGAGACGATGTAGATCATATCATTAAAGCTTCTCTTCAATTAAATATTCCCTTGGTAGAAGTTCATCTTATATCTGGGATTTGGCCTTTTGCAATCATTGTTCCGGCCATGTTCTCCTTTTGAATACCATTTCTTGGACAAGTTGAAGTACTTGCCTTCTGCAGATCATTGCACCTGTCCAACCTTTACTTTGATCTACCATTGAGTATTACACTTTGGTATCTCAAGAATATCATAGAATTGAATAACTTCTTATGGGTTCTTCATCAACTGTTATTTCTCACCGATTCCAATTTTCCTGGGTTCTGGGTTGTCACCAACTGGGGACACCGATAACGGAATCGAGTCCGCACCGCAATTCAATGACGATTAGTGATCTTCATTACTTACGATTTTGTACTCGACCATGTCATTCATGGCTTGCTCAGCTATATCATTATCGTGCTAAATTTTAACTGTGCTACATGGTCCTTCTTTTCGGAGCAAAAATTTTGATGGTGAGCTAATCTTACGGCGATCTTCCTCGTCATATCATTTGTCCTTGAACAACAAGCTTGATTTTGAGTTTGTGTCGTACTCATGGTCCCAAGGATAATTCACTTCATTATTCCTTTGACTTGATGTCATCGCCGACCGACTACATCTCCATGAAACCTCTCGACAAAATTTGTCGTGATCATCATCAACATTCTGAGTTCCTCCAGGATATCAATTGAATTCATGATGAGAAATACCACCCTTGGCCTCGATGATTTGTGTTATCATCGGCCACTTTATTACCTTCCCTCCAACACGAACTTGTTCGTATTTTGTGTTATACCTTGAGTTCCTTGCTATCCAACATTTGATCTTTACCTTGGAATGTTACCACCTTTTATGTCAAGAATGTCGTGGGAATTTTACCACCTCTTGAGAATTCTTGATACAATTATTACTTCTCGCCATCTCCGTTCATTTCTTGGTCCCTGTGTTGATTCTAATCGGAATACCGACAATTGAACTTTGAGGTGTGAATTCAAAATTTCTAGCAACCCGATTGCTTTGAAGTTAATGGTCGAGTTTCATTCTAATTCTTTGTTCATTAAGTCACCATTCTAACATTGATCGTGCAACCTAGCCCATATTTCGGGTGCAACTTTCAACCAATGTTTAAGTGTGTATGTTTTTCCTCGAGCATACATCATTATACCATTTGATCTGACAAATGTTATCTCCTTGTTCACATCATTGCGGAAATCCATCTTGTTGGAACTCTCGATGAAGTGTCGCTGAGACCATCAGCCACCTCCCCATCCTCTCCTTGGTTTAATGATGAACTCTTGTTTTGGACTCGCTCCCATAGTTCATTTCTCGAGAATCTTACATTGTCATCTCGTCAATTTTTGTTGCACCTTTTCTTCTCTGGCATCCTAAGTCAGAGGTATCCTGACACCAATTGGATCTGAACCTCGGTCAGATATGATGGTTGGGACATTTCCAAGAGTTATAACATTGGTGTTTATATGACCCGGTAAGGTGATGTCATGCCTAGCACACCTGGCCGGAGGATCTATTGTTATAGTTTCCTTTTTGTCAAGGTTAGTCATTCTTCCGTGAGGAAATTGTAAGACTTATTCTATAAGTTGTTCCTGATGGATCATTTTTGTTTCCAAAGTCTGATCTTCACATGTTGACCATGTCAATGCTATCTCGAAGCATGTCTATGGTACTCCAATTTTCAATAGGAACATTTGAAGCCCAATGTTAAATGTTTCCTGCTTAATTATCCAAACACCATTGTACGGGTAATGTCATGAAAATTCTCTCCCGTACCTAAAGAGTTTTCTACATTATATCCTGTCATGGATATCATGCTCTGCTTGTCCTTGGGAAGGATATACCCTTGAAATATGTGTTTAAACACATTTTCCTTTCCATTGTTTTGATTAATCTGATAATCGTATTTTCCTTTCTATTGTTTTGTTTAACCTTTTTGGTAATCTGACTTAACTAAGCAGTGATAATTCCCTACTTAGGTAAGAACCTGGTGGTACCATGCTGTTAGTAAGACCCTATTACTATTGTTGATGACATTCCGGTAACCGCCGATGGATGAGAACTTTGCCTATTGGTCCGCCTCGTTCAACGAGCAGGAAAATGGTTCTCTTCGTCCCTCACCCTTGGTATCGATGTTGTTGTCGACATAACTGATAGGCTATCCTATGACATGCCTTGCTTACATGATCGTGTAAGACGTCATCGCTTTCCTACTTTTAACCCCCATGGTGGGCCCATAACCCATAGATCCACATGATCGAAACCTGACTCTCCTATACAAACCCCTGATCCCAAGGTTGTTCCTCGCACTTGGCCTCGTATGTAATTCACGAGCCACCTTTCGAGAGGATCATCAATTCTGGTATCAGACACAATACTTATTCCCGTTCCTTGAAACCCCTATCACGTCCTGTTTCAGGCATTGAACGATTGCCTGCCCGCTCGAAACTTCCCATGATACCTCTTTATTTTGCTCTTGATATTTTCTTAAGTTTCAATTCGAGAGTTACTTTCCGCCACCTTCCCTGATGATATCGACCAGATAGTCAACCTTGCAGAGGTCCATTCTTCTGGAATAACCACCCTTTATTCTTTCGTAAGTACGATGGAGTTCCTGAAGAAAGGACGCCGACTTCATCATGATGACCTGAAGCAGAGAAGTGAAGATATCATTGTATTGGACAGGCCTCTTCGAGAAGAGCAACTAAGACCGAGAAGAATCATCGGAATTTTGTAACCTAATCTTCCCCCTTACCCCCCTCTTAAATCTCGGGACGAGATTTTTATAGTAGAGGAGAATTGTGACACCTAGATAATTAAGCTACAGTAAACCTCTGCTAATGATGCCACGCCACCGCGGTTACTGTTGATAATCCCGTGTTAGTTCAAAAACCGATTCAAATTCAAAATTGAATAAAAGGTAAACATCAAAATTTTCAAACTTTAAAACTAAAATGTTCGGGTTGTGCCCAATGTTGCAGAAGTTACCACGGTGGAGGAACCACACTTTTATAAAATGTTTAAATACTCTTAAGATGGATAAAATAGTAGCAAACACAATTAGTTAAATTATTATAAATTACTAAAACAATTACAAACTATTTTATATTAGGTGCCAAGTTAATTGTGGTGGTGGTTTATTTGCTAATGCCAGTTTAGGTACAACTAATGTATTTTATAAAACTAAGGTATTTAAAATATAAAATTAAAAAAGAAAAGAATTAAAAAAAAGACAAAAAAAATAAAAAGGGAGAAAGACCCCCCTGGCCAACTGGGCCGAACAGCCCAGCCGGCCAACCCAGCAGGCCCAACCGGCCAACCCCACTC
>NC_041382.1:515761603-515789137 GCF_002162155.2 Triticum dicoccoides | reverse complement strand
GGTCCGCGCCCGCTCCCCGGCCCGCTGCCGTAGACCCGCCACGCCGTGCGCGCCCACCGTCCTGCGCCACCCCTGCTCCCACCTGCGCCTCCCAACCGCGCCCACGGCCACCCCGGCCGTGCCCTTGCAACGCTGCTGCTTGCCCGCTGACCGCTGATGCCTGCTTCATTGGCGTGCCCGCAGTCGCTCGCGCCGTTGCTCGCCTTCGGCCTCTGCTCGTCACGGCGTCGTCCTCGACAACACTCGACCATGCCAGTGCCCGGGACGGAGGCACCGCGCCCGTGCCTCGCCCACACCCTGCGCCTCACCCGTCGCTGTTGCTCCTCCCCGCGGCCGCTCGTGCCTGCACGCCCCCTCCCTCGCCTGTCGTCGCCTCCTCTTTCTGCCGCAGCTCGACACCCGCCGTTGTAGCTCGCGGCCCCGCCCCTCCGCCATCCGCCCCAGGCACCACCGCACCTGGCCGCCGGCCACCTCCCCTTTGTCGGCCCGCCTCGCCATGGCTTCGGCCTCGCCCCGCGACCAGGCGGGTTCGGCCTCCACGGGCGCCTGCGCCTGTTAAGCCACCCACCCCGCTTGGCCACTTGGGCCTATGACAGGTGGGGTCGGCCCCGTGTTGAGAGAAAGGGAAATAAAAAAGATTAAAAAATATAAATGATAATACATAATCAATTAATTAACTTAATTAAACAGGTTTAATTAAACTAATTAAAATTTGTTAGCCTAATAACCTAGTTAGACTAAATTAACTACTATGTTAGTGTAACAGTCAATGATAGGGGGCCCACACCCTGTTGACCAGTCAAACGTTGACTGGTCAACTGGGACCTCCTGGCCCACCTGTCAGCCTCTGGTACACTTCTGTGTATGCAGAGCTGGGTGCACCTAGCATTTAACTATTTAATTTCGAATTAATGTTAATTCCATAAATTTCAGAAAAATGAATTAAAACTTTGAAAATTAATATAAAATAAACCGTAGCTCGGATGGAAAAACTTTGTACATGAAAGTTGCTCAGAACGACGAGACGAATCCGGTTACGCAATCCGTTCATCCACCACGCATCCCTAGCATAGCAAGCACGCAACTTTTCCCCTCTGATTCATCTGTCTGAAAACGCGAAACACCGGGGATATTTTCCCGGATGTTTCCTCCCTTCACCGGTATCACCTCATACTGCATTAGAACATGTCTAGCTCTGCCTGTTGTCCTGTTATGCACTTGCTTGCTATGTATTTACTGTTTCTCCCCCTCTTCTCTTCGGTAGACCCCGTGACGATGTTGATGCCCATGTGGTCGACTACGTCACCGACGACCCCTCCTTCTTGTCTGAGCAACCAGGAAAGCCCCCCTTGATCACCAGATATCGCCTATTCCTTCTCTATACTGCTTGCATTAAAGTAGTGTAGCATGTTACTGCTTTCGGTTAATCCTATCTGATGCATAGCTTGTCATTGTTGCTACAGTTGTTATCCTTACCTGCTATCCTACTTCTTAGTATAGGATGCTAGTATTCCATTAGTGGCCCTACATTCTTGTCCATCTGCCATGCTATACTATCGGGCCAAGATCACTAGGGAGGTGATCACGGGTATATACTATATACTTTATATACATGACACATGTGGTGACTAAAGTCGGGTCAGCTCATTGAGTACCCGCAAGTGATTCTGATGAGGGGGCTGAAAGGACAAGTGGCTCCATCCCGGTAGAGGTGGGCCTGGGTTCCTGACGGCCCCTGACTGTTACTTTGTGGCGGAGCGACAGGACAGGTTGAGACCACCTAGGAGAGAGGTGGGCCTGGCCCTGGTCGGCATCCGTGGATACTTAAAAATAACACGTTTAACGAGATCTTGGTATTTGATCTGAGTCTGGCCACTGGCCTATACGCACTAACCATCTACGCGGGGACAGTTATGGGCACTCGAGGTCGTGGTATCAGCCGAAGCCTTCGTGACGTCAACGACTGAGCGGCGCGCACCGGGTTGGACTGGAACGCCCGCTCTTGTATAAGGGAGGCTAGGTCTGCTCTCCGGACGCCCTCGCAACGTGCAGGTGTGCAATGGGCGATGGGCCAGACCCCTGTGCCATAGGATTTAGACCGGCGTGCTGACCTCTCTGTTGTGCCTAGGTAGGGCTGCGACGTGTAGATCTTCCAAGGCCGGGCATGACCCAGGAAAGTGTGTCCGTCCAAATGGGATCGAGCGTGTTGGGTTATGTGGTGCACCCCTACAGGGAAGTTAATCTATTCGAATAGCCGTGATCTTCGGTAACAGGACGACTTGGAGTTGTACCTTGACCTTATGACAACTAGAACAAGATACTTAATAAAACACACCCTTCCAAGTGCCAGATACAACCGGTGATCGCTCTCTCACAGGGCGACGAGGGGAGGACCATCGGTTAGGATTATGCTACACGATGTTACTTGGTGAACTTACCATCTACTCTCTTCTTCTGCTGCAAGATGGAGGTTACCAGAAGCGTAGTCTTCGATAGGACTAGCTATCCCCCTCTTATTCCGGCATTCTGCAGTTTAGTCCACATATGATACCCTTATTCCATTTGATACCAATGCATACATATGTAGTGTAGCTCCTTGCTTGCGAGTACTTTGGATGAGTACTCACGGTTGCTTTGCTCCCTCTTTTCCCCCTTTCTATACCCGATTGCTGCGACCAGACGTTGGAGTCCATGAGCCAGACGCCATTGTCGATGATGACTCCAACTGCAATGGAGGTGCCTACTACTACGTGCAGGCCGCTGACGACGACCAGGAGTAGTTTAGGAGGATCCCAGGCAGGAGGCCTGCGCCTCTTTCGATCTGTATCCCAGTTTTTGCTAGCCTTCTTAAGGCAAACTTGTTTACTTATGTCTGTACTCAGATATTATTTCTTCCGCTGACTCGTCTATGATCGAGCTCTTGTATTCACGCCCTCGAGGCCCCTGGCTTGTAATATGATGCTTGTATGACTTATTTTTATTGTTAGAGTTGTGTTGTGATATCTTCCCGTGAGTCCCTGATCTTGATCGTACATGTTTGCGTGTATGATTAGTGTACAATTGAATCGGGGGTGTCACAGCTCCATAGTTCCGAAGAACGGTGTTTTAGTCATCTTGCCCATGAGGCATGGTTCGCAAGTACCAAGTGATTCATAATCAAGTGGTTCCAAAAGTCCATCAGTATGGAGTTTCTTCATGCGCTTTACACCAATATGACCTAAACGGCAGTGCCACAAATAAGTTGCACTATCATTATCAACTCTACATCTTTTGGCTTCAATATTATGAATATGTGTAGCACTACTATCAAGATTCAATAAGAATAGACCACTCTTCAAGGGTGCATGACCATAAAAGATATTACTCATATAAATAGAACAACCATTATTCTCTGATTTAAATGAATAACCGTCTCGCATCAAACAAGATCCAGATATAATGATCATGCTCAACACTAGCACCAAATAACAATTATTCAGGTCTAAAACTAATCCCGATGGTAGATGTAGAGGTAGCGTGCCGACTGCGATCACATCGACTTTGGAACCATTTCCCACGCGCATCGTCACCTCGTCCTTAGCCAATCTTCGCTTAATCCGTAGTTCCTGTTTCGAGTTGCAAATATTAGCAACAGAACCAGTATCAAATACCCAGGTGCTACTTCAAGCATTAGTAAGATACACATCAATAACATGTATATCACATATACCTTTGTTCACCTTGCCATCCTTCTTATCCGCCAAATACTTGGGGCAGTTCCGCTTCCAGTGACCAGTCTGTTTGCAGTAGAAGCACTCAGTTTCAGGCTTAGGACCAGACTTGGGTTTCTTCTCTTGAGCAGCAACTTGTTTGCCATTCTTCTTGAAGTTCCCCTTCTTCTTCCCTTTACCCTTTTTCTTGAAACTAGTGGTCTTGTTGACCATCAACACTTGATGCTCCTTTTTGATTTCTACCTCCGCAGCCTTTAGCATTGCGAAGAGCTCGAGAATTGTTTTATCCATCCCTTGCATATTATAGTTCATCATGAAGCTTTTGTAGCTTGGTGGCAGTGATTGAAGAACTCTGTCAATGACACTATCAACAGGAAGATTAACTCCCAGTTGAGTCAAGTGATTATGATACCCAGACATTTTGAGTATATGTTCACTGACAGAACTATTTTCGTCCATCTTGCAGCTATAGAACTTATTGGAGACTTCATATCTCTCAATCCAGGCGTTTGCTTGAAATATTAACTTCAACTCCTGGAACATCTCATATGCTCCATGACGTTCAAAACGTCGTTGAAGTCCTGGTTCTAAGCCGTAAAGCATGACACACTGAACTATCGAGTAGTCATCAGCTTTACTCTGCCAAACGTTCTTAACATTGTCAGCAGCATTTGCAGCAGGCCTGGCACCTAGCGGTGCTTCCAGGACGTAATTTTTCTGTGCAACAATGAGGATAATCCTCAAGTTACGGACCTAGTCCGTGTAATTGCTACCATCATCTTTCAACTTTGCTTTCTCAAGGAACACATTAAAATTCAACGGAACAACAACACGAGCCATCTATCTACAATCAACATAGACAAGAAAAAAACTATCAAGTACTAAGCTCATGATAAATTTAAGTTCAATTAATCATATTACTTAAGAACTACCACTTAGATAGACATCCCACTAATCCTCTAAGTGATCACGTGATCCAAATCAACTAAACCATGTCCGATCATCACGTGAGATGGAGTAGTTTCAATGGTGAACATCACTATGTTGATCATATCTACTATATGATTCACTCTCAACCTTTCGGTCTCAGTGTTCCGAGGCCATATCTGCATATGCTAGGCTCATCAAGTTTAACCTGAGTATTCCACGTGTGCAACTGTTTTGCACCCTTTGTATTTGAACGTAGAGCCTATCACACCCAATCATCACGTGGTGTCTCAGCACAAAGAACTTTCGCAACGGTGCATACTCAAGGAGAACACTTATACCTTGATAATAGTAACACCCCGGATGTAATTTACCTTATATGTATCCCAACTCTTGTTGTTTCCGGCGCTAAGTTATTTTATTTCCTTGGGTTCGGGTTTTTGTCTCCGTGTGTTGTTTGCTTGTCATGCATCTCATATCATGTCATCATGTGCATTGCATTTGCATACGTGTTCGTCTCTTGCATCCGAGCATTTTCCCCGTTGTCCATTTTGCATTCCGGCGCTCCTATCTCCTCCGGTGTCCCTCTCTACCTCTTTTCATGTGTGGGGGTTAAACATATTCGGATTGGACCGAGACTTGCCATGCGGCCTTGGTTTACTACCGGTAGACCGCCTGTCAAGTTTCGTGCCATTTGGACTTCGTTTGATACTCCAACGGTTAACCAACGGACCGAAAAGGCCTCGTGTGTGTTGCAGCCCAACACCCTTCCAATTTGGACCAAAACCCACCTAAACCCTCTCCATCGTCTCGGTCATTCGATCACGATCGCGTGGCCACAAACCGCACCTCATTTGGAGCTTTCCTAGCTCCCTCTACCTCTATAAATATGTCCCTCCTCGAAAATTCCGGATCCAAAACCACCCTAACCTAGCTCCCCACCTCTTCAGCGCGTCCACCGGCGTCGGACACATCGTCGCGCCCTACCGCCGCGCGCCATGTGGCGGGCGCGCCCACATCACCGTCGCCGGCCCGCCTGGGCCCGAGAGAAGCCCTCCCAGCCCGGCTCCTCCCTCGCGCCGCCCGCGCCTCCACTCTGCCCTGCGCCGCCCGGGAGCCTCGCCGCCTTCGCCACCCCATCCCGTCGTCGGCGAGCTCCGCCGCGGCGAGCCTCCTCGTCGACAGCGCCGCCCGAGCCGGCCTCCTTGCCTACGAGCCCCGTTGACGCCGCCCCGCCCAACTCCGGCGAGGATCCGGCACCCCCGGCCCCTCTTGCCTCGGATCCGTTCAACTCCGGCGAAGCTCCGGCCGCTACAGCGACTTCCGACCGTCCTCGGGCCGCGTGCATGCCAGGTCGGGGTTGACTTTTCCCTCTACTTTTAGTATTTTTATGCAACTTTGGCATGCTATAACTCCGCATCCGTAGCTTCGATTTGCGCGTGTAGCATATCAAAATGTTCGTCTCAGACAGTACATCATTTCATCTCATTGCATCATTTTCATTTGAGCTCATCTTGATGCCCGAAATGCTGTTGGAAGAGGGCTATGTGATAAAATTGTCGGATCTGTTTCATCAAATAGATATTTGTCATTTTTGCCATGTTTAATGTGTGCATGATATGCTCCTGAGCTCTACATGAGTTTTGTTATATGCCATGCCATCTTTACATAGGTGCTTACCTTGTATTTTTGTGATATGTGTGGTGACTAGCACAAGCTTGCAAAGTAGTGCAATCGGTAATGCTGATTTCAGGGACTTAGAATTTCTCCAAGTCCTTGTCCTGATTTTGTCATTATGCCATATGTTCATGTTGTTTCCTAGTGATCCGTGCCTCTTTTGAGGATGATTAGTAAGGATGATTTGTTAACATTTTGGTGCTATATACATCCATGTCTTTGTTTTCATTTATGGAGCACCCTAGCTTGAGTCAATCAAGCTCTACTTTTGCTATTTCGTGAATCCTGGCAGATTGTTGTCTTGTTAGCGATTTTGCCGAGGATGTTGCTATTGATCCGTGCATGCTATGTTGTTGTTCTTGCCATGTCTATCTCCTGTGCCATGTATTCTTGATGGGTGTATACTTAGTTTGGCATGCCATGCTCCGTAGTGAGTGCATCGAGCTCATGAACATGTCTACTCGTTAACAGATTTGCATGCCCCAGTTTTTCACTAAGTCTGTAATCTGATTATGTTTTTGCCATGTTCACATGCTTGCAATTGTATTTTCTCATCCCTTTTGGCTCAAGGTCACTAAGGGACTTTTGTTAAGTGCTTTGAGTAGCTTCATGTCATGCCTTGCTTTGCCATGTTAAGTTCCTATAGCATATAGTTTTCATGCTCTAAAGTGTGCTACCTGATGTTAAAATTCCAGACTTGTGTTAATTTCACAAAGTTTGAAACCTGTTATCAATTGCATTTTTGCCATGCTTGTTTGAACCTGTTAATGGATGAATTGGCCGTATCTCAATTTCATCTTTTGTCAAGCATCATGAGTGGATCCCTGCCATGTATTTTGTTGTCATGTTTGAGTGTTGTAGCATAATTATCTTGATGCCTTTAGATGGCTACTTGCTGATTATCGCAGACCGGTGCCATATTTGTTTTGCTTGCCATTTCCAAATCGTGCATCCGATTCCAGTGATCTTTATATCGATTTCAACCGAAATCACCTCACCTTTTCAGTGGCACTATTGGATTTCCAAGTTGAGGCCAGGTTCAATCATTCCTTGCCAAATCTTGCATATGCATCACATATCACATCCCGCATAGCATACCATGTTTGCATCATGTTGTTCGAGCATTGCACATGGTTGATTGTGTTCCTTTTGCTTGTTTGTCTTGTTTGGGTAGAGCTGGGAGACGAGTTCGCTAACGAGGAGCCCGTTGAGTTTGCTTACGAGGATCAAGTCAACTCTGACAACTTTGCAGGCAAGATGATCATACCCTCGAAATCACTTCTATCTTTGCTTGCTAGATGCTCGCTCTTTTGCTATGCCTATGCTACGATGCCTACCACTTGCTTATCATGCCTCTCAAATTTCCATGTCAAACCTCTAACCCACCATGTCCTATCAAACCATTGATTGGCTATGTTACCGCTTTGCTCAGCCCCTCTTATAGCGTTGCTAGTTGCAGGTGAAGATTGGAGATCGTTCCTTGTTGGAACATTCTTTATTGTTGGGATATCACCATATTATCTTGTTTATCTTAATGCACCTATATACTTGGTAAAGGGTGGAAGGCTCGGCCTTTTGCCTAGTGTTTTGTTCCACTCTTGCCGCCCTAGTTTCCGTCATATCGGTGTTATGTTCCCGGATTTTGCGTTCCTTACGCGGTTGGGTTATAATGGGAACCCCTTGACAGTTCGCCTTGAATAAAACTCTTCCAACAATTCCCAACTTTGGTTTTACCATTTGCCACCTAGCCTCTTTTTCCCTTGGGTTCCGCGGACTCAAGGGTCATCTTTATTTAAACCCCCGGGCCAGTGCTCCTCTGAGTGTTGGTCCAACCTGTCAGCTGTCGGTGGCCACCAGGGGAAACTCTGGGCTGGCCTACCGGAACCTTGGACAATCCGGTGTGCCCTGAGAACGAGATATGTGCAGCTCCTATCGGGATTTGTCGGCACATTCGGGTGGTGTTGCTGGTTTAGTTTTACCATTGTTGAGGATGTCTTATAAAACCGGGATGCCGAGTCTGATCGGAATGTCTCGGGAGAAGGAATATCCTTCGTTGACCATGAGAGCTTGTGATGGGCTAAGTTGGGACTCCCTGCAGGGATTTGAACTTTCAAAAGTCGTGCCCGCGGTTATGGGCAGATGGGAATTTGTTAATGTCCGGTTGTAGATAACATGAAACTTAACTTAATTAAAATGAATCAACTGCGTGTGTAACCGTGATGGTCTCTTCTCGGTGGAGTCCGGGAAGTGAACACGGTGTTGGAGTAATGCTTGACGTAGGTTGTTATAGGATCACTTCTTGATCATAGTTCTTTGATTCGTGCTTTGCTTTCTCTTCTCGCTCTCTTTTGCGAACAGGTTAGCCACCATAAATGCCAGTCGCTTGCTGCAGCTCCACATACTACCTTGCCTTACCTATAAGCTTATATAGTCTTGATCGCGAGGGTGCGAGATTGTTGAGTCCCCGTGACTCACAGATTACTTCCAAACCAGATGCAGGGACCGATGATACCGCTCCAGACGATGCGCTTGAGCTCAAGTGGGAGTTGGATGAAGACTCGTCGTTACTATGTGTTTTTTCCCAGATGATCAGTAGTGGTGCCCAGTTGGGGCGATCGGGGACCATGTCGCATGTTGGGGTTGATCTTTTATTTTGGTACTGTAGTCGGACCATGAGTGTATTGGATGATTGTAATGTTATTCATGTATTTGTGTGACGTGGCAAGTGTAAGCCAACTATGTATCCTTTCCCTTTTAATATATTTACATGGGTTGTTGTGAAGATTACCGTACTTGCAACACTGCTTTCAATGCGGTTATGCCTCTAAGTCGTGTTTCGACACGTAGGAGATATAGCCGCATCGAGGGTGTTACAAGTTGGTAATCAGAGCCTTCCTCGACCTTAGGAGCCCCCCTGCTTGATCGAATAGCTGGCGTTGTTGAGTCTAGAAAAATGTTTTGAGTCATTTAGGATTATATATATCGGAGAGTTAGGACTTCTTTTTACTCCCCGGTCCCTTCATCGCTCTGGTAAGGCATCCTGACGTAGAGTTTTGACTCTTCTCTTCTCAAATTTCACTAAAAAAAATTTTAGGATCACGCGGGTATATTGGAATCGTTCCGATCGATTTGTGACGACAACATTGTTCTTGGTGCCTCCTGTCATTTAGGGGTTGTGGCAGTGTCCCGGGGAGTTGAGCTCCGAGGTGTTGTCGTCACAATTTTATCGTTGCAGTTCTGGAATACCTGAGTTTAGTTTCGCCGACATCGAAAATCTCTTTTATGTAGTTGTTGGTGAGATAACCTCGACGCCACCCAGTACTGGGGCGGGAGTTCGGGAGTATTGCCATAACTTGTATAACGGATGCTTTTCGAAGGTTGAGGTAGACGATTTCCAAAGTTTTTCTTGGTTATGTGTTGAAGGTTGGATACAGCTGGATGTAGGATTTTCTAGATTTGAGTGAGATAGTATGCTTCCCCTGTATCCCCAACACCTGATTGCATAACCGGAAAGGTTCGGGAGTTCCATAGGTGGGAATTCTTGTAGCTCTAGTTCTTCTTCCATGGATATTTGGTTTGAGATTGGGTCATTCTTACCGAGTATTCGTTCTTGTTCTGTACCTTGTTGTTTTTCTTCTATCTAAATTCTAAGTGGCTTCTCAATTTATGGATATGTGACCATTTCAATTGGAATGCATTCGTTCATTTTGTTCGGATGTGAAGACTATATGTTGCAATTTCAACCAGTTTGTTTCAGCTTCAATATTTGTCTGTCAATGTGCTAATGGATGTCAACCTCTTCAGGATGGCTCCTCCAACGCGCACGACTCTGAATCCTGATCCGCCACCACCACCTCCACCTCCGGAGGCATGGCAAGCTGTGATGGCCGCTACCAATACAAACACGCAGCTGATCATGCAACTTCTTCAAGAGCGCAACCAAGGGAACCAGGGCCAAGGCAACAATCAGAATCACTTTGCTACACTCAACCAGTTCCTTGCTAACCAGCCAAAGACCTTCAGCAATTGCGTTGAGGCAACAGACGCTGATGATTGGCTCGTGGACATATGCAAGCATTTTGAGTGCAGTAACGTCAGGCCTGAGGACTTTGTCAAGTTCGCTTCCTTCCAACTCAAAGACCAAGCTGCAGAATGGTTTCAGCAGTACAAAGATTCCAGAGGAGGCCGTGTGATTACCTGGGATGAATTCCGTCAAGACTTCAAAGCTCATCATATTCCTCAGGGCGTGGTTGAAAGCAAGCGTGAGGAATTCCGCAACCTGAAGCAAGGATCTATGTCTGTCTACGAGTACAAAAAGATGTTTAAGAAGCTCGCCCGTTTTGCTAAGCAGGACGTCCCTGATGAGAAGAGCATGATATATCAGTTCAGGGGTGGTCTCAGAGAAGAAATCCAGCTAGCTCTCGTTCTCTTTGAGCCCAAGAGGTACGATGAGTTTTACAACATGGCAATGAAGCAAGTGACTGCTCAACTGAAGTGCGATGCTTCTAAGAAGTGAGTCGAAGATGCTACTCCTTCTTCCTCAACTCAAGTGGCTAAGCAGCAGAAGTATTGTCTTCCTCCTCCTCCGTTCCGTCAGCCTTATCAACAGAAGAGCAAAGGTGGCAGTGGATCTTCCCACCCACCCAACCTTGGCTTTCAGAACAAGACTTCATCTCAAGCTCCAAGATCGAGTGCTCCGTATCACCGTCCGCTCTTGGAGGTCACGTGCAACAAGTGCCAACAGAAGGGTCACTATGCCAACAAATGCTTCAATCAGAGGCGTCTCCCTCCTCCTCCTGTGAGATCGGCAAGTACAGCTGTGGTCAAGCATAACCCCAAGCACGCCAAGGTCAACTTGATGAATGCAACTCAGGCAGAGGAATCATCAGATGTCATCATGGGTAACCTTCCTGTTAACGATATTCCAGCTAAAGTTCTTTTTGACACTGGTGCATCACATTGTTTCATCTCAAGACCTTTTGCATCTAAGCATGAGTTGGCTTTGCAAGTTTTGCCTAGACCGATAGCAGTTGTCTCTCCCGGTAGGCGCATGAATGCTAACTCCATTGTTCCGGATGTTACTATCACTTTGGGTGACTACAAGTTTCTGTCTTCTCCTACGGTTCTTGGTGACTCGGATATTGATCTTATTCTCGGAATGGATTGGCTTTCTAAGCACAAGGCTCAGCTTGATTGTGCAGCCAGGCAGATTCAATTGACTCATTCGTCTGAGGATGTAATTGTCTTTGCCGCAAGGGATGATACCATCCGTCTGTTTTCTCTCAATGAGAAGGGTGAACTGGATGCCATCTCTCAAATTCCAGTCGTTTGCGAATATCAAGACGTCTTTCCAGAAGAGCTTCCAGGAATGCCTCCGCACCGGCCAGTTGAATTCGTCATCGATCTTGAGCCTGGCACGGAACCTGTTTGCAAACGTCCTTACAAGCTTGGACCTGAAGAATTGAAGGAGCTGAAGAAGCAACTCGATATTCAAGAGCGAATGGGTCTCATCCGACCTAGTTCTTCTTGTTGGAAATATGCCCTAGAGGCAATAATAAAAGCATTATTATTATATTTCCTTGTTCATGATAATTGTCTTTATTCATGCTATAATTGTGTTATCTGGAAATCGTAATACATGTGTGAATAACAGACATCAACATGTCCCTAGTGAGCCTCTAGTTGACTAGCTCGTTGATCAACAGATAGTCATGATTTCCTGACTATGGACACTGGATGTCATTGATAACGAGATCACATCATTAGGAGAATGATGTGATGGACGAGACCCAATCCTAAACATAGCACAAGATCGTATAGTTCGTTTGCTAGAGTTTTGCAATGTCAAAGTATCTTTTCCTTAGACCATGAGATCGTGTAACTCCCGGATACCGTAGGAGTGCTTTGGGTATGCCAAACGTCACAACGTAACTGGGTGACTATAAAGGTAGACTACGGGTATCTCCGAAAGTGTCTGTTGGGTGACATGGATCAAGACTGGGATTTGTCACTCCGTATGACGGAGAGGTATCACTGGGCCCACTCGGTAATGCATCATCATATTTGAGCTCAGAGTGACCAAGTGTCTGGTCACGGGATCATGCATTACGGTACGAGTAAAGTGACTTGCCGGTAACGAGATTGAACGAGGTATTGGGATACCGACGATTGAATCTCGGGCAAGTAACATATCGATAGACAAAGGGAATAGCGTACGGGGTTGATTGAATCCTCGACATCGTGGTTCATCCGATGAGATCATCGTGGAGCATGTGGGAGCCAACATGGGTATCCAGATCCCGCTGTTGGTTATTGATCGGAGAGTCGTCTCGGTCATGTCTGCTTGTCTCCCGAACCCGTAGGGTCTACACACTTAAGGTTCGGTTACGCTAGGGTTGTAGGGATATGTATATGCAGTAACCCGAATGTTGTTCGGAGTCCCGGATGAGATCCCGGACGTCACGAGGAGTTCCGGAATGGTCCGGAGGTAAAGATTTATATATGGGAAGTCATGTTTCGGGCATCGGGACAAGTTTCGGGGTTATCGGTATTGTACCGGGACCACCGGAAGGGTCCCGGGGGTCCACCGGGTGGGTCCACCTGTCCCGGGGGGCCACATGGGCTGTAAGGGGGTGCGCCTTGGCCTAATGGGCCAAGGGCACCAGCCCCACATAGGCCCATGCGCCTAGGGTTTAAGGGGACAAGAGTCCTAGGAGGGTAAGGCACCTCCTAGGTGCCTTGGGGGGGAGGGAAACCTCCCCTTGGCCGCCGGCCATAGGAGATTGGATCTCCTAGGCTGCGCACCACCCCCCCCTTGGCACCCCTATATATAGTGGGGGAGAGGAGGGACTTCATACCTTGAGTCCTTGGCCTTTGGTTGCCTCCTTCTCCCTCCCCAACACCTCCTCCACCTCCATAGTGCTTAGCGAAGCTCTGCCGGAGTACTGCAGCTCCATCAACACCACGCCGTCGTGCTGCTGCTGGTGCCATCTCCCTCAACCTCTCCTCCCTCCCTTGCTGGATCAAGAAGGAGGAGACGTGGCTGTTCCATACGTGTGTTGAACACGGAGGTGCCGTCCGTTCGGCGCTGGTCATCGGTGATTTGGATCACGTCGAGTACGACTACATCATCACCGTTCCTTTGAACGCTTCCGCTCGCGATCTACAAAGGTATGTAGATGCATCTAATCACTCGTTGCTAGATGAACTCCTAGATGATCTTGGTGAAACGAGTAGGAAAATTTTTGTTTTCTGCAACGTTCTCCAACACTTCTCCGTGGGGTTGTGGAGTTCTTTTTGTGAAGAAGAAGGATGGAACGGACTGACTTTGTGTTGACTACCGTCCCCATTGAACAAGAAGACTATAAAGAACAAGTACCCACTTCCCAACATCAACAAGCTGTTTGAACAACTCAAAGGTGCTCAAGTATTCTCCAAGCTTGATCTCCGTATGGGCTATCACCAGATTTGAATCCGTGAGCAAGATATTCCCAAGACGGTGTTCAGAACAAGCTATGGTTCATATGAATACACTGTCATGTCTTTTGGCCTCGTCAACGCTCCTCCGACTTTCTCTCGCATGATGAACTTCATATTCAACGCCTACACAAATGACTTTGTCTTGGTCTACCTCGATGACATTCTGGTCTTTTCCAAGAACAAGGAAGATCATGCCAAGCACTTGCGTTTGGTGCTCGATAAGCTCAGAGAACATGAGTTCTACGCCAAGTTCTCAAAGTGCGAGTTTTGGCTCGATGAGGTTCTCTATCTTGGGCAAATCATCTCTGCCAAGGGCATAGCGGTGAATCCTGAGAAGGTGTCTGCAATTGTGAATTGGGAACCACCTCAGAACGTGAAGCAACTCCGCAACTTCCTTGGTCTCGCTAGCTACTGTCAAAGGTTCGTTGAGAACTTTTTAAAGATCGCGAAGTCTCTTTCAAACCTTCTCCAAAAGCATGTCAAGTACGTTTGGTCTCTGGAATGTGACATCGCTTTCAACACTTTGAAAGAGAAATTAGTCACTGCTCCAGTTCTGACTCCTCCTGATGAATCCAAACCGTTCGAGGTCTTCTGCGATGCCTCTCTTCAAGTTCTTGGTGCAGTGTTGATGCAAGAGAAGAAAGTTGTGGCTTATACCTCTCGCCAGTTGAAGCCCAACGAGAAGAACTACCCCACCCATGACCTCGAGTTGGTGGCAGTTGTGCATACTCTTTTGACTTGGAGACATCTCTTATTGGGAAGAAAAGTGGACATCTTCACTGACCACAAGAGTCTCAAGTACATCTTCACTCAGCCTAATGTCAACCTCAGGCAGACTCGTTGGGTCGAAATGATTCAAGAGTATAATCCGAGCATCGAATATACTCCAGGCAAGGCCAATGTGATTGCTGACGCATTGAGCAGGAAGGCTTACTGCAACAGTCTGATTCTCAAGCCCTACCAACCTGAGCTTTGTGAAGCTTTCCGCAAACTCAACCTGCAAGTTGTTCCTCAAGGTTTCCTCGCCAACCTTCAAGTCTCTCCTACTTTGGAATATCAGATTCGCGAGGCTCAACTTCTTGATGCTATGGTGAAGAAGGTGAAGATTGGGATTGCCAAGAGTCAATCCAAGTACAAGTGCTATCGCCTTGATGACAAGGATACTCTCTTCTTAGAGGATCGCATTGTTGTGCCTAAAGGTGACCTTCGTAAAGTCATTATGAATGAGGCTCACAATTCACTCCTCTCCATCCACCCTGGGAGTACGAAGATGTACCAGGACCTCAAGCAGGCGTATTGGTGGACTCAAATGAAGCGCGAGATTGCTCAGTTCATGAATGAGTGTGATGTCTGCAGAAGAGTGAAGGCAGAACACCAACGACCAGCTGGTCTCCTCCAACCTCTTGCCATTCCAGAATGGAAGTTTGACCACATTGAGATGGACTTCGTGTCGGGATTTCCAAAGTCCAAGCGTGGCAATGATGCTATATTCGTTGTCATCGACAAACTCACTAAAGTGGCTCACTTTCTGCCTATCAAAGAGTCTATCACTGCAGCTCAATTGGCGGAGCTTTATACCTCTCGGATTGTCTCTCTGCATGGCATTCCACAATTGATCTCTTCAGACTGTGGTAGCATCTTTACCTCCAAGTTTTGGGATTCTTTTCAGAAGGCCATGGGCACCAACACCCGTTTCAGCACAACTTTTCATCCTCAAACTAGCGGTCAAGTCGAGCGTGTCAATCAGATTCTTGAAGATATGCTTAGGGCTTGCGTTATCTTCTTCAGTATGAAGTGGGAAGTTTGTCTTCCATATGCCGAGTTTTCCTACAATAACAGTTTTCAAGCAAGTTCGGGCAAGGCCCCATTTGAAATTCTCTATGGCAGGAAGTGTCGTACTCCTCTCAACTGGTCAGAGACCGGTGAACATCAACTTCTTGGAAATGACTTGATCACAGAGGCAGAGTAAATGTGCAAAGTCATTCGTGATAACCTCAAAGCAGCACAATCGCGTCAGAAGAGCTACTATGATAGTAAGCATCGTGATTTGGCTTTCGAGATCGAAGACCATGTTTACCTCCGCGTCTCTCCAATGAAAGGTACTCGTCGCTTCTGTATCAAAGGGAAGCTTGCCCCTAGATACGTGGGTCCTTTCAAGATCGTCAGCAAGAGAGGCGATCTCGCCTATCAACTCGAGCTTCCTTCAAACTTTGCAAACGTGCACGACGTGTTCCATGTATCTTAGCTCCGCAAGTGTTTCAAGACCCCTGACCGCACCATCAACTTCGAAGACATTGATCTCCAAGAAGACCTTTCTTATCGTGAGCACCCAGTTGCTATTCTTGAAGAGACTGAGCGCAAGACTCGCAATAAGTCAATCAAATTCCTCAAAGTCAAGTGGTCACACCATTCCGACCGTGAAGCCACCTGGGAACGCGAGGATCACCTCCGTTCTAAGTACCCGGCGTTTTTCCAGTCCTAGATCTCGGGACGAGATCCTTTCGTAGTGGTGGAGTGTTGTAACACCCCGGATGTAATTTACCTTATATGTATCCCAACTCTTGCCGTTTCCAGCGCTAAGTTATTTTATTTCCTCGGGTTCGGGTTTTTGTCTCCGTGTGTTGTTGCCTTGTCGTGCATCTCATATCATGTCATCATGTGCATTGCATTTGCATACGTGTTCGTCTCTTGCATCCAAGCATTTTCCCCGTTGTCCGTTTTGCATTCCGGCGCTCCTATCTCCTCCGGCACCCCTCTCTACCTCTTTTCATGTGTGGGGGTTAAACATTTCCGGATTGGACCGAGACTTGCCATGCAGCCTTGGTTTACTACCGGTAGACCGCCTGTCAAGTTTCGTGCCATTTGGACTTCGTTTGATACTCCAACGGTTAACCGAGGGACCGAAAAGGCCTCGTGTGTGTTGCAGCCCAACACCCTTCCAATTTGGCCCCAAAACCACCTAAACCCTCTCCATCGTCTCGGTCGTTCGATCACGATCGCGTGGCCGCAAACCGCACCTCATTTGGAGCTTCCTAGCTCCCTCTACCTCTATAAATATGTCCCTCCTCGAAAATTCCGGATCCAAAACCACCCTAACCTAGCTCCCCACCTCTTCAGCGCACCGGACGTTGTCCGCCGGCGCCGGACACATCGCCGCGCCCTACTGCAGCGCGCCACGTGGCGGGGGCGCGCCCACATCACCGTTACCGGCCCGCCTGGGCCCGAGAGAAGCCCTCCCGGCCCGGCTCCTCCCTCGCGCCGCCCGTGCCTCCACTCTGCCCTGCGCCGCCCGGGAGCCTCGCCGCCTTCGACGCCCCATCCCGTCGCCGGCGAGCTCCACCACGGCGAGCCTCCTCATTGACCGCGCTGCCCGAGCCGGCCTCCTCGCCTACGAGCGCCACTGACGCCGCCCCGCCCAACTCCGACGAGGATTCGGCGCCCCCGGCCCCTCTTGCCTCGGATCCGTTCAACTCCGGCGGAGCTCCGGCCGCTACAGCGACTTCCGTCCATCCTCGGGCCACGTGCACGCCAGATCGGATCTGAGATCGCCGCTACAGTAAACCCTAGTCGGGGTTGACTTTTCCCTCTACTTTCAGCATTTTTATGCAAATTTGGCATGCTATAACTCTGCATCCGTAGCTCCGATTTGCGCGTGTAGCATATCAAAGTGTTCGTCTCAGAGAGTACATCATTTAATCTCATCGCATCATTTTCATTTGAGCTCATCTTGATGCCCGAAATGATGTTGGAAGAGGGCTATGTGATAAAATTGTCGGATCTGTTTCATCAAATAGATATTTGTCATTTTTGCCATGTTTAATGTGTGCATGATATGCTCCTGAGCTCTACATGAGTTTTGTTATATGCCATGCCATCCTTACAGAGGTACTTACTATGTATTTTTGTGATATGTGGGGTGACTTGCACAAGCTTGCAAAGTAGTGCAATCGGTAATGCTGATTTCAGGGACTTAGAATTTCTCTAAGTCCTTGTCCTGATTTTGTCATTATGCCATATGTTCATGTTGTTTCCTAGTGACCCGTGCCTCTTTTGAGGATGATCAGTAAGGATGATTTCTTAACACTGTGGTGCTCTATCCATCCATGTCTTTGTTTGCATTTATGGAGCACCCTAGCTTGAGTCAATTGAGCTCTACTTTTGCTATTTCGTGAATCCTGGCAGATTGTTGTCTTGTTAGCGATTTTGCCGAGGATGTTGCTATTGATCCGTGCATGCTATGTTGTTGTTATTGCCATGTCTAGCTCCTATGCCATGTATTCTTGATGGGTGTATGCTTAGTTTGTCATGTCATGCTCTGTAGTGAGTGCATCGAGCTCGTGAACATGTCTACTCGTTAACAGATTTGCATGCTCCAGTTTTTCACCAAGTCTGTAATCTGATTATGTTTTTACCATGTTCACATGCTTGCAATTGTATTTTCTGATCCTTTTTGGCTCCAGGTCACATAGGGACTTTTGTTAAGTGATTTGAGTAGCTTCATGTCATGCCTTACTTTGCCATGTTAAGTTCCTGTAGCATATAGTTTTCATGCTCTAAAGTGTGCTACCTGATGTTAAAATTCCAGACTTGTGTTAATTTCATAAAGTCTGAAACCTGTTATCAAATGCATTTTTGCCATGCTTGTTTGAACCTGTTAATGGATGAATTGGCCGTATCTCAATGTTCATCTTTTGTCAAGCATCATGAGTGGATCCCTGCCATGTATTTTGTTGTCATGTTTGAGTGCTGTAGCATAATTATCTTGATGCCTTTAGATGGCTACTTGCTGATTATCGCAGACCGGTGCCATATTTGTTTTGATTGCCATTTCCAAACCGTGCATCCGATTCCGGTGATCTTTATATCGATTTCAACCGAAATCACCTCACCTTTTCAGTGGCACTATTGGATTTCCAAGTTGAGGCCAGGTTCAATCATTCCTTGCCAAATCTTGCATATGCATCACATATCGCATCCCGCATAGCATACCATATTTGCATCATATTGTTCGAGCATTGCACGTGGTTGATTGTGTTCCTTTTGCTTGTTTATCTTGTTTGGTAGAGCCGGGAGACGAGTTCGCTAACGAGGAGCCTGTTGAGTTTGCTTACAAGGATCAAGTCAACTCTGACAACTTTGTAGGCAAGATGATCATACCCTCGAAATCACTTCTATCTTTGCTTGCTAGATGCTCGCTCTTTTGCTATGCCTATGCTACGATGACTACCACTTGCTTATCATGCCTCCCAAATTGCCATGTCAAACCTCTAACCCACCATGTCCTAGCAAACCGTTGATTGGCTATGTTACCGCTTTGCTCAGCCCCTCTTATAGCGTTGCTAGTTGCAGGTGAAGATTGGAGATCGTTCCTTGTTGGAACATTGTTTATTGTTGGGATATCACCATATTATCTTGTTTATCTTAATGCACCTATATACTTGGTAAAGGGTGGAAGGCTCGACCTTTTGCCTAGTGTTTTGTTCCACTCTTGCTGCCCTAGTTTCCGTCATATCGGTGTTATGTTCCCGGATTTTGCGTTCCTTACGCGGTTGGGTTATAATGGGAACCCCTTGACAGTTCGCCTTGAATAAAACTCTTCCAGCAGTGCCCAACTTTGGTTTTACCATTTTCCACCTAGCCTATTTTTCCCTTGGGTTCCGCGGACTCAAGGGTCATCTTTATTTAAACCCCCGGGCCAGTGCTCCTCTGAGTGTTGGTCCAACCTGTCAGCTGTCGGTGGCCACCAGGGGAAACTCTGGGCTGGCCTACCGGAACCTTGGACAATCCGGTGTGCCCTGAGAACGAGAAATGTGCAGCTCCTATCGGGATTTGTCGGCACATTCGGGCGATGTTGCTGGGTTAGTTTTACCATTGTCGAGGATGTCTTGTAAAACCGGGATGCCGAGTCTGATCGGAATGTCTCGGGAGAAGGAATATCCTTCGTTGACCATGAGAGCTTGTGATGGGCTAAGTTGGGACTCCCTGCAGGGATTTGAACTTTCGAAAGTCGTGCCCGCAATTATGGGCGGATGGGAATTTGTTAATGTCCGGTTGTAGATAACATGAAACTTAACTTAATTAAAATGAATCAAGTGCGTGTGTAACCATGATGGTCTCTTCTCGGCGGAGTCCGGGAAGTGAACACGGTGTTGGAGTAATGCTTGGCGTAGGTTGTTATAGGATCACTTCTTGATCATAGTTCTTTGATTCGTGCTTTGCTTTCTCTTCTCGCTCTCTTTTGCGAACAGGTTAGCCACCATAAATGCCAATCGCTTGCTGCAGCTCCACATACTACCTTGCCTTACCTATAAGCTTATATAGTCTTGATCGCGAGGGTGCGAGATTGTTGAGTCCCCGTGATTCACATATTACTTCCAAACCAGATGCAGGGACCGATGATACCGCTCCAGACGATGCGCTTGAGCTCAAGTGGGAGTTCGATGAAGACTCTCGTCGTTACTATGTGTTTTTTCCCAGATGATCAGTAGTGGTGCCCAGTTGGGGCGATCGGGGACCATGTCGCATGTTGGGGTTGATCTTTTATTTTGGTACCGTAGTCGGACCATGAGTGTATTGGATGATTGTAATGTTATTCATGTATTTGTGTGACGTGGCGAGTGTAAGCCAACTATGTATCCTTTCCCTTTTTATATATTTACATGGGTTGTTGTGAAGATTACCTTACTTGCGACACTGCTTTCAATGCGGTTATGCCTCTAAGTCGTGTTTCGACACGTAGGAGATATAGCCGCATCGAGAGCGTTACAATAATTTAGTGAGAGATCATCTTATAATGCTACCGTCAATCAAAGCAAGATAAGATGCATAAAAGATAAACATCACATGCAATCCATATAAGTGATATGATATGACCATCATCATCTTGTGCTTCTGATCTTCATCTCCAAAGCACCGTCATGATCACCATTGTGACCGGCGCGACACTTTGATCTCCATCATAGCATCGTTGTCGTCTCGCCAACTTATGCTTCTACGACTATCGCTACCGCTTAGTGATAAAGTAAAGCATTACAGGGCGATTTCATTGCATGCAATAAAGCGACAACCATATGGCTCCTGCCAGTTGCCGATAACTCGGTTACAAAACATGATCATCTCATACAATAGAATATAGCATCATGCCTTGACCATATCACATCACAACATGCCCTGCAAAAACAAGTTAGACGTCCTCTACTTTGTTGTTGCAAGTTTTACGTGGCTGCTACGGGCTGAGCAAGAACCGTTCTTACCTACGCATCAAAACCACAACGATAGTTCGTCAAGTTAGTGTTGTTTTAACCTTCTCAAGGACCGGGCGTAGCCACACTCGGTTCAACTAAAGTTGGAGAAACTGACACCCGCCAGCCACCTGTGTGCAAAGCACGTCGGTAGAACCAGTCTCGCGTAAGCGTACGCGTAATGTCGGTCTGGACCGCTTCATCCAACAATACCGCTGAACCAAAGTATGACATGCTGGTAAGCAGTATGACTTGTATCACCCACAACTCACTTGTGTTCTACTCATGCATATAACATCAACGCATTAAACCAGGCTCGGATGCCACTGTTGGGGAACGTAGTAATTTCAAAAAATTTCCTACGCATTCGTAAGATCATGGTGATGCATAGCAACGAGAGGGGAGAGTGTGTCCATGTACCCTCGTAGACCGAAAGCGGAAGCGTTAGCACAACACGGTTGATGTAGTCGTACGTCTTCACGATCCGACAGATCAAGCACCGAACGCACGGCACCTCCGAGTTCTGCACACGTTCAACTCGATGACGTCCCTCGAACTCCGATCTAGCCGAGCTTTGAGGGAGAGTTCCGTCAGCATGACGGCGTGGTGACGATGATGATGTTCTACCAACGCAGGGCTTCGCCTAAGCACTGCTACGATATGACCAAGGTGGATTATGGTGGAGGGGGGCACCGCACACGGCTAAAAGATTCAAGAGATCAATTGTTGTGTCTATGGGGTGCCCTCCTCCTCTGTATATAAAGGGGGGAGGAGGAGTGGGGCGGTCAAGGGGAGGAGGCGCGCCCAAGGGGGTGCAATCCTACTCCAAGTAGGTTTTGCCCCCTTTCCTATTCCAACTAGGAGAAGGGGAAAGGAGGAGGTGGAGAGAAGGAAGGAGAAGGGGGGCCGCCACCACTTCCCTTTCCCAATTCGGATTGGGCAAGGGGGCCGTGCGCCACCTCCTGCCGCCTCTCCTCTTCCACCACTTGGGCCCATGAGGCCCAATAAATATATCAGATAGCCCCCGGAACCATTTCGGTGTCTGAATATAGTCGTCCAATATATCAATCTTCATGTCTCAGCCATTTCGAGACTCCTCGTCATGTCCGTGATCACATCCAGGACTTCGAACTACCTTCGGTACATCAAAACACATAAACTCACAATATAACCGTCATCGAACTTTAAGCGTGCGGACCCTACGGGTTCGAGAACTATGTAGACATGACTGAGACACGTCTCCGGTCAATAACAAATAGCGGAACCTGGATGCTCATATTGGCTCCTACATATTCTACGAAGATCTTTATCGGTCAAACCGCATAACAACATACGTTGTTCCCTTTGTCATCGGTATGTTACTTGCCCGAGATTCAATCGTCAGTATCTCAATACCTAGTTCAATCTCCTTACCGGCAGGTCTCTTTACTCGTTCCGTAATACATCACCCCACAACTAACTCATTAGTTACAATGCTTGCAAGGCTTGAGTGATGTGTATTACCGAGTGGGCCCAGAGATACCTCTTCGACAACCGGAGTGACAAATCCTAATCTTGAAATACGCCAACCCAACAAGTACTTTTGGAGACACCTGTAGAGCACCTTTATAATCACCCAGTTATGTTGTGACGTTTGGTAGCACACAAAGTGTTCCTCCGGTAAACGGGAGTTGCATAATCTCATGGTCACAGGAACATGTATAAGTCATGAAGAAAGCAATAGCAACAAACTAAACGATCAAGTGCTAAGCTAACGGAATGGGTCAAGTCAATCACATCATTCTCCTAATGATGTGATCCCGTTAATCAAATGACAACTCTTTGTCTATGGTTAGGAAACATAACCATCTTTGATTCAATGAGCTAGTCAAGTAGAGGCATACTAGTGACACTCTGTTTTGTCTATGTATTCACACATGTATCATGTTTCCGGTTAATACAATTCTAGCATGAATAATAAACATTTATCATGATATAAGGAAATAAATAATAACTTTATTATTGCCTCTAGGGCATATTTCCTTCACTTTTGCCCTTCTCGCTTTCGCGATGGTAGGGCGGCGGGTGAGTGCGGTTGTACCGCCTTAAGCGATAGTACCGCTTAGTGCGATACTGCCACTTCTAGTACCGCTGGGACTACTGTAGCTCTATGGTGCCTCAGGAAACTTTGTTCCCATTCTGTCCTACCCATCTCCACTACCGCATTGTGCAATACGCATCAGTAGTACCACTCATAGGGTCGGTAGTACCGCTCTGGCGGAACTACCGTGCATGTGCCTTGCCCACTTGCACGCATCGGCCGGTACCACCACGCCAAGCGATGGTACCGCTCGTGCGCGTCTGCGGGCAGGTAACGGTTGGATTTGTCCTCACCTATGAAGAGGGGGGGGGGTCTTTTTCCACATTGGTTCTTATCCTTTGAGCTTGTCCATGCCCCCCATTGTTGACCTTCTTTGAGCTTGCTATCTCCCAATCCCTCCAATGATTCTTGCTAGTTCTTGAGGGAAAAGAGAGAGGAGATCTAGATCTACATTTCACCAATCACTTTCCCCTCTATATGAGGGGAGCCCCTTGGATCTAGATCTTGGAGTTCTTTGTGTTCTCCTTGTGTGTTCTTCCTCTCATCTTCCTTCATACCTTAAGTTGTTGTGGTGGGATTTGGGAGAGGGCTTGGGCACTTGGTGTGCCCCTTGCCATTGCATTTGGTGCATAAGTTTGAGTTCTTCACGATGATATGTGAAAGTGACGTTTGAGTACCATATTAAACTTAGAGTGCTTGGTACCATAGAGCTTGTTCTCTTGGGTGCTTGGGCGCTATAGAGAGTTGGTGGTCTCTCGGAGTTCAATCATTATGGTGTAAAACTCCGGCGAAGCGTCAGGGTCTTCAATTAAGCTATGGAGATTATCCCGAGCAATTTGCATGTGTTCCGATGACCACCCCAAGGGCTGCCATTTGTATAGATTCGGTGACCACCCCCGAGATGGACTGGCCCAAAAGGCGCGTTGGGGAGCGAGGGCTGCACATTGCGCAGACATGCTCAGTAACCAGTACACCGACCTTACCTTGTCGACTACTATCAGGAAATGGCTGTATTTGAGCCTTCATCTAGAACAACATTAACGTCTCAAAAACAATCTAGTACAACATTAACATATATTATTTACCTACTACAAAATATTTGAAAATAAAATATATCAATAAATTAATTCAAAAAGTTCACGGATTTGGAAAGAAATGTTCAAAAAATAACAAAAAATTTCATGAATTTGAAATAAAGTTCATCTATTTGAAAAAGCATTCATCAATATTGAATGTTCACAATAATATATATTGAATTTGAAAACAATAATAAAAAAATTGCAAAAAGTTCATCAATTTTGAAAAAAATGTTCGTTGATTTTGATTTTGTCGAATTTGAAAAAGATCCATGTATTTTAAAAAAATAGGTCACGAATTCAAAAAAGTTCATCAACTTGAAAAAGTACATGAATTCAAACAAATCCACTGGATTTTATTTTTCTATCGATTTTTTAAAAAGAAAAGGTCATGTTTTCAAAGAAAAAGAAAAAAAAAGATAGAAGAGAAGGAAAAAAGAAAGGAAAAGAAAAGAAGAACATAAAAAAAGATTAAAAAACAATAAAATGATGTAACTAGTGACATTTTGGGTGGGTGGCCTGGTTGTTTACCGTAGCTTATTCTAGAAGAAGAGAGGTCGTGGGTTCGAATCATAATCCTTGCTTGGGGAGGTCCGAGTCAGTGCTTTGAGCGCCGGTTGACGTACTGGCGCTCAAGCAAACGATCTGGTGGGCTGGCCCATTAGCATGGCGCTTATGTCGCTCGGTCGGTCGATAGCAGGATCGATCCTTGCTCGCTCGGTTCCGCTATATTTGATTGTTTAACCCTGTTGATCGTGGACTTCTCAAAATTTGGGAAAAAAGCTCTATCAAACTTGATAAAAGTTCACGAATTTGGATAAAAGTTCATCTATTTAAAAAAAGATTCGTCAACTTTGAAAAAGTTCAGAAAAATAAAAAAAACTCATCAAATTTGAAAATAATAATCAAAAGTTGGGAAAATGTTCATCAGTATTGCAAATCCATGGTGTTTTGAAAAAAGAGGTACGAATTCAGAAAAGTTCATCAACTTGAAATTTTTTCACGAATTCAAAGAAAATTCATCGGATTTTGATTTTTTTACCGATTTTGATAAGAAAAGGGTCACATTTTCTGAAAATGGAAAATGAAAGGGAAAGGATAATAAGAAACAAAGAAGAGAAGAGAAAAGAAAAAAACAAAAAAACAAAAAAAGATGTAACTAATCACGTTTGGGTGGGTGGCCTGATTGTTATCATAACTTATACTAGAAGAAGAGAGGTCGTGGGTTCGAATCATAACCCTGGGGAGCTCCTAGTCAGCTCTTCCAGCCAGACGCTTGGTTGCCGTACCTGCGCTCACGCCCACGATTTGGTGGGCCGGCCCATTAGCAAGACGCTTGCATCGCTCGATCGGTTGACAACAGGATCGATCCTCGCTCGCTCGGTTCTGCTATATTTGATCGTTTAATCCTGTTGACTGTGGACTTCTCAAAATTTGAATAAATGTTTATCAAACTTGGAAAAAAGTTCATAAATTTGAAAAACGTTAATCGAGTTTGGAACAAAAGTTCATCAAATTGGAAAAAAGTCCAACCAATTTGAGAAAAGTTCAACCAATTTGAGAAAAGTTCATCGAATTTGAAAAAAGATCATCAGTTTGAAAAAAAGTTCGTTGGTTTTAAAAAAATATTCATTGATTTTGGAAAAAATTTCATTGAAAATTAAAAAAAGTTCATCGATTTTGAAAAGAAGTTTATCGGTTTTGAAAAAAGTTCAAAAATATGGAAAAAGTCCAATCAAATGTTAAAAAAAGTTCACAAATTTTGAATAAAATCATCGATCTGAAAAAAATTCATGGATTTTTAAAAAAAATCAATTTTGAACAAAAGTTCATCGATTAAAATCACACATTTAGGAAAAAGAAAATAAATAGTAAAAGAAAAAAGAAAAAGAGATGCAAACTGGAGAAAGAATAAAAGAACAAAAGAAGGTACTATGCACAAAGTGTGCCTTGTCACTAGTGATTAGCGCAGCGCGCTGTGAACGTACAAGTCTCGAGTTTGATCTGTCGCACGCGCATCATTTATTGCACTTTAAACAGATAAAAGAAAAATGCAAAATGGGCTTGCCCTGCTTTCAACAAAGGATGTGCGCTTCAGGCGTCCATTTGCAAAATGACCTGTAACGGGATCTAAAGCGCCAAATATGAACCGCCCCTTGCTTGTACTTTTTGTTTTTAGGAATAGAAAAAATATCAAATGGGCCGGCCCATGAGTGGAGGGGGTGTGCGCCATGTCGCAAAATAGACTACCAATAGGAATTGCCTCCTCCCAACGCGCAGCGCGGTATAGGAGGTTCCGTACGAAACACCCATGATGGGAATGTTCTATTTGTCGGGCTCTGCATCAAATTGGCGGATCCGTCTTGCCAGCTCCCTTCCCATGCTTCCATCTGTACTCCCACTTCATCCTACGATTGTCTTTTTTTCCTTTTTCCTTTCTAATCTAATCACTCCCCCTAATTTTAAGGGGAGGAGGCCGGGCCTTATTTTATTCCACTCAAATCAAGCCACGTACGCGGGAGCACGGATGGGCACACACGCGGGGAGCAGGCAAGTCTCGTCCCAAATTGGCACACAAACGCACTGGCCTGCCCATTTTAGAAGGAACATACTTATTGTACAATCCATTTTTCCCTAGAAAATTTGTTTTGGGGAACCTTCTACAAGGTTCTTGACCTGTTTTGGGGAACCTTCTACAAGGTTTATGAACCGATTTTTTTTCTGTTGTTTTTTTACTAGGTTTTTTCTTTTCTAGTTATTTATTTTCTGTTATTTATTTTTTCGAGTCACAAATTACAAAAAGTATTAAGAATTTCAAAAAATAACATTTGTTAAAAAATCAATATTTTCTTATTTTGAATATCAGAGTTTTGAAAAATGTTTTACATTTCAAAATGTATTCCAAATTCAGAAGTGTTCAGAAAATTTGGAATTTTCCTATATTTTAAAACATGTTTGCAATTAAAAAATTGTTTAAAATAAATGGTCCTGATTTATAAAAATACTTGCAATTTAAATTGTTCGAGTTTAAAAATGTTCAGGAATTTCAAGAAAATATTTGGGTTTCAAAAATTGTTCATAGTTGCAAAAAAGTTTGCCTTTTACAAAAAATATTCACGTTTTCAAAAATGTTTCATGGTCTTTAAAAAACAGTATTGAAAAACTCCCAGAAAAAAAACCATGTGCTACCGTCTCTGCACAGTGCCGATGAGTCACTACAGCACGTACAATTGAAAAACGTGAAACAAGAAACAAAGGACATGAATGGCCGCTAATGAGATGGCCTGTTGGCTCGCGCCTGTGCGTTTTGGGGTATATTTTATGCAAAATGCGTCATATAGGGT
>NC_041382.1:515649541-515761331 GCF_002162155.2 Triticum dicoccoides | reverse complement strand
GTTGTGCCCAAAAATGAAGAAACAATTGGCAAGGTCTTAATTGCACGTTGATATTATGTTGTCGATTTTAGGTATACATTAATTTGGGGAGGGTGCTAACTTGTTTAGTGCTAAACACATTCAGCGTCGAACGCTGGGGCGATATACACCATTGCATAGACGTGGTTGAACGGATGAGATATATTGGCTCCCCGCAACTCGCTATTTTGAGATATAGATATTTGGTATAGATGTAGATTACCAAAATCAATGTATATAGGATTATAACGCATTTTCAAGTTGTTTATTGGCTCACTATGCGAAAGAGAGATGTTTCAGTACACGATTGGTATGAGACCAGTGTACCTTTGCGCCCGCTTTGAGTTGGCTTAAAAAACAAGACAATCCAAGCCTCTGAAGGCATTGTTAAACATAAGACTATCATATTTAGGTTCAAGGAGTTATCTTGTAGCTTTTTAATTCTGATCACAGGTTATGTGTGTTGTAATTAATCTTCTTTATCTCTTTCCTTTTCTTCTCTCCTTGTAACCCACGCATGTATGCATCTCCAGGGATATGCCCCTGCATATTTAACACGAAGCCGTTGCTTGTAACAAGAAAGATGTTCTATTTTCGCAGGCATGTTTTTATAGAAGAAGTCTCTAAATACTATCGCCAATCCACTGGTGGACTAGCATGTTGTGTGTGGCTTTGCTAACAAATACTAACATGCAATGTACTCCCTTCGTCCCATAATGTAAGACGTTTTTAACATTATATTAGTGTAAAAAAAGTCATATATTATGGGATGGAGGGAGTAGTTTTGAACAGAAAGAGTACCGTGCAAGCACAATTCTTTTTTCTTGTAGGGACCTTGCACGCAAAATTTAATCATACAACAAGTTCCACTTTCCTTGACTAAAAATCATCTTGCTGAATTAAAGCTCTATATAAAGCAAGCTATACTGAGAGTCGTGTGGCTTTCCTAAAAGTAGGCAAGACCTGCGGCCGGTCTCGCGGTATCCAGGCTTACCTCGGGATTATCATTCACTCATCTCTTGCTGACCCACACAAGACATAAGTTTTGGTTGCTACCGTCCCATGCATGGTATACTATTCCCTTCTCTTACCATATCTTTTCTTGACCATTCCATATGATCTACCTAGCTTCCATGTTGATCAAATGAGTATTTGCCCTTTTGGATATTTTGCCTTACGAAAAGACGCACCAAAAGAAGAAAGAAAAGAGAAAAGAGGTGGTAGAACGCTAAAGAGAGCACATCGTCATGATATGTATGGCTTGCTTGGCTGTCTAGGCCTTTTCTGCCATGTAGGCGTATACGTATGTACGTAGCATATCATGATGCGTCATGCAAAAGAGATCTAAGGGATCAAACCTAGCTCTCGATCGTATCCTTGGATCCCCAAGCCATCATAAACCACTCTCAGTCTAGTACTTGAGATACATATGTAGCTCTAGTTAAGTACTGCCATCACATCTTTTAGTGCATATAGTTACATTATAAGTATACTACCGAGCTACCATGCTTTAAGCCCTCTAGCGATCATTAGTTGTCGTGATGACTAATGAGAGATCTGAGAGTAGGGCATTTTGGTGACCAAGCTCCATGGAGCCATTTATTTTTGAAAAATTCAAAATTCAAACTTTTTGGTTTTAGAAAAATCTGAAAAAAATATGCAAGTATACAAGGATGAAATGTACATGTGCATAAAAACTCAGGACGGAATACCTTGAAATGGGACCTGTTCAAAAAAGTCAAATATCTGGACTTTGAGGATGAATGGTATTATGTGTTGAAAAGCCTCAGATTTGTTTATATTTTTTGCACATCCCTCATTTCAACGTACTTTGTCCTGAAAACTTACACACATGTACATTATACGTCCATATATATATCTGTATTATTTTTAGAATTTTTTGAAATGTAAAAATATAAATTTTGATAAATTTTGAATTTTGCAATGGAGGCCTTCATGGAGCTCGGCCTCCTCCAAAAGTGTGTGTGTGTGCGCGTGCGCGCGCGTACTGATGAGTAAATGTTGTTAGCACACTGATCCCTCGTTTCTGAATAAATAAAATTATTGATCTTGTGAACGTGGTCGACCCAAAATGCACCTCCGCCAAAACTTCCGGTGGCAAGCAGACGAATTTCTCAGTCATTTCTGCTAGGAGATTCCAGCACCTGGGATACGACAACATATATCCGATATGGGAACATATATCCTGTGCTTACTTCTCTCATAACAGACTTTCGTTGAGCTTTATTTATAAAGTCCAAACGGCCAAACAAATACATGGTGGTAGGAAAATCCCCATACAAGTGAGTCAAAAGATAAACATGGCAACCAAGAGAACAACGAGAACACCACCAACCCGAAGCTGAACAAGACAATATGAGTTGCCACACCTAACATGAGACGAGCTAAACTACCAAACCGGGATAGAACCGCGCCGCCTGGGAAAACTACAAAACCTTGATGCACCGAACATACCAAGAATCATCAGGGAGGGCAAGAATCTGCCATCTCACTCCGGGTCATGGAGCTCTGATCCTACGAGCAGATCATAAGGACCGAGAACGATGACCATAAAGGCACGTGTAAGTGATAGGAGACCAACGAATTCACACCATATCAGACCCAAAGAAGCTTCAAGCTAGGATCAAGGCAAGCACGAAGATGTCGACGCACAACACTCGGGTGGTATCTTAGTTCCCTAAAGAAGCCCCCAAGAGGGTAATGACGTGAAGTGTCACTGCCGCCGAGCCCGAGTCGACACATTAGGATTTTCACCTGGACCCTACATGGAGGAGTTAAATGGCCGGCACGAGAACTCTAGATCCAAACTAGGAAGCCACAACGCCGAAGCCACCATAACACAATGGTCACCCACCACCCCTCCCCTCGTTGCCCCCATAGCCAAGAGACGGCCCCAACACCACTGACGCATTGCTCACTACAGAGCTAAGCGCAACCTCACCACTGTCACAGGAGCAACAAGATGTCCGAGAACCAGGCAAGAAGAACCAGACAGACTTAGAGCGCAAATGTCGTCGTTCAGCACCGGACATCCCCGATGTTGGTCCACGAAATGGGAGCCCCACCTTGGCTCGGGGGCATAGATCAAAGGGGCAGACAACATCATAGCTGAGACAGCCCTCTGGCAGCCGGAGCGATGGACCTCCATGGGCCGGATCAGGTCCAGCACTGGAGGCCCTCCACAACCTAACCCTAGATAGGCCACCACCGGATGTAGAAAAACATGCACGCCACCACAGCCGCTGCAAGCCATGGCCTGGCCCGAGTAGGCGAGCACCCATGCACCGCGCCGACAAAAAGGTTGCCATGCACCGCCCGACCACGCCGACACTCTAAATTCACACCACACCGCCTCCAAGGGTCATCACGCCGGATCTTATGTGCTAGTTTGTAAGTATTGCAGTCATGTCGTGATTTTGGTGACGGGATTTGCCCCTTTATAGTGACCGTGTGGCATATTCTTGCTATTTGTCTGGCCTTCTTTTCAATAAATTATTGTTCTAAGTATATCTTCTAACATTGCAAGATGCATGGGCAGGGTGGATGGCCTTCCATTACCTACAAAATCCATGTTGCCTGCCCCCACATTTTTGTTGTTTTTGGATGATCCTTAGTCTAGCTTCTCAGTTCGGAGGGGTAAGTCTACTTATTGGCGTAATAGCATTGTGAGGAAAGGTATAAGCATTAAAGGAAACACCCGGCCTCTACATAGTTAAGATACACACAACTAAACATCAACAGTCTGAGAATTTTTTTTAAATAACCCGACATATCGGTAACAATGAAGTCATATAGGACCGACACTATGCCTTCCAACTCCATATAGTAACATTTTTTTACACTAGAATACAGCTTACACGTCAAAGTGCTGGTGTGCACAACACCCAAACCGTAGAGTAGATGAAAACACATTGATATCACCAGAACAAATTTACATCACCTCCATTTAATATGCCATTGATCCAATCCTTAAACCCTGGTATCCCAAAAACCAAACCACAAAGAAAGAAACTACAAGTTTTGAACGAAGAAACAAACGGAAAGAAGAGCTAATCATACATGTAGTTAATCTAGCTTCTTTTTTTTCCCCATCAGAAACCCCCTGACGATGAACACATGCATGGATCCTTCATGTGCACAATCACAAGTCCTCCCGTCTTCTGAAAAACAGCGTCCGGTCAACCGCCGTGAGCAGGCAGACATCACGCTCGTCCGCATGCTCACTCTCTATGTTGATGTTCAGATCAAAGCAAGACGACGAGGTCTCAGCTTCTTTGTGATCATCATCAACCGTGTGCTCCTCCTTGGTCTCCGGCCTCATCTGCTTGGTTGGCGGCGAGCAAGCTCTAGACTTGGAGTCGAAGCTCTCGCAGCAAAGGATGACGATGGTGTCGCTCACGCCGACCTCGTCGCCGGTTTGGCTCCGTATCACCCCGCTGTCGATGGCTTCCTTGATGCCCACCTGGCAGTACTGATCGGCCTGCTCGAAGTCATCCATGAGAATGACACGGTGCGGATTCTCGGAGACGGCGTCGTAGAGCCGCTCTAGGTAGGCCTCGCCCTCGGTCGCCGCCGACGTCCGGGGCCGCTTGCTCCTGTGCTCCTCGGTGGAGCAGGATGCGGACGTCGAGGAAGCGCCGAGTTTGATGGACACGAAGTTCTTGCGCGAGCCGAAGACGAGGTTGGCGAGCTCACGGGCCACCCTCTCCTTGCCGTCGGCGTCGCCTCCGAGGAAGAACATCCACGTCTCCTCCTTGGCGTCCGTCGACCTCGACTTGTCGCGCCTCTTGGCGATCCCTGACCGGCACTGGAGGACGGTGCTGGCGATCTCAGGGACGATCTCCTTCTGCCACGGCACCTCCTTCTCCAATGCGGCGCAAAGAAGCTTGAGGTTCTCGGCGTTGAGCTCCTTGAACCTGGAACGGCACTCCACCTCCACGGAGCCGTTGGAAGCGCCCGAGTCGTGCGACGAGACCTTCTCGTCGGCCTCGCACTTGGGTTTCCATGGATGCTTGCCGTCGAGGTCGGCGAGAAGCCACGACTGGCGAGGCTGGTGGCCATGCTCGTAGGAGGAAATGGAGGAAGCCGGAGACACGGGTGCCGAGAAGTGCAGCGTCATCCGCTGAGATGGTTTGCTGCAGATGGAGTTCCAGTTCCTGCTGAGATCCATGACATGCGTAGGCTCCTGCAGGTGCAAATTAACACAAAGGTCAGTGATGAAGATCAAAATAAGATTGGATCGGAGAAACTAATTAAGGAATATGCATCATCAAGGTTTATATATGATGATGATTGGACACTCGAGTACTAGCTAGGGTATGGTACCTGGTCGCGGCAATGCTGGAGCCAGGATGGGATGGTGGACGAGGACACGAAGGAGGGCGGCAATGCGGCTTTGGTGTCAATCCTGACGCCGGAGCAATCGCCGCAGCATCTGGAGGTCAGCTGGGCGCCGCCCAAAAGCGGCCAGCGGGGCACCGGTCCGTTCCCATCCATGTCGGAGCTCGCTTTCATGGACTGATTGACTGCGCCCAGTGCACTGCACAAAAAAAGAACAAACGGAATAAGATTCCACTGTCAGCTCACCTCACCCATCGATCCACATGTCCTCAGCTAATCCAATCGACTATGATGCTAGTAAGATTGATTAGTTGGGCAAACAAATTGAAGATATATTGCTGTTGAGAGGCGCTAGCTACGGCCCTAAAGCTTTTGCCAGGAAAGCACGCAAAAGGCGCAAGCTTTCACTGATCGGTCGCTCACGCTCATAGCAGCCTGCCTCAGCAAAGCGTGAAAGCCACATTGCAGGCCGGGGCAGAGACCAGAGAGTCAGTGCTACAAGACAACTGAGAACTACTACTAGCAGCTAGCAGCTAGCTAGGCTACTTGCTCAGCAACGAATTGTCAGAGAGACGTCTCCATTCGGGCTGATTCCTCCACCTGAAGTGACAGGGACATTCACATACGAGAGCTGCTACACAGACGACATATTCGGACGATTTGCAGACGATGCAGGGCATCCAGCCATCCATGCGTAGTCCAAAAGTGAACATCACCGTTGAGTCCTCCCATCGTTCACGGATCGGCTGGTTTATGTCGTCCATACAGCAATTTCGTTCACATACTGATGCGCGCCCTGGGAAACGTAACAACTTTAGATCGGGACGGCCGGATTTACCTGTCGTCCAAGGCGCAGGTGAGGCTCAGCGCGAGGCTGCCGGCGGGGACGGTGAGCGTCTGGAGCCCCCACAGGTTCTCCAGCGACGGCTGCCCCGCCCTGCACTTCGTGTACGTCTGGTAGCTCCCGAACCCGACGAGCCAGAGCCCGTGCTCACCGCCGGCCGCGCACGCCAGGGCGCGCACCTCGGTCACCACGTGCTCCACGGGGCAGTAGTACCCTCTCCGACCGCCTTGGACGTGGCCGCTCCAGAACTCGGCCGCCCACTTGAGGTCCTCCACCACCAGCAGGACATGCCCTCGGCTCTTGATGAGGCACCGCAGCTCGCCCAGCCGCCGCTCCGCCTCCTCCCTCGGCATCTCCCGGAACGAAGACACACGGAGGCTGACCACCTGCGCGCTCCGTAGGGCGTCGTGCTTGGCCTCGCCTCTCTTGACCTTGTCCATGGCCGCGCGCACCGTGGCCTCCGCCGCGGCAGTGTTCTCGGCAACGACCACGACCCTCGTCTTGCTCCGGCCGGCCAGGCAATGGAGCACGGCGGCAGCGTCCTCGTCGCGCGCCTGGCCGAGTGGGAGCTTGGCCTTGGAGGTTTCTTGATGCTTGCTTGTGGTGGCCGTGCTGCTAGGGTTAGGGTTTTGGTGGGGATTGGCGTTGGTGGCGGCCGTGGTGGTGGTGCTGCACACGGTCTGCTCGACGTTGGCCTTGATCTGCGTGCTGGAGAAGCCGGCCTCGCGCATGACGCGGCTGACGCTGGGGTCGTCGAGGATGGAGACGACGAGCTGCTCGAGCTCGATCTTGACGGCGAGCACCGGCTGCTGCTGGCTATCGACGGATCCGCGCCGCTGGTGCGCCTGCGCGCGCTTGAAGGCCGCGACGAGCGCGTTGGAGAGCGACGGCGGGTAGTAGTGGTGGTGGCCGTGGCCGCCGAGAAGCGATGAGGAGGCGACCGCGGCGGAGGCCGGCAGGCGGTTGAGGGCGACGTTGAAGCACAGCTCCAGCGCCTTGCACTGGAGCGGGTGCGAGTGCGAGCGGAGGCACGCCGCGCGCAGCAGCCCCGCCGGCGCCGCCAGCATCGCGCTGGCCACGTGCAGCGGCGTGACCTGCGCGTTCCCCCTCCGGCGCGCCAGGCTCACGGCCTGCTTCACAACCCCCGCCGCCTCCGCCGTCAGCGCCTGCTGCACGGTGCACCCCCCGGCCCTCATGTCGAGCAACCACCAATAGCTACCTAGCTAGCTCCAACCGATCCGATGGACGCAGCTAGCAACGGTACGGCAGAGCAAGCAGTACGTACGTGCAGCCGGCTGATATCTAGCTCAGAGGATGTGCGGACAAAGACGGCGAGATGTGTAGATATAGACGAGGTGCCACTGCAGAGCAAGTGGTGGCTGTGGCGCTGCTTTATATTGGTGAATGAGTGTTCATCTTTTGAGCAGGCCGGCTAGCAGCTACTAGGGGTTAGGGGTGAAGGGAGGAACGGATTTCGGAGTATGAATTTGTGCCTTTCTTGTTGGGGAGGGCTGAGTATGTTTATCTCTCTTCCTCTTTCCCTTTCCCTTTCTCTTTCTCTTTGGGGGACTCCATTTTTTGGGTCTAAAGTGGATTTTGTGGTGGCAAAGAAAAAGGTGTTGTTGGCTCGGTAAGTAGAGGAGAATGCATGTGCTGACAAAGCACATACACAAAGGCGCCTCAGCTTTTCCCCCCATTCCCCCTCTCTCTATCTCTACCACAGTGTCTCGGAGACAGGTCGGGATAGGAGATCGTATGGACGTACGCAGTATCTTTGTGCCCAGAATTTTGTATGTCATCACTTGCCTCTAAAGAATGACCAGGGAGCTAAATTCTATGCGTCACTGCATCAAAGTGAGCAAACTGACAAGCATAAGATTTATCACTCGATCTGGAAGGATTTGGACAAGTGACAAATGTTCATTGCTCACTGGCCTGGTTTGGCTCAGTGGACGTACGCAAGAGTTTAAACATCAACTTTGTGGAAGATAGGTCTCACTAAAATAGTACATTAAGGTTCTAGCACAGAGACATGACACATGCAAATGATGATATCCAGCACGCAATAGTTAGCGTTGGCGTCACAATTAACTTACAGAAATCTATTTATATGAGCATCAAAGCTTTTATAGAAAGCCGAGGTTTTTTCTTTTTGCGAGAAAGAGAAAGCTGAGATTAATACATATGTTTGTGAGTTGTGATGGTAATCATCATGGCCATGAATCTTTGTACAACTAGCAAGTAAAAATGGCAAAGGGGAAAAATCCATACATACAGTAGCCTGATATATTTAGCAAAGGGACAGCTCTTTCATACAACTCACTCTACTTGCAAAACTTAGAGCAAACCTAGCAGAGTCGCTGAAACGGGTCAAACACCATAATAACTGTCGTTTTGGCGAATGAGGCGTAAAGTCATCAGCCCGGATCCCATCGCTGAAAATTGTTGAGAGTGCTCCAAAACGTGCCCTATGTTCTTCGTATTTGGAGAGGGATATGTTGGAGTGCACCCATCCCGCAAACGACTTTGGCGCGAACATTTCTATTCTAGCTCCTTCATGTAGGCGACAGTGTCACCCTGCCTCTCCGTAGCAACGCTTCCAGCGCCCGCTACCCCTGTTCTACGCCATGGACTCCGCAACAACCCCATGTCCCATTCCATCAGTGTCTTGCAAGATCTTATGCCTCCCACCTCGTTATCCAGACACCACCTAAGTTAGTACCTTGTCGGCTCAACCGCGGATGACATGGGTGCACTAGTGAATAACCCTTCACCACCATTACCGACGTCGGCTCCATCCCCCTCCCCACCCCCACCACCACCGCAGTGCATGGTCCGCGACAGTCGAGCGCGCATCATGAACAACAATATTCCAAAGTACAAGAAGGTGCCGAGCTCTACTGCGCCCCACACAACTCCCCATCCGCCCTTCGTCCCGGCAGCTGGCCGAAATCCATGGTCGAGAGTGAGTGAAACGTTCAATGAAATGTCGAGTAGGTAAAACATTGTTTTCCCTTTGTCTTTTGATTTGTCCGCTTCAATTGTGCAAACTGATGGTGATCAAATTCAAACAATGGTGGCAATTGTGCAATCTTTTTGTGAAGTACTGGTTTTATTAACTAGAGTATATATGCACAAATAGAGAAGAAATAGCAGAGAAAATTATGGTGGCTTCAATTTTGAAGAATCTAAGTTTGCACATTGCCTCAGCAGCCTCTAAAAAGTAGTGGAGTGCACTTCAATTGTTGTGGAGGCCACCGTTTTGGCAGTCATTCCAATGCGTTTTGAATACTGCCATTTTGGCCACTCTGCTAAAGTTGTTCGTATGCCCTTGCCATTTCTGCATGACATTGAAGGAAATATGCCCTAAAGGCAATAATAAAGTTGTTATTTATATTTCCTTATATCATGATAGATGTTTATTATTCATGCTAGAATTGTATTAACCGGAAACTTAGTACATGTGTGAATACATAGACAAACAGAGTGTCACTAGTTTGCCTCTACTTGACTAGCTCGTTGAATCAATGATGGTTATGTTTCCTGACCATAGACATGAGTTGACATTTGATTAACGGGATCACATCATTAGAGAATGCTGTGATTGACTTGACCCATCCGTTAGCTTAGCACGATGATCGTTTAGTTTGTTCCTATTGCTTTCTCCATAACTTATACATGTTCCTATGACTATGAGATCATGCAACTCCCGAATACCGGAGGAACACTTTGTGTGCTACCAAACGTCACAACATAACTGGGTGATTATAAAGGTGCTCTACATGTGTCTCCAATGGTGTTTGTTTAGTTGGCATAGATCGAGATTAGGATTTGTCACTCCAATTGTCGGAGAGGTATCTCTGAGCCCTCTCGGTAATGCACATTAATATAAGCCTTGCAAGCAATGTAGCTAATGAGTTAGTTACGGGATGTAGCATTACGGAACGAGTAAAGAGACTTGCCGGTAATGAGATTGAACTAGGTATTGAGATACCGACGATCAAATCTCGGGCAAGTAACATACCGATGACAAGGGGAACAATGTATGTTGTTATGCGGTTTGACCGATAAAGATCTTCGTAGAATATGTAGGAACCAATATGAGCATCCAGGTTCCTCTATTGGTTATTGACCGGAGACGTGTCTCAGTCATGTCTACATAGTTCTCGAACCCGTAGGGTCCGCACGCTTAACGTTCGGTGATGATCGGTATTATGAGTTTATGTGTTTTTATGTACCGAAGGTAGTTCGGAGTCCCGGATATGATCACGGACATGACGAGGAGTCTCAAAATGGTCGAGACACAAAGATCGATATATTGGATGACTATATTTGGACGTCGGAATGGTTCCGGGTGAGTTCGGGCATATACCGGAGCACCGGGAGGTTACCAGAACCCCCCGAGAGGTATATGGGCCTTATTGGGCCATAGTGGGAGAGAAAGAGAGGGAGGCCTAGGAGGGGGCACGCCCCCTTCAAGCCCAATCCGAATTGGGTGGGGGGCCAGCCCCCCTTTCCTTCCCCCTCTCTCCCCTTCCTTCCACTCCTAGTTCAACTAGGGAAGGGGGGAATCCTACTCCCGGTGAGAGTAGGACTCCCCATGGGTCGCGCCATAGGAGGGCCGGCCCTCCCCCTCCTCCACTCCTTTATATACGGGGGAGGGGGCACCCCATAGACACACAAGTTGATCATTGATCTCTTAGCCGTGTGAAGTGCCCCCCTCCACCATAATCCACCTCGGTCATATCGTAGTGGTGCTTAGGCGAAGCCCTGTTCCGATAGCATCATCATCACCGTCATCACGCCGTCGTGCTGATGAAGCTCTCCCTCGACACTCTGCTGGATCGTGAGTTCGTGGGACGTCACCGAGCCGAACGTGTGCAGGTCGCGGAGGTGTCATAACTTCGGTACTAGGATCGGTCGATCGTGAAGACGTACGACTACATCAACTGCGTTGTCATAATGCTTCCGCTTACGGTCTACGAGGGTACGTGGACAACACTCTTCCTCTCGTTGCTATGCATCACCATGATCTTGCGTGTGCATATGAATTTTTTTGAAATTACTGCGTTCCCCAACAGTGGCATCCGAGCCAGGTTTATGCGTAGATGTTATATGCACGAGTAGAACACAAAAGAGTTGTGGGCGTGGGTATATACATATTTCTTGCCGTCACTAGTTGATTCTTGATTCAGCGGCATTGTTGGATGAAGCGGCCCAGACCGACATTACGCGTACGCTTACGCGAGATTGGTTCTTGATGACCCGCAAGTGTAGGGGATCTATCATAGCCTTTTCGATAAGTAAGAGTGTCGAACCCAACGAGGATCAGAAGGAAATGGTAAGCAATTTTAAGTAAGGTATTCTCTTCAAGGACTGAAATTATCGGTAACAGATAGTTTTATGATAAGGTAATTTGTAACGCGTAGCAAGTAATAAAAGTAAATAAGGTGCAGCAAGATGGCCCAATCCTTTTTGTAGCAAAGGACAAGCCTGGACAAACTCTTATATGAAGGAAAGCGCTCCTGAGGACACATGAGAATTATCGTCAAGCTAGTTTTCATCACGTTCATATGATTCGCGTTCGTTACTTTGATAATTTGATATATGGTTGGACCGGTGCTTGGGTACTGTCGTTACTTGGACAAGCATCCCACTTATGATTAACCCCTACTGTAAGCATCCGCAACTACAACAGAAGTATTAAGGTAAACCTAACCATAGCATGAAACATATGGATCCAAATCAGCCCCTTACGAAGCAACTCATAAACTAGGGTTTAAGCTTCTGTCACTCTAGCAACCCATCATCTACTTATTACTTCCCAATGCCTTCCCCTAGGCCCAAACAATGGTGAAGTGTCATGTAGTCTACGTTCACATGACACCACTAGAGGGATGACAACATACATCTCATCAAAATATCGAACGAATACCAAATTCACATGACTACTTATAGCAAGACTTCTCCCATGTCCTCAGGAACAAACGTAACTACTCACAAAGCACATTCATGTTCATAATCAGAGGGGTATTAATATGCATAATGGATCTAAACATATGATCTTCCACCAAGTAAACCATCTAGCATCAACTACAAGGAGTAATCAACACTACTAGCAACCCACAGGTACCAATCTGAGGTTTGGATACAAAGATTGGATACAAGAGATGAACTAGGGTTTGAGATGAGATGGTGATGGTGAATATGTTGATGGAGATTGACCATGTCCCGACGAGAGGATCGTTGGTGATGGCGATGGTAATGATTTCCCCCTCCCGAAGGGAAGTTTCCCCGGCAGAACAGCTCCGCTGGAGCCCTAGATTGGTTCCGCCAAGGTTCCGTCTCGTGGCGGCGGAGTTTCGTCCCGTGAGCAAGCTTATCATTTTTTCCTCGACGAAAGACTCCATATAGCCAAAGATGGGCATCAGAGGGCCACCAGGGGCCCACGAGGCAGGGGGTGCGCCCCCCACCCTCGTGGACGGTGGGTGGCCCCCCTCCGGTACTTCTTTCGCCCAATATTTTTTATATATTCTGAAACGTGCCTCCGTGAAGTTTCAGGACTTTTGGAGATGTGCAGAATAGGTCTCTAATATTTGCTCCTTTTCCAGCCCAGAATTCCAGCTGCCAGCATTCCCCCTCTTCATGTAAACCTTGTAAAATAAGAGAGTATAGGCATAAGTATTGTGACATAATGTGTAATAATAGCCTATAATGCAATAAATATCGATATAAAAGCATGATGCAAAATGGACATATCAACTCCCCCAAGCTTAGACCTCGCTTGTCCTCAAGTGAAAGCCGAAATCGAAGAATATGTCCAGATGTTTAGAGATAGAGGTGTCGATAAAATAAAATACGGACATGAGGGCATCATGATCATTCTTAGAACAACAACATATATATATACATATATATATATATATATATATATATATATATACACACATATTGTCATATGATCTCCCATGCTAAAGTAACAATTCATTCACATACTCAAGTATGAATCAGAAACTTCATTGAAAACTAACAAACTATAATCTCAGTCATTGAAGCAATTGCAATTTATCATAACATAGGAAAGAGTCAATATAAGAGCTTCTCAGCAAGTCCACATACTCAACCATCATTTAGTCTTTCACAATTGCTAACACTCACGCGATATTTATGGTTATGAAGTTTTAATCGAACACAGAGAAAGACATGGGCATATAGTTTTGCCTCCCAACTTTTTACCTCAAGGGTAATGTCAACAATAATAGTTCATGAAAACCCACATCCAATTATCCATATATATCGGGATCTTTCCAACACATTGTGCTTGCCAAAGGATAAAATGTAAAAAGGAAAGGTGAAGATCACCGTGACTCTTGCATGAAGTATAAGACAAGAATAAAAGATAGGCCCTTCGCAGAGGGAAGTAGAGGTTGTCATGTGCTTTTATGGTTGGATGCACGAAATCTTAATGCAAAAGAACATCACTTTATATTGCCACTTGTAATATGGACCTTTATTATGTAGTCCGTCGCTTTTATTTCTTCCACATCACAAGATCGTATAAATCTTATTTTCTCTGCAGTAATAAGTCATACATATTTAGAGAGCAATTCTTATTGCTTGCAACGATGATAACTTACTTGATGGATCTTACTCAATCCATAGGTAGATATGGTGGACTCTCATGGCAAAACTGGGTTTAGGGATATTTAGAAGCACAAGTAGTATCTCTACTTGGTGCAAAGAAATTGGCTAGCAAGAGAGGGAAAGGCAAGCTCAACATGTTGAATGATCCATGACAATATAATTTATCTTAGATGCAAGAAAACATAACCCATTAAGTTGTCTTCCTTGTCCAACGTCAACTCTTTAGCATATCATACTTTAATGAGTGCCCACAATTATAAAAGATGTCCAAGATAGTATATTTATATGTGAAAACCTCTCTTTCTTTATTACTTCCTATTAATTGCAATGATGACAAAGACTATGTTTGTCAACTCTCAACAACTTTTATTCATTATACTTTTTATATGTGAAGTTACTACTCTCCATAAGATCCATATGATCTCTTTATTTTTGTTCTTTTATTTTACTCCCTCAAGATCATAGCAAAATAATCAAGCCCTTGACTCAACACTAATCTTTATTATATATAGCTCACGGACTCAATTACATAGAAGGATCATAAAGTAAAACTCACAACTAGATCATACTAAAACTTTATTTTACTAGATCAAGATATTACCAAAAGGATCGAACTAAGAAAAACGGTAAAGATAAAAGTGATGGTGATACGATACCGGGGCACTCCCCCAAGCTTGGCAGTTGCCAAGGGGAGTGCCCATACCCATGTGTTTATGTTTCCTTCCTCGGAGGTGGTGATGAAGGAGTTGTTGATGATGTAGGCTTGTCGTTCATCTTCCAAGTCATAGGCTCACCATCATAGAAGGATGATCGAGTCTCCGGGGTCCTCAAATCTGCAGCCAAACTCATCCTCTTGAATCTATATTCATACTCACAGTTTTGGTTTTGCAGGTCATAGATCTGGGCTTGGAGGTGCTCGATTTTCTCGTGAAGCTTGAAGATGGTCTCCCCAATGTTCTTGTCATCTAGCTTGTGGTTGTTGGTGAACTCCATGATCATTATATGGGAGTCGAGTCCACGTTCCACCATCTCCTGGCACTTGAAAATTTGTTGCTCCAATGCCTCGAGCCTTGCCTCCATGCTTCCGGTCCTCCTTGGTCCCTCAACATCGCGGATATGCAGCAACCCTTCACGCATCTCAATGGTTTGAGGGTGTTGCAGCACCTCCGCGGGGTAGGGGTTGATGACCTTCTCGAAGAACTTGTCCTTGGGGGCACTTGAAGATGCCATGGCGATCTAGATCTGTCAGAAAAATAGCTCGAAACAAAGACAGAGGATATTTGTGTGATACGGTGGTCAAAACCTTCGGGAGATTATATAATGAATTTTTACCGACAAAGAGAAGTATCGTGCAAGAAAGCGGAGTCCGGAGAGCACACGAGGTGCCCACGAGGCAGGGGGCGCGCCCAGGGGGTAGGGCGCGCCCTCCACCCTCGTGTCCTTTCCGGTCTGCTTCTTATTTTCCTATTTTCTTAAATATTCCAAAATGGAGAAAATTTGCCATTAGAACTGTTTTGGAGTCGGTTTACTTACCGTACCACGTACATATTCCTTTTTAGAGTCTGAAACGTTCTGGAAAGTGTTCCTTATGTATTCCTCCGGGGTTACGGTTTCAATAACATTGGTTTCAACATTTATGGGATTTCCTGGGTATAATGTTTGATTCTTTGACCGTTCACCACCCTCGGATTTGTGCCTTCGAAGTTGTTGATTTTTATGGCACCGGAACGATATACCTCCTCGATGATGTAAGGACCTTCCCATTTAGAGAGGAGTTTGCCTGCAAAAAAACTTAAAGGAGAGTTGTATAACAATACATAGTCACCTACATTAAACTCACGTTTTTGTATCCTTTTGTCATGCCACCTTTTAACTTTTTCTTTAAACAGTTTAGCATTCTCATAAGCCTGGGTTCTCCATTCATCAAGTGAGCTAATGTCAAAAATCTCTTCTCACCGGAAAGTTTGAAGTCATAGTTGAGCTCTTTAATAGCCCAATATGCCTTATGTTCTAGTTCAAGAGGTAAGTGGCATGCTTTACCATAAACCATTTTATACGGAGACATACCCATAGGATTTTTATATGCAGTTCTATAAGCCCATAATGCATCATCAAGTTTCTTGGACCAATTCTTTCTAGATCTATTGACAGTCTTTTGCAAAATTAATTTAAGCTCTCTATTGCTAAGTTCCACTTGACCACTAGACTGTGGATGATATGGGGATGCAATTCTTAGCAAGCATTTTATGGAAAGCACCATGAATAAAATGTGAACCACCATCAGTCATTAAATATCTAAGGACTCCAAACCTCGCAAAATAACTTCTTTAAGCATCTTAATAGAGGTGTTATGATCAGCACTACTAGTTGGAATAGGCTCTACCCACTTAATAACGTAATCAACAGCAACTAAAATATGTGTATACCCATTAGAGGAAGGAAAAGGTCCCATATAATCAAAGCCCCAAACATCAAATAGTTCAATAACAAATGAATAATTCATAGGCATTTCTTGACGTCTACTAATATTACCAATTCTCTGACATTCATCACAGGATAAGACAAACTTACGGGCATCCTTGAAGAGAGTAGGCCAATAAAAACCGGATTGCAATACCTTGTGTGCAGTTCTGTCTCCAGCGTGGTGTCCTCCATAAGCTTTGGAGTGGCACTTGCGTAGGATCTGTTCCTATTCATGTTCAGGTACACACTGTCTAATAACACCATCTACTCCTTTATAAAGATGTGGGTCATCCCAGAAGTAATGTCTTAAATCATAGAAGAACTTTTTCTTTTGCTGGTATGTGAAACTAGGTGGTATAAATTTAGCAACAATGTAATTAGCATAATCAGCATACCATGGAGCAGTACGAGAAGCATTTATGACAGCTAATTGTTCATCAGGAAAGCTATCATCAATAGGTAGTGGGTCATCAAGAACATTCTCTAACCTAGACAAGTTGTCTGCAACGGGGTTCTCAGCTCCCTTTCTATCAATAATATGCAAATAAAATTCTTGTAGCAAGAGAACCCATCTAATAAGTCTAGATTTAGCATCTTTCTTTTCCATAAGATATTTAATGGAATATAAGGTCTGAACTTATCACAAGCAAATACAACTGCTATTTTTTCAGTAGTAGCATAATTTCTTTGGGCACTGATACGTCTCCAACGTATCTATAATTTTTGATTGCTCCATGCTATATTATCTACTGTTTTGGACATTATTGGGCTTTATTATACACTTTTATATTATTTTTGGGACTAACCTATTAACCAGAGGCCCAGCCTAGAATTGTTGTTTTTTGTCTATTTTAGGGTTTCGAAGAAAAGGAATATCAAACGGAGTCCAAACGGAATGAAACCTTCAGGAACGTGATTTTCTCGCCGAGCATGATCCAGGAGACTTGGACCCTACGTCAAGAAACAAAGGAGCAGGCCACGAGGTAGGGGGCACGCCTACCCCCCCAGGCGCACCCTCCACCCCCGTGGGCCCCTTGTTGCTCCACCGATGTACTCCTTCCTCCTATATATACCTACGTACCCCCAAACGATCAGATACGGAGCCAAAACCCTAATTCCACCACCGTAACTTTCTGTATCCACAAGATCCCATCTTGGGGCCTGTTCCGGAGCTCCACCGGAGGGGGTATCCATCACGGAGGGCTTCTACATCAACACCATAGACTCTCCGATGAAGTGTGAGTAGTTTACCTCAGACCTTCGGGTCCATAGTTATTAGCTAGATGGCTTCTTCTCTCTTTTTGGATCTCAATATAATGTTCTCCCCCTCTCTTGTGGAGATCTATTCGATGTAATCTTCTTTTTGCGGTGTGTTTGTTGAGACCGATGAATTGTGGGTTTATGATCAAGTTTATCTATGAACAATATTTGAATCTTCTCTGAATTCTTTTATGTATGATTGGTTATCTTTGCAAGTCTCTTCGAATTATCAGTTTGGTTTGGCCTACTAGATTGATCTTTCTTGCAATGGGAGAAGTGCTTAGTTTTGGGTTCAATCTTGCGGTGTCCTTTCCCAGTGACAGTAGGGGCAGCAAGGCACGTATTGTATTGTTGCCATCGAGGATAACAAGATGGGGTTTTTATCATATTGCATGAATTTATCCCTCTACATCATGTCATCTTGCTTAAGGCGTTACTCTATTTTCATGAACTTAATACTCTAGATGCATGCTGAATAGCGGTCGATGACTGGAGTAATAGTAGTAGATGCAGGCAGGAGTCGGTCTACTTGTCTTGGACGTGATGCCTATATACATGATCATACCTAGATATTCTCATAACTACGTTCAATTCTGTCAATTGCTCAACAGTAATTCATTCACCCACCGTAAAATACTTATGCTCTTGAGAGAAGCCACTAGTGAAACCTATGGCCCCCGGGTCTATCTTCATCATATTAATCTTCCAATACTTAGTTATTTCCTTTGATTTTTACTTTGCCTTTATTTTACTTTGCATCTTTATCATAAAAATACCAAAAATATTATCGTATCATATCTATCAGATCTCACTCTCGTAAGTGACCGTGAAGGGATTGACAACCCCTTATCGCGTTGGTTGCGAGGAGTTATTTGTTTTGTGCAGGTACTAGGGACACGCGCGCAACCTCCTACTGGATTGATACCTTGGTTCTCGAAAACTGAGGGAAATACTTACGCTACTTTGCTGCATCATCCTTTCCTCTTCGGGGAAATCCAACGCAGTGCTCAAGAGGTAGCAAGAAGAATTTCTGGAACCGTTGCCGGGGAGGTTCGCGCAAGTTAAGATTTGACTCCCGACAACGAGCCATTTCTGACGCCGTTGAGTCAACATACCAAGTACCCATCACATACCCTTATCCCCCGTATTACATTATTTGCCATTTGCCTCTCGTTTTCCTCTCCCCCACTTCACCCTTACCATTTTATTCGCCTTCTCTCTCTCTATCCTCCCTCTCTTTCTCTATTTGCCTCTTTTTGTTCGCTTGCTTTTTGTTTGCTTGTGTGTTAGATTGCTTGCTGTCATTATGGCTAGTCCCTTATCTGCTCCTTTGTCTCCCGAGTTTGAGGTTCTTCACTTCAAACAAAGGCAAGGAGAAAATTTAAAAGATGCTTAGTTTAGAATGATGGAATCTAATCATAATTGTACCCTAGAGGTGAATTTTAGAATTTTGCTTCGCAACTTTTATGTTGGACTAAATATGTCTCATAGACAACTTTTGGATTGCGTTGCCAAAGGCAATTTTATTGAAATTGATCCCAGTATTGCGCATGAAATTATAGAAGGTATAGTAGGAACTCTACCTCAACAAAAGGGGCCTCATCATACCCAAGAGGAAACGCAAGTTTTTGAGAAAATTTTCGAAGTAACTAAGATTTTACAAAAGTCTCTTGAACCTCTTAAGAGTGTTAGCGGAAATCTCCACCGCATGAATATGTTGATTACCCTTTGCAATAAGCGGTTGGACTCTTTAGATCTCAAGATTTCCGAATATGAAGGGAAACGTAAAGAACCTCCCTGATTCGAGCATAACTCCGCTAAAAGAATTAAGAATCAAGATGATAATACCTAGATCTATCCTTGCTTTTTATGCCTAGCTAGGGGCGTTAAATGATAGCGCTTGTTGGGAGGCAACCCAATTTTATTTTTATTCCTTGCCTTTTGCTCCTGTTTAGTAATAAATAATTTACCTATCCTCTGTTTTGGTTGTGTTTTTTGTGTTTAATTAGTGTTTGTGCCAAGTAGAACCGTTGGGAAGACTTGGGGAAAGTCTTGATATCTTGCTGTAAAAAACAGAAACTTTAGCGCTCACGAGAACTGCTGCCATTTTTATTTGGAAAGTGATATTTAGTTAATTATTTTTTAATATGATTAATATATAAATTCCTCACGTCCAGAAATTTATTTTAGAATTTTTGGGGTTCCAGATCTTGCGCTAGCTACAGATAACTACAGACTGTTCTGTTTTTGACAGATTCTGTTTTTCGTGTGTTGTTTGCTTATTTTGATGAATATATGGCTAGTAAAATAGTTTATAATCCATAGAGAAGTTGGAATACAGTAGGTTTAACACCAATATAAATAAAGAATGAGTTCATTACAGTACATTGAAGTGGTCTTTTGTTTTCTTTCGCTAACGGAGCTCACGAGTTTTCTATTTTGAGTTTTGTGTTGTGAAGTTTTCAAGTTTTGGGCAAAGATTTGATGGATTATGGAACAAGGAGTTGCAAGAGCCTAAGTTTGGGGATGCCCATGGCACCCCCAAGATAATCTAAGGACACCTAAAATCCAAAGCTTGGGGACGCCCCGGAAGGCATCCCCTCTTTCGTCTACTTCTATCGGTAACTTTACTTGGAGCTATATTTTTATTCACCACATGATATGTGTTTTGCTTGGAGCGTCTTGTATGATTTGAGTCTTTGCTTTTTAGTTTACCACAATCATCCTTGCTGTACACACCTTTTGAGAGATCCATACATGATTTGGAATTTGTTAGAATACTCTATGTGCTTCGCTTATATCTTTTGAGTTATATAGTTTTGCTCTAGTACTTCACTTATATCTTTTAGAGCACGGTGGTGGATTTGTTTTATAGAAACTATTGATCTCTCATGCTTCACTTAGATTATTTTGAGAGTCTTAAATAGCATGGTAATTTGCATAAATAATCCTAATATGCTAGGTATTCAAGATTAGTAAAAAAAACTTATGAGTGTTTTGAATACTAAGAGAAGTTTGATGCTTGATGATTGTTTTGAGATATGGAGGTAATAATGTCAGAGTCATGCTAGTTGAGTAGTTGTGAATTTGAGAAGTGCTTGTGTTGAAGTTTGCAAGTCCCGTAGCATGCACGTATGGTAAACGTTATGTAACAAATTTGAAACATGAGGTGTTCTTTGATTGTCCTCCTTATGAGTGGCGGTCGGGGACGAGCAATGGTCTTTTCCTACCAATCTATCCCCCTAGGAGCATGCGCGTAGTGCTTGGTTTTTGACGACTTGTAGATTTTTGCAATAAGTATGTGAGTTCTTTATGACTAATGTTGAGTTCATGATTATACGCACTCTCACCCTTCCATCATTGCTAGCCTCTTCGGTACCGTGCATTGCCCTTTCTCACACTGAGAGTTGGTGCAAACTTCGCCGGTGCATCCAAACCCCGTGATATGATACGCTCTTTCACACATAAACCTCCTTATATCATCCTCAAAACAGCCACCATACCTACCTATTATGGCATTTCCATAGCCATTCTGAGATATATTGCCATGCAACTTTCCACCATTCCGTTTATCATGACACATTCATCATTGTCATATTGCTTAGCATGATCATGTAGTTGACATAGTATTTTTGGCAAAGCCACCGTTCATAATTTTCGTACATGTCACTCTTGATTCATTGCATATCCCGGTACACCGCCGGAAGCATTCATATAGAGTCATCTTTTGTTCTAGTATCGAGTTGTAATCTTTGAGTTGTAAATAAATAGAAGTGTGATGATCATCATTAATAGAGCATTGTCCTAAAAAAGGAAAGGACAAAAAAAGAAAGGCCAAATAAAAAAGAAAAAAAGAAAGGGACAATGCTACTATCCTTTGCCACACTTGTGCTTCAAAGTAGCACCATAATCTTCATGATAGAGAGTCTTTTGTTTTGTCACTTTCATATACTAGTGGAAATTTTCATTATAGAACTTGGCTTGTATATTCCAACAATGGGCCTCCTCAAGTGCCCTAGGTCTTCGTGAGCAAGCAAGTTGGATGCACACCCACTTAGTTTCTTTTGTTGAGCTTTCATACATTTATAGCTCTAATGCATCCGTTGCATGGCAATCCCTACTCCTCGCATTAACATCAATCGATGGGCATCTCCATAGCCCAGTTATTAGCCTCATTGATGTGAGACTTTCTCCTTTTTTGTCTTCTCCACATAACCCCCATCATTATATTCTATTCCACCCAAAGTGTTATGTCCATGGCTCGCGCTCATATATTGCATGAAAGTTTATAGGTTTGAGATTACTAAAGTATGAAACAATTGCTTGGCTTGTCATCGGGGTTGTGCATGATGAGAGCATTCTTGTGTGACGAAAATGGAGCATGACTAAACTATATGATTTTGTAGGGATGAACTTTCTTTGTCCATGTTATTTTGAGAAGACATAATTGCTTAGTTAGTATGCTTGAAGTATTATTATTTTTATGTCAATATGAACTTTTATCTTGAATCTTTCGGATCTGAATATTCATGCCACAATTAAGAAGAATTACATTAAAATTTTGCCTAGTAGTATTCCACATCAAAAATTCTGTTTTTATCCATTTACCTACTCGAGGACGAGCAGGAATTAAGCTTGGGGATGCTTGATACGTCTCCAACGTATCTATAATTTTTGATTGCTCCATGCTATATTATCTACTGTTTTGGACATTATTGGGCTTTATTATCCACTTTTATATTATTTTTGGGGCTAACCTATTAACCGGAGGCCCAGCCCAGAATTGCTGTTTTTTTTGCCTATTTTAGGGTTTCGAAGAAAAGGAATATCAAACGGAGTCCAAACGGAATGAAACCTTCGGGAACGTGATTTTCTCGCCGAACATGATCTAGGAGACTTGGACACTACGTCAAGAAACAAAGGAGGAGGCCACGAGGTAGGGGGCGCGCCTACCCCCCCCCCCCAAGGCGCACCCTCCACCCTCGTGGGCCCCCTTTTGCTCCACCGACGTACTCCTTCCTCCTATATATACCTACGTACCCCCAAACGATCAGGTACGGAGCCAAAACCCTAATTCCACCACCATAACTTTCTGTATCCACAAGATCCCATCTTGGGGCCTGTTCCGGAGCTCCGCCGAAGGGGGTATCCATCACGGAGGGCTTCTACATCAACACCATAGACTCTCCGATGAAGTGTGAGTAGTTTACCTCAGACCTTCGGGTCCATAGTTATTAGCTAGATGGCTTCTTCTCTCTTTTTGGATCTCAATACAATGTTCTCCCCCTCTCTTGTGGAGATCTATTCGATGTAATCTTCTTTTTGCAGTGTGTTTGTTGAGACCGATGAATTGTGGGTTTATGATCAAGTTTATCTATGAACAATATTTGAATCTTCTCTGAATTCTTTTATGTATGATTGGTTATCTTTGCAAGTCTCTTTGAATTATCAGTTTGGTTTGGCCTACTAGATTGATCTTTCTTGCAATGGGAGAAGTGCTTAGCTTTGGGTTCAATCTTGCGGTGTCCTTTCCCAGTGACAGTAGGGGCAGCAAGGCACGTATTGTATTGTTGCCATCGAGGATAACAAGATGGGGTTTTTATCATATTGCATGAATTTATCCCTCTACATCATGTCATCTTGCTTAAGGCGTTACTCTATTTTCATGAACTTAATACTTTAGATGCATGCTGAATAGCGGTCGATGACTGGAGTAATAGTAGTAGATGCAGGCAGGAGTCGGTCTACTTGTCTTGGACGTGATGCCTATATACATGATCATACCTAGATATTCTCATAACTATGCTCAATTCTGTCAATTGCTCAACAGTAATTCGTTCACCCACCGTAAAATACTTATGCTCTTGAGAGAAGCCACTAGTGAAACCTATGGCGCACGGGTCTATCTTCATCATATTAATCTTCCAATACTTAGTTATTTCCTTTGATTTTTACTTTGCCTTTATTTTACTTTAGATCTTTATCACAAAAATACCAAAAATATTATCTTATCATATCTATCAGATCTCACTCTCGTAAGTGACCGTGAAGGGATTGACAACCCCTTATCGTGTTGGTTGCGAGGAGTTATTTGTTTTGTGCAGGTACTAGGGACGCGCGCGCAACCTCCTACTGGATTGATAACTTGGTTCTCAAAAACTGAGGGAAATACTTACGCTACTTTGCTGCATCATCCTTTCCTCTTCGAGGAAATCCAACGCAGTGCTCAAGAGGTAGCAGGCACTGTCTAGAGTTTTACTAGCATATTGGATAACATTTAATTTCTTATCAACTCTTTGTCCTAGAACAGTCCCTACAGCATAATCACTAGCATCACACATAATTTCAAATGGTAAATTCCAATCGGGAGGTAGAACAATAGGTGCAGAAACCAAAGCTTTCTTAAGTTTTTCAAATGCTTCTACACAATCATCATCAAAGATAAAAGGAACATCTTTTGTAAGAGATTAGTCAGAGGCCGAGAGATTTTAGAGAAGTCCTTAATGAACCTCCTATAAAAACCGACATGACCAAGGAAACTTCTTATACCTTTAATGTCCTTAGGACACGGCATCTTTTCAATAGCATCAACTTTAGCTTTATCAACTTCAATACCTCTTTCAGAAATTTTATGCCCCAAGACAATACCTTCATTAACCATAAAGTGGCACTTCTCCCAATTCAAGACAAGATTAGTTTCTTCACATCTCTGCAAAACTCGATCAAGGTTGCTTAAGCAATCATCAAAAGAAGTCCCATAAACAGAGAAATCATCCATGAATACCTCAACAATCTTTTCACAAAAGTCAGAGAATATAGCAGTCATACATCTTTGAAAGGTAGCAGGTGCATTGCATAAACCAAAAGGCATACGTCTATAAGCAAAGGTACCAAAAGGGCAAGTGAAAGTTGTCTTTTCTTGATCCTCTTTTGACACAGGTATTTGAGAGAAACTAGAATAACCATCTAGAAAGCAAAAATGTGTATGTTTGGATAATCTTTCTAGCATTTGATCAATAAAAGGTAAAGGGTAATGATCCTTTTTAGTAGCTTTATTTAATTTGCGAAAATCAATTACCATTCTTTAACCTATAAAAATTCTTTGTGGGATCAATTCATCTTTATCATTAGGAACAACCGTAATACCTCCCTTCTTAGGGACACAATGGACAGGACTTAGCCACTGACTATCAGCAACGAGATAAATTATACCTGCCTCAAGAAGCTTTAGTATTTCTTTTCTTACCACTTCTTTCATCTTAGGATTTAACCATCGTTGGTGATCAACAACCGGTTTAGCATCCTTCTCCAATTTTATTTTGTGCTAGCATAAAATGGGACTGATGCCCTTAAGATCATCGAGAGTATATCCAATAGCAGCACGGTACTTCTTCAGAGTTTTCAATAATTTCTTTTCTTCATGCTCTGAAAGGTTAGCACTAATAATAACAGGATATATCTCTTTCTCATCAAGATAAGCATATTTAAGAGTATCAGGTAAAGGCTTAAGCTCAAACACGGGATCACCCTTGGGTGGAGGAGGATCCCCTAGGATTTCAACAGGCAAGTTGTGTTTCAAAATAGGACCCTGTTTAAAGAATACTTCATCTATTCCCCTTCTTTCAGTCATAAACATATCATTTTCATGGTCTAGCAAATATTGTTCTAAAGGGTCACAAGGAGGCACGGAAATAGAAGCAAGACCAACAATTTTATCTTTACTAGGCAATTCTTTATCATGGGGTTGTCTACGAAATTTAGCAAAATTAAACTCATGAGATATATCCCCTAAACCAACAGAAACAATATCCTTATTGCAGTCTATCTTAGCATTAACAGTATTCAGGAAGGGTCTACCAAATATAATGGGACAAAAGTCATCTTGTGGGGAACCGAGAACAAGAAAATCAGCAGGGTATTTAACTTTCCCACACAAGACTTCAACATCTCTAACAATCCCAACTGGTGAAATAGTATCTCTATTGGCAAGCTTAATTGTTACATCAATCTCTTCTATCTCAGCAGGTGCAATATCATGCATAATTTCTTGGTATAAGGAATGAGGTATTGCACTTGCACTAGTGATAACCCACAAGTATAGGGGATCGCAACATCTTTTGAGGGTAGAGTATTCAACCCAAATTTATTGATTCGACACAAGGGGGGCCAAAGAATATTCTCAAGTATTAGCAGCTGAGTTGTCAATTCAACCACACCTGGAAATTTAGTATCTGCAGCAGAGTGTTTAGTAGCAAAGTAATACGATAGTGGTGGTAACGGTAACAAAATAGTAATGAAAGCAAAGTAATATTTTTGGTATTATGTAGTGATTGTAACAATAGCAACGGGAAAGTAAATAAGCGTAAACCAGTATATGGAAAGCTTGTAGGCATCGGATCAGTGATGGATAATTATGCCGGATGTGGTTCATCATGTAACAGTCATAACATAGGGTGACACAGAACTAGCTCCAATTCATCAATGTAATGTAGGCATGTATTCCGAATACAGCCATACGTGCTTATGAAAAAGAACTTGCATGACATCTTTTGTCCTACCCTCCCGTGGCAGCGGGGTCCTAATGGAAACTAAGGGATATTAAGGCCTCCTTTTAATAGAGAACCGGAACAAAGTATTAGCACATAGTGAATACATGAACTCCTCAAACTACGGTCATCACCGGTAAGTATCCCGATTATTGTCACTTCGGGGTTAACGGATCATAACACATAATAGGTGACTATAGACTTGCAAGATAGGATCAAGAACTCTCATATATTGATGAAAACATAATAGGTTCAGATCTGAAATCATGGCACTCGGGCCCTAGTGACAAGCATTAAGTATAGCAAAGTCATAGAAACATCAATCTCAGAACATAGTGGATACTAGGGATCAAACCCTAACAAAACTAACTCGATTACATGATAAATCTCATCCAACCCATCACCGTCCAGCAAGCCTACGATGTAACTACTCACGCACGGCGGTGAGCATCATGAAATTGGTGATGGAGGATGGTTGATGATGACGACGGCGACGAACCCCCCTCTCCGGAGCCCCGAACGGGCTCCAAATCAGCCCTCCCGAGAGGTTTTAGGGCTTGGCGGCGGCTCCGTAACGTAAAACGCGATGATTTCTTCTCTCCTATTTTTTTCTTCCCGAAAGCAGATATATAGAGTTGGAGTTGTAGTCGGGAGGTCTCCAGGGGGCCCACGAGGTAGGGGGCGCGCCCTAGGGGGGGGGCACCCTCATGGACAGGGTGTGGGCCCCCTGATCTTCATCTTTGGCAAGGATTTTTTATTATTTATTGTAAGATATTCCGTGGAGTTTCAGGTCATTCCGAGAACTTTTGTTTTCTGCACATAAAACAACATCATGGCAATTCTGCTGAAAACAGCATCAATTCGGGTTAGTTCCATTCAAATCATACAAGTTAGAGTCCAAAACAAGGGCAAAAGTGTTTGGAAAAGTGGATACGACGGAGACATATCAACTCCCCCAAGCTTAAACCCTTGCTTGTCCTCAAGCAATTCAGTTGACAAACTGAAAGAAATAAAGAAAAACTTTTACAAACTCTGTTTTCTCTTGTTGTTGTAAATATGTCAAGCTGGCATTCAAGTTTTCAGCAAAGATTATAACTAACCATATTTGCAATAATTCTCAGGTCTCATGATTACCCATATCAATAGCATAATCAACTAGCAAGCCATAATAATAAATCTCGGATGACAACACTTTCTCAAAACAATCATAATATGATATAACAAGATGGTATCTCGCTAGCCCTTTCTGAGACCGCAAAACATAAATGCAGAGCACCTTTAAAGATCAAGGACTGACTAGACATTGTAATTCATGGTAAAAGAGATCCAATCATAGTCACACCCAATATAAATTAACAGTGATGAATGCAAATGACAGCTGCGCTCTCTAGCTAGTGCTTTTAATAAGAGGATGATGACTCAACATAAAAGTAAATAGATAGGCCCTTCGCAGAGGAAAGCAGGGATTTGTAGAGGTGCCAGAGCTCGATTTTGAAATAGAGGTGAATAATATTTTGAGCGGTATACTTTCATTGTCAACATAACAACCAAGAGATGGTGATATCTTCCATGCTACACACATTATAGGCGGTTCCCAAATAGAATGGTAAAGTTTATACTCCCCCTCCACCAACAAACATCAATCCATGGCTTGCTCGAAACAACGAGTGCCTCCAACTAACAACAGTCCCAGGGGGAGTTTTGTTTTGCAATTATTTTGATTTAGTTTGCATAAAGCATGGGACTGGGCATCCCGGTGACCAGCCATTTTCTCGTGAGTGAGGAGCGGAGTCCACTCCTCTTGAGAATAACCCGCCTAGCATGGAAGATATAGACAACCCTAGTTGATACATGAGCTATTCAAGCATACAAAACAGGATGATTATTTGAAGGTTTAGAGGTTGGCACATACTAATTTACTTGGAACGGCAGGTAGATACCGCATATAGGAAGGTATAGTGGACTCATTTGGAATAACTTTGGGGTTTAAGGTATTGGATACACAAACAGTATTCCCACTTAGTGCAGGTGAAGGCTAGCAAAAGACTGGGAAGCGACCAACTAGAGAGCAACAACAGCCATGTACATGCATTAAAATTAATAAACATTGGATGCAAGCATGAGTAGGATATAATCCACCATGAACATAAATATCGTGAAGGCTATGTTGATTTGTTTCAACTACATGCGTGAACATGTGCCAAGTCAAGTCACTTAAATCATTCAAAGGAGGATACCACCCTATCATACCACATCATAACCATTTTAATAGCATGTTGGCACGCAAGGTAAACCATTATAACTCATAGTTAATCAAGCATGGCACAAGCAACTATGATCTCTAATTGTCATTGCAAACATGTTTATTCATAACAAGCTGAATCAAGAACGATGAACTCATCATATTTACAAAAACAAAAGAGGTCGAGTCCATACCAGCTTTTCTCATCTCAGTCAGCCCATCATATATCATCATAATTGCCTTTCACTTGCACGACCGAACGATGTGAATAATAATAAGAGTGCACGTGCATTGGACTAAGCTGGAATCTGCGAGCATTCAATAAATAGGAGAAGACAAAGCAATATGGGCTCTTGGTTAAATCAACAATAAAGCATATAAGAGCCACTTCAACAACTTAATCATGGTCTTCTCCTACTGACCCCCAAAGAAAAGAAAAGAAATAAAACTATTTACACGGGAAAGCTCCCAACAAGCAAAAGAAGAACAGGAAATCTTTTTGGGTTCTCTTTTTAATTACTACTACAAGCATGGAAATTAAACTGATTAAAAGCTACAACTAATTTTTTTTGTTTTTCTTAAGGTTTATTAAACACACAAGAAGAAAGCATAAAAGGAAATAAACTAGCATGGATGATACAATGAAAAAGTATGAACACCGACATTTAGCAATGAGTGTGTGAACATGAATATAGTGTCGATGAGAAATACGTACTCCCCCAAGCTTAGGCTTTTGGCCTAAGTTGGTCTATGGCCACGGCTGGCCTGGCTGATATCCATAATAATAGTTGTTGGGTTCGTACTGTGATGAGGAAGAAGAAGGCTTCGATTGCCACTGACTGGCAATCATCTCCGGATCCCACTGATAGTTAGACTGTCGTGAAGGATCAAATTGTGGTTCCGGTTCTGGCTCCTCGGCTGGTGCAGGGTTCCGGTAGGCGTGGATAGCCGTCAACGGAACAAGGTACGTGCCTACAGTCAAATCAAACAAAAAAGGAGCAGGCAAGGTAATAGTCTCAGGATGATGTTTATTAAAGAACAATTGATATTTAAGCTCTCCTGCCCTATTCTTAATAATAAAATCATGTGCCACCATACTTTTATAATCTAGATAAACACGAGGTAGCACTTTTTCTTCCTTCTCAGCATGCCTAATAGGTATGTTAAAATGTGCAGCTAGGCGTGTAGCATAGATGCCTCCAAAGATGGGGCCCTTTGTACGGTTCAGACTTAACCGTTTAGCAATAATACCGCCCATACTAAAAGTGTTATCACTGTATAAACCTTGGAGCAAAATAATAATATCAGGCATACTAAAGTTTTCACAGTTTCCGCGACCAATTAAGCAACGACTAGCAAATAATGCAAAGTAACGTAAGACAGGAAAATGTATGCTAGTGATTCGTGCATCGGAAACCTTCCTAGTTTCCCCTACAGTGATAGTATCAATAAATCCCTCCACATCATCATGATGTGGTTCTTCTGTCTTGCCCTCAAAATGGACTAAACAAATCCGACAAAAATCATAAAGTGACATCTCCTTATGCTCATCATATAAATGAAACTCCACCATAGGTGGTGAGTTCCTAGAATGAAAATGAAAGTTTTGCACAAAGGTATTTGTGAGTAAGAGATACTGATCGCATTGGTCGTGGAGGAAAGCGGTGAGGCCTGCATTATGAGCCAATTCATGAAAATCTTCATATCTCGGCTGCTCTCAAGAAATCCTCGGAAGGCCATGCACACGCCCGAACCTCCACGGTGCGCGGCAAATTATACTTAGGCTTCGGTGTCTTTTCCTTCGAGCTTTGGCTCGATGAGTCCCTCAATAATCTCCTCATCATTTTCTGAAAAATTCTGAAATTTTCAGTAACTTCAAAATAAAAGTAAACTAAACTCAATAATATTGATAGCAACCACTCCTACAAGTGCCTGGAGCCTTATCATGCATCAAAACTACTTTTGACCATATAAATTTGACATGCAAGCTCAAGAACAGGGTCACCTAAGCAGCAAAAATTTGCAATGAATAAAGCACTAGAACAAAAACTAATTGGACCAATGGAGGAGTCACATACCAACGAACAATCTCCCCAAGCAGTTTTGTGAGAGGTGCTTTGAGCAAGGAGATCGAAAATGGCAGCAAAGAGGGCTGGAACTCATGCTTGAGTTGGTTTTTCGTGTTTGTGGGAGGAAGAAGAAGAGGATGGGTGCAGGAATAAGTGGAGGAGGGCCACCGCGGGCCCACGAGGCAGGGGGCGCGCCCTAGAGGGGTAGGCGCACCCTCCACCCTCGTGGCAAGGTGGCTGGGCCCCCTGGTGTGTTCTTTGTTCCATAAATCCTCAAATATTCTAGAAAAAATCATATTTAGTTTTCAGGGCATTTGGAGAACTTTTATTTTCGAGGTATTTTTATATTGCATGGATAATCAGATAACGGACAGACAAATTATTTATTTTTTACTTTATTTCAACTAAATAACAGAAAGTATAGAGAGGGTACAGAAGGTTGTGCTTCTAGTTTCATCCATCTCATGCTCATCAAAAGGAATCCACTAACAAGGTTGATCAAGTCTTGTTAACAAACTCATTCCGATTAACATGAAACCAGAGAAATTTCGAATAACACTAGGTTACCTCAACGGGGATATGTACATCCCCAATAATAAGTATATCATATTTATTCTTGACAGTAGGAAGAGGAAATTCAAAACCTCCAAATATAATCAATGGAATTTTTCCGATAGAATTGATACTATGAACTTGAGGTTGTTTCCTCGGAAAGTGTACCGTATGCTCATTACCATTAACATGAAAAGTGACATTGCCTTTGTTGCAATCAATAACAGCCCCTGCAGTATTAAGAGAAGGTCTTCCAAGAATAATAGACATACTATCGTCCTCAGGAATATCAAGAATAACAAAGTCCGTTAAAATAGTAACGTTTGCAACCACAACAGGCACATCCTCACAAATGCCGACAGGTATAGCAATTGATTTATCAGTCATTTGCAAAGATGTTTCAGTAGGTGTCAACTTATTCAAGTCAAGTCTATGATATAAAGAGAGAGGCATAACACTAACACCGGCTCCAAGATCATATAAAGCAGTTTTAACATAGTTTCTTTTAATGGAGCATGGTATAGTAGGTACTCCTGGATCTCCAAGTTTCTTTGGTATTCCACCCTTACAAGTATAATTAGCAAGCATGGTGGAAATTTCAGCTTCTGGTATCTTTCTTTTATTTGTAACAATATCTTTCATGCACTTAGCATACGGATTCATTTTGAGCATATCAGTCAATCGCATACGCAAAAAGATAGGTCTAATCATTTCAGCAAAGCTCTCAAAATCCTCATCATCCTTTTTCTTGGATGGTTTGGGAGGAAAAGGCATGGGTTTCTGAACCTAAGGTTCTCTTTCTTTACCATGTTTCCTAGCAACAAAGTCTTTCTTATCATAACGTTGATTCTTTGATTGTGGGTTATCAAGATCAACAGCAGGTTCAATTTCTACATCATTATCATTACTAGGTTGAGCATTATTATGAACATAATCATTAGAATTTTCATTAGGTTCATGTTCATTGCCAGATTGTGTTTCAGTATCAGACATAGAGATATCATTTGGATTATCAGGTGGTTCACCAATAGGTTCACTAGAAGTTTGCACAATTCTATCATTTTTCTTTTTCTTCTTTTTAGAAGAACTAGGTGCATCAATTTTATTTCTTTGAGAATCTTGCTCAATTCTCTTAGGGTGGCCTTCAGGATACAAAGGTTCCTGAGTCATTCTACCAGTTCTAGTAGCCACTTTAACAGCATAATTATTTTTCTTACTATTCATCTCATTGAGCAATTCCTTTTGAGCTTTAAGTACTTGTTCTACTTGAGTGGTAACCATAGAAGCATGTTTGCTAACAAGTTTAAGTTCACCTCTAATATTAGTCATATAATCACCCAAGTATTTAATCATATCAGCATCTTGTTTTAATTGTCTACCAAAATAAGCATTGAAGTCTTCTTGCTTAAACATAAAATTATCAAACTCATCCAAGCACTGACTAGCAATTTTAGTAGGAGGAATTTCAGCTCTGTCATATCTATAGAGAGAATTTACCTTTACTACCTATGTCGGTTTATCGAGGTCTGGAGGTTCTTCAATAAATAAAGGATTAATATCATATGTTTCTTCAATAGGCGGTAAATTAAGACCATGTATTTCTTCAATAGGAGGTAAATTCTGAACATCTTCAGCTTTAATACCTTTTTCTTTCATAGATTTCTTTGCCTCTTGCATATCTTCGGGACTGAGAAATAGAACACCTATCTTCTTCGGAGTTGGCTTAGGAATAGGATCATTAATTGGAGCAGGAGCTGGCTCAGGAGGTGCCCAATTATTTTCATTTGTCAACATATTATTCAATAAGATTTCAGCTTCATCGGTGTTCTTTCCCTGAAAAGAGAACCAGCACAACTATCCAGGTAATCTCTAGAAGCATCGGTTAGTCCATTATAAAAAATATCAAGTATTTCATTTTTCTTAAGAGGATGATCAGGCAAAGCATTAAGTAACTTGAGAAGCCTCCCGCAAGCTTGTGGGAGACTCTCTTCTTTAATTTGCACAAAGTTGTATATTTCCTTTAAAGCAGCTTGTTTCTTATGAGCAGGGAAATATTTAGCAAAGAAGTAATAATCATATCCTGGGGACTACGCACACAACCAGGATCAAGAGAATTAAACCATATCTTAGCATCACCCTTTAATGAGAACGGAAATATTTTAAGGATATAAAAGTAGCGAGATCTCTCATCATTAGTGAACAGGGTGGCTATATCATTTAATTTAGTGAGATGTGCCACAACACTTTTAGATTCATAGCCATGAAAAGGATCAGATTCAACCAAAGTAATTATATCAGGATCAACAGAGAATTCATAATCCTTATCAGTAACACAGATAGGTGAAGTAGCAAAAGCAGGGTCAGGTTTCATCCTAGCATTTAGAGATTGCTTATTCCATTTAGCTAATAACCTTTTGAGTTCATATCTATCTTTGCAAGCTAAAATAGCTAAAGAAGCTTCTTGATCAAATAAATAACCCTTAGGAATAACAAGTGATTCTTCATCATCATAATCAGATCCAATATTTTCAATCTCTCTAGCCCTAGCAAGTCGTTCCTCGAGAAAATCACCAAGTGGCACAGTAGTATCAAGCATAGAAGTAGTTTCATCATAAGTATCATGTATAGAAGAAGTAGCATCATCAATAACATGCGACATATCAGAACGAATAGCAGAAGCAGGTTTAGGTGTCACAAGCTTACTCATAACAGAAGGTGAATCAAGTGCAGAGCTAGATGGCAGTTCCTTACCTCCCCTCGTAGTTGAGGGATAAATTGTTGTCTTAGCGTCTTTCAAATTCTTCATAGTGTCCAACAGATATAAATCCCAAGTGACTTAAAGAATAGAGCTATGCTCCCCGGCAACGACGCCAGAAATTAGTCTTGATAACCCACAAGTATAGGGGATCGCAATAGCTTTCGAGGGTAGAGTATTCAACCCAAATTTATTGATTCGACACAAGGGGAGCCAAAGAATATTCTCAAGTATTAGCAGCTGAGTTGTCAATTCAACCACACCTGGAAACTTAGTATCTGCAGCAGAGTGTTTAGTAGCAAAGTAATACGATAGTGGTGGTAACGGTAACAAAAGAGTAATGAAAGCAAAGTAATATTTTTGGTATTATGTAGTGATTGTAACAATAGCAACGGGAAAGTAAATAAGCGTAAACCAGTATATGGAAAGCTCGTAGGCATCGGATCAGTGATGGATAATTATGCCGGATGTGGTTCATCATGTAACAGTCATAACATAGGGTGACATAGAACTAGCTCCAATTCATCAATGTAATGTAGGCATGTATTCTGAATATAGTCATACGTGCTTATGGAAAAGAACTTCCATGACATCTTTTGTCCTACCCTCCCGTGGCAGCGGGGTCCTAATGGAAACTAAGAGATATTAAGGCATCCTTTTAATAGAGAACCGGAACAAAGCATTAGCGCATAGTGAATACATGAACTCCTCAAACTACGGTCATCACCGGTAAGTATCCCGATTATTATCACTTCGGGGTTAACGGATCATAACACATAATAGGTGACTATAGACTTGCAAGATAGGATCAAGAACTCTCATATATTGATGAAAACATAATAGGTTCAGATCTGAAATCATGGCACTCGGGCCCTAGTGACAAGCATTAAGCATAGCAAAGTCATAGCAACATCAATCTCAGAACATAGTGGATACTAGGGATCAAACCCTAACAAAACTAACTCGATTACATGATAAATCTCATCCAACCCATCACCGTCCAGCAAGCCTACGATGGAATTACTCACGCACGGCGGTGAGCATCATGAAATTGGTGATGGAGGATGGTTGATGATGACGACGACGACGAATCCCCCTCTCCGAAGCCCCGAACGGACTCCAGATCAACCCTCCCGAGAGGTTTTAGGGCTTGGCAGCGGCTCCGTATCGTAAAACACGGTGATTTCTTCTCTCCTATTTTTTCTCCCTGGAAGCAGATATATAGAGTTGGGGTTGGAGTCGGGAGCTCTCCCGGGGGCCCACGAGGTAGGGGGCGCCCTAGGGGGGGCGCCCCCCACCCTCGTGGACAGGGTGTGGCCCCCATGGTCTTCATCTTTGGTGAGGATTTTTTATTATTTATTGTAAGATATTATGTGGAGTTTCAGGTCATTCCGAGAACTTTTGTTTTCTGCACATAAAACAACATCATGGCAATTCTGCTGAAAACAGCATCAGTCCGGGTTAGTTCCATTCAAATCATACAAGTTAGAGTCCAAAACAAGGGCAAAAGTGTTTGGAAAAGTAGATACGACGGAGACGTATCAACTAGCACCCATATCACATAAGCCATGATAGCAATGATCTCCTATTTCAACAGAAATAACAGGCATGCCTACAACAGGTCTATGTTTATTTTTAGTATCTGGTCTAGCAATTCTAGCAGATTCATTGCAGAAGTAAATAACATGCCCATCAATATTATCGGCCAAGAGATCTTTAACCATAGCAACACTAGGTTCAACTTTAATTTGCTCAGGGGGTTTAGGTGTCTTAATATTACTTTTGTTAACCACAATTGAAGCTTTAGCATGACCCTTTATTCTAACAGGGAAAGGTGGTTTCTCAATATAAGCAGTAGGAACAACAGGATCATTATAAGTGATAGTCTTTTCTTCAACTTTAATAGGTGCAACTACTTTTACTTCAATGGGAGGATTATATTTAAACCACTTCTCCTTAGGGAGATCAACATGAGTAGCAAAGGATTCACAGAAAGAAGCTACTATCCCAGAGTCAAGTCCATATTTAGTGCTAAATTCACGGAAAGCATCGGTATCCATAAAAGATTTAACAGAATCAAACTTAGGTGTTATACCTGATTCCTTACTTTCGTCGAGGTCCCAATCTTCAGAGTTGCGTTTAATTCTTTCCAATAAATCCCATTTGAATTCAATAGTCTTCATCATAAAAGATCCAATACAAGAAGTATCGAGCATGGAGCGATTACTGAGAGAAAGCCGAGCATAAATTTTTTGAATAATCATTTCTTTTGAGAGCTCATGATTGGGGAATGAATATAGCATTGACTTAAGCCTCCCCAAGCTTGAGCGATGCTTTCTCCTTCGCGAGGCCAAAAATTATATATATAATTACGATCACGATGAACAAGATGCATAGGATAAAACTTCTGATGAAATTTCAATTTCAATCGTTGGTAGTTCCATGATCCAATATCATCACATAGCCTCAACCATGTCAATGCATCTCCCTTCAAAGATAAAGGGAAGACCTTCTTCTTGATAACATCCTCGGGCATACCTGCAAGCTTAAATAATCCACAAACTTCATCCACATAGATTAGGTGCAAATCGGGATGTAATGTCCCATCACCTGTGAAAGGATTAGTTAGCAGTTTCTCTATCATACCCAAAGGAATTTCAAAGTAAACATTTTCAGTAGGTTCAGTAGATTGAGGAGCAACTCTTTGCTCTACTGGTCGGGGTGAAGATACCCCGAACAAGCCCCTCAAAGGATTATGTTCCATAGTAACAAGTGAAGTAAATTTCAGCACACTATATAAATTTTCCCTTACCAAATTAAACCTACCAAAGGCGCCAGAAAAGAATCTTGATGACCCACAAGTGTAGGGGATCTATCGTAGCCTTTTCGATAAGTAAGAGTGTCGAACCCAACGAGGAGCAGAAGGAAATGATAAGCAGTTTTCAGTAAGGTATTCTCTGCAAGGACTGAAATTATCGGTAACAAATAGTTTTGTGATAAGGTAATTTGTAATGAGTAGCAAGTAATAAAACTAAATAAGGTGCAGCAAGATGGCCCAATCTTTTTTTGTAGCAAAGGACAAGCCTGGACAAACTCTTATATGAATGAAAGCGCTCCCGAGGACACATGGGAATTATCGTTAAGCTAGTTTTCATCACGTTCATATGATTCGCGTTCGGTACTTTGATAATTTGATATGTGGGTGGACCGGTGCTTGGGTATTGTCCTTACTTGGACATGCATCCCACTTATGATTAACCCCTATTGCAAGCATCCGCAACTACAACATAAGTATTAAGGTAAACCTAACCATAGCATGAAACATATGGATCCAAATCACCCCTTACGAAGCAACTCATAAACTAGGGTTTAAGCTTCTGTCACTCTAGCAACCCATCATCTACTTATTACTTCCCAATGCCTTCCCCTAGGCCCAAACAATGGTGAAGTGTCATGTAGTCGACGTTCACATGACACCACTAGAGGGATGACAACATACATCTCATCAAAATATCGAACGAATACCAAATTCACATGACTACTTATAGCAAGACTTCTCTCATGTCCTCAGGAACAAACATAACTACTCACAAAGCATATTCATGTTCATAATCAGAGGGGTATTAATATGCATAATGGATCTGAACATATGATCTTCCACCAAGTAAACCATCTAGCATCAACTACAAGGAGTAATCAACACTAGTAGCAACCCACAGGTACCAATCTGAGGTTTGGATACAAAGATTGGATACAAGAGATGAACTAGGGTTTGAGATGAGATGGTGCTGGTGAAGATGTTGATGGAGATTGACCCCCTCCCGATGAGAGGATCGTTGGTGATGACGATGGTGATGATTTCCCCCTCCCGGGGGGAAGTTTCCCCGGCAGAACAGCTCCGCCGGAGCCCTAGATTGGTTCCGCCAAGGTTCCACCTCGTGGCGGCGGAGTTTCGTCCCGTGAGCTAGCTTATCATTTTTTTCCTCGATGAAAGACTCCATATAGCCAAAGATGGGCATCAGAGGGCCACCAGGGGGCCCACAAGGCAGGAGGCGCACCCAGGCGGTAGGGCACACCCCCCACCCTCGTGGACGGTGGGTGGCCCCCCTCTGGTACTTCTTTCGCCCAATATTTTTTATATATTCTGAAACATGCTCCCGTGAAGTTTCAGGACATTTGGAGATGTGCAGAATAGGTCTCTAATATTTGCTCCTTTTCCAACCCAGGATTCCAGCTGCCGGCATTCCCCCTCTTCATGTAAACCTTGTAAAATAAGAGAGAATAGGCATACGTATTGTGACATAATGTGTAATAACAGCCCATAATGCAATAAATATCGATATAAAAGCATGATGCAAAATGGATGTATCAGTTCTACCGACGTGCTTCGCACACAGGTGGCTAGTGGGTGTCTGTTTCTCCAGCTTTAGTTGAATCGGATTCAATGAACAGGGTTCTTTCTGAAGATCAAAAAGCAATCACTATACCGCGTTGTGGTTTTTGATGCGTAGGTAAGAACGGTTCTTGCTCAGCCCGTAGCGGCCACGTAAAACTTGCAACAACAAAGTAGAGGACATCTAACTTGTTTTTGCAAGGCATATTGTGATGTGATATGGTCAAGACATGATGCTATATTTTATTGTATGAGATGATCATGTTTTGTAACATAGTTATCGGCAACTGGCAGGAGCTATATGGTTGTCGCTTCATTGTATGAAATGCAATCGCCATGTAATTGCTTTACTATATCACTAAGCGGTAGCGATAGTCATAGAAGCAATAGTTGGTGAGACGACAACGATGCTTCGATGGAGATCAAGGTGTCAAGCCGGTGACGATGGTGATCATGGCGGTGCTTTGGAGATGGAGATCAAAGGCACAAGATGATGATGTCCATATCATATCACTTATATTGATTGCATGTGATGTTTATCCTTTATGCATCTTATTTTGCTTAGTTCGACGGTAGCATTATAAGATGATCTCTCACTAAATTTCAAGGTGTAAGTGTTCTCCCTGAGTATGCAACGTTGCTACAGTTCGTCGTGCCGAGACACCACGTGATGATCGGGTGTGATAAGCTCTACGTTCACATACAACGGGTGCAAGCCAGTTTTGCACACGCAGAATACTCGGGTTAAACTTGACGAGCCTAGCATATGCAGATATGGCCTCGGAACACTAAGACCAAAAGGTCGAGCGTGAATCATATAGTAGATATGATCAACATAGTGATGTTCACCATTGAAAACTACTCCATCTCACGTGATGATTGGACATGGTTTAGTTGATATGGATCACGTGATCACTTAGATGATTAGAGAGATGTCTATCTAAGTGGGAGTTCTTAAGTAATTTGATTAATTGAACTTTAATTTATCATGAACTTAGTACCTGATATTATTTTGCATGTCTATGTTGTTGTAGATAGATGGCCCGTGCTGTTGTTCCGTTGAATTTTAATGTGTTCCTAGAGAAAGCTAAGTTGAAAGATGATCATAGCAACTACATGGAATGGGTCCGTAACTTGAGGATTATCCTCATTGCTGCACAGAAGAATTACGTCCTGGAAGCACCGCTAGGTGACAAACCCGCTGCAGGAGCAACGCCAGATGTTATGAACACCTGGCAGAGCAAAGCTGATGACTACTCGATAGTTAAGTGTGCCATGCTTTACGGCTTAGAACCGGGACTTCAACGACGTTTTGAACGTCATGGGGCATATGAGATGTTCCAGGAGTTGAAGTTAATATTTCAAGCAAATTCCTGGATTGAGAGATATGAAGTCTCCAATAAGTTCTATAGCTGCAAGATGGAGGAGAATAGTTCTGTCAGTGAACATATACTCAGAATGTCTGGGTACCACAACCACTTGAGTCAGCTGGGAGTTAATCTTCCTGATGATAGTTTCATTGACAGAGTTCTTCAATCACTGCCACCAAGCTACAAGAGCTTCGTGATGAACTATAAATGCAAGGGATGGATAAGACGATTCTTGAGCTCTTCGCAATGCTAAAAGCTGCGGAGGTAGAAATCAAGAAGGAGCATCAAGTGTTGATGGTCAACAAGACCACCAGTTTCAAGAAAAAAAGGTAAAGGGAAGAAAGGGAACTTCAAGAAGAGCAGCAAGCCAGTTGCTGCTCAAGTGAAAAAACCAAGTCTGGACGTAAGCCTGAGACTGAGTGCTTCTACTGCAAAGGGACTGGTCACTGGAAACGGAACTGCACCAAGTATTTGGCGGAGAAGAAGGATGGGAAAGTGAAAGGTATATTTGATATACATGTTATTGATGTGTACCTTACTAATGGTCGCAGTAGTGCCTAGGTATTTAATACTGGTTCAGTTGCTAACATTTGCAACTCGAAACAGGGGCTACGGATTAAGCGAAGATTGGCTAAGGACAAGGTGACAATGCGCATGGGAAATGGTTCCAAAGTCGATGTGATCGTTGTCGGCACGCTACCTCTACATCTACCTTCGGGATTAGTTTTAGACCTAAATAATTGTTATTTGGTGCTAGCGTTGAGCATGAACATTATATCTGGATCTTGTTTGATGTGAGACGGTTATTCATTTAAATCAGAGAATAATGGTTGTTCTATTTATATGAGTAATATCTTTTATGGTCATGCACCCTTGAAGAGTGGTCTATTCTTATTGAATCTCGATAGTAGTAACACACATATTCATAATGTTGAAGCCAAAAGATGCAGAGTTGATAATGATAGTGCAACTTATTTGTGGCACTGTCGTTTAGGTCATATTGGTGTAAAGCGCATGAAGAAACTCCATTCTGATGGACTTCTGGAATCACTTGATTATGAATCACTTGGTACTTGCGAACCATGCCTCATGGGCAAGATGACTAAAACTTCGTTCTCTGGAACAATGGAGCGAGCAACAGAGTTATTGGAAATCATACATACTGATGTATGTGGTCCAATGAACATTGAAGCTCACAGCAGATATCGTTATTTTCTCAGCTTCACAGATGATTTGAGCAGATATGGGAATATCTACTTAATGAAACACAAGTCTATAACATTTGAAAAGTTCAAAGAATTTCAGAGTGAAGTGGAAAATCATCGTAACAAGAAAATCAAATTTCTGCGATCTGATCGTGGAGGTGAATATTTGAGTTATGAGTTTGGACTTCATTTGAAACAATGCGGAATAGTTTCGCAACTCACGCCACCTGGAACACCACAACGTAATGGTGTGTTCGAACGTCGTAACCGCACTTTATTAGATATGATGCGATCTATGATGTCTCTCACTGATTTACCGCTATTGTTTTGGGGTTATGCTTTAGAGACAGCTGCATTCACGTTAAATAGGGCACCATCTAAATCCGTTCAGATGACACCTTATGAACTGTGGTTTGGCAAGAAACCCAAGTTGTTGTTTCTTAAAGTTTGGGGCTGTGATGCTTATGTGAAAAAGCTTCAACCTGATAAGCTCGAACCCAAATCGAAGAAATGTGTCTTTCATAGGATACCCAAAGGAGACTGTTGGGTACACCTTCTATCACAAATCCAAAGGCAGGATATTCATTGCTAAGAATGGATCCTTTCTGGAGAAGGAGTTTCTCTCGAAAGAAGTGAGTGGGAGGAAAGTAGAACTTGACGAGGTAATTGTACCTTCTCCCTTATTGGAAAGTAGTTCATCACTCAAATCAGTTCAAGTGATTCCTACACCAGTAAGTGAGGAAGCTAATGATGATAATTATGAAACTTCTGATCAAGTTACTACCGAATCTCGTAGGTCAACCAGAGTAAGATCCGCACTAGAGTGGTACGGTAATCCTGTTCTGGAAGTCATGTTACTTGACCATGACGAACCTACGAACTATGAGGAAGCGATGATGAGCCCATATTCCGCAAAATGGCTTGAGGCCATGGAATCTGAGATGGGATCCATGTATGAGAACAAAGTATGGACTTTGGTTGACTTGCCTGATGATCGGCAGGCCATAGAGAATAAATGGATCTTCAAGAAGAAGACTGATGCTGATGGTAATATTACTATCTACAAAGCTCGACTTGTTGCAAAAGGTTTTCGACAAGTTCAAGGAGTTGACTACGATGAGACCTTCTCACCTATAGCAATGCTTAAGTCCGTCCGAATCATGTTAGCAATTGCCGCATTTTATGATTATGAAATTTGGCAAATGGATGTCAAAACTGCATTCCTTAATGGATATCTTAAAGAAGAGTTGTATATGATGCAACCAGAAGGTTTTGTCGATCCAAAAGGTACTAACTAAGTGTGCAAGCTCCAGCGATCCATTTATGGACTGGTGCAAGCCTCCCGGAGTTGGAATATACGCTTTGATAGTGTGATCAAAGCATATGGTTTTATACAGACTTTTGGAGAAGCCTGTATTTACAAGAAAGTGAGTGGGAGCTCCGTAGCATTTCTGATATTATATGTAGATGATATATTGTTGATCCGAAATGATACTGAATTTCTGAAAAAGGATACTTGAATAAGAATTTTTCAATGAAAGACCTCGGTGAAGCTGCTTATATATTGGGCATCAAGATCTATAGAGATAGATCAAGACGCTTAATTGGACTTCCACAAAGCACATACCTTGATAAAGTTTTGAAGAAGTTCAAAATTGATCAGGCAAAGAAAGGGTTCTTGCCTGTATTACAAGGTGTGAAGTTGAGTCAGACTCAATGCCCGACCACTGCAGAAGATAGAGAGAAAATGAAAGGTGTTCCCTATGCTTCAGCCATAGGCTCTATCATGTATGCAATGCTGTGTACCAGACCTGATGTGTGCCTTGCTATCAGTTTAGCAGGGAGATACCAAAGTAATCCAGGAGTGGATCACTGGACAGCGGTCAACAATATCCTAAAATACCTGGAAAGGACTAAGGATATGTTTCTCGTATATGTAGGTGACAAAGAGCTCGTCGTAAACGGTTACGTCGATGCAAGCTTTGACACTGGTCTGGATGACTCTGAGTCACAAATCGGATACGTATTTTTATTAAATGGTGGAGCTGTCAGTTGGTGCAGTTCCAAGCAGAGCGTCGTGGCGGGATCTACGTGTGAAGCGGTATACATAGCTGCTTCAAAAGCAGCAAATGAAGGAGTCTGGATGAAGGAGTTCATATCCGATCTAGGTGTCATACCTAGTGCATCGGGTCCAATGAAAATCTTTTGTGACAATACTGGTGCAATTGCCTTAGCAAAAGAATCCAGATTTCACAAGAGAACCAAGCACATCAAGAGATGCTTCAATTCCATCCGTGATCAAGTCAAGGAGGGAGACATAGAGATTTGCAAGATACATACGGATCTGAATGTTGCAGACCCTTTGACTAAGTCTCTCTCACGAGCAAAACATGATCAGCACCAAGACTCCATGGGTGTTAGAATCATTACAATGTAATCTAGATTATTGACTCTAGTGCAAGTGGGAGACTAAAGGAAATATGCCCTAGAGGCAATAATAAAGTTGTTATTTATATTTCCTTATATCATGATAAATGTTTATTATTCATGCTAGAATTGTATTAACCAGAAACTTAGTACATGTGTGAATACATAGACAAACAGAGTGTCACTAGTTTGTTGACTAGCTCGTTGAATCAATGATGGTTATATGTTTACTAACCATAGACATGAGTTGTCATTTGATTAACGGAATCACATCATTAGAGAATGATGTGATTGACTTGACCCATCCGTTAGCTTAGCACGATGATCGTTTAGTTTGTTGCTATTGCTTTCTCCATAACTTATACATGTTCTTATGACTATGAGATCATGCAACTCCCGAATACCAGAGGAACACTTTGTGTGCTACCAAACATCACAACGTAACTGGGTGATTATAAAGGTGCTCTACAGGTGTCTCCGATGGTGTTTGTTGAGTTGGCATAGATCGAGATTAGGATTTGTCACTCCGATTATCGGAGAGGTATCTCTGGGCCCTCTCGGTAATGCACATCAATATAAGCCTTGCAATCAATGTAGCTAATGAGTTAGTTACGGGATGTAGCATTACGGAACGAGTAAAGAGACTTGCCGGTAACGAGATTGAACTAGGTATTGAGATACCGACGATCGAATCTCGGGCAAGTAACATACCGATGACAAAGGGAATAATGTATGTTTTTATGCGGTTTGAACGATAAAGATCTTCGTAGAATATGTAGGAACCAATATGAGCATTCAGGTTCCGCTATTGGTTATTGACCGGAGACGTGTCTCGGTCTTGTCTACATAGTTCTCGAACCCGTAGGGTCCGCACGCTTAACGTTCGGTGACGATCCGTATTATGAGTTTATGTGTTTTTTATGTACATAAGGTAGTTCGGAGTTCCGGATATGATCACGGACATGATGAGGAGTCTCGAAATGGTCGAGACATAAAGATCGATATATTGGATGACTATATTTGGACGTCGGAATGGTTCCGGGTGAGTTCGGGCATATACCAAAGCACCGGGAGGTTACCGGAACCCCCCGGAAGGTATATGGACCTTATTGGGCCATAGTGGGAGAGAAGAGAGGGAGGCCTAGGAGGGGGCGCGCCCCCCTCAAGCCCAATCCGAATTGGGTGGGGGCGCCCCCCCCCCCCTTCCTTCCACTCCTAGTCCAACTAGGGATGGGGGCAATCCTACTCCCGGTGGGAGTAGGACTCCCCATGGGGCGCGCCATAGGAGGGCCGGCCCTCCCCGTCCTCCACTCCTTTATATACGAGGGAGGGGGCACCCCATAGACACACAAGTTAATCATTGATCTCTTAGCCGTGTGCGGTGCCCCCCTCCACCATAATCCACCCCGGTCATATCATAGCGGTACTTAGGCGAAGGCCTGTTTCGGTAGCATCATCATCACCGTCATCACGTCATCGTGCTGACGAAGCTCTCCCTCGACACTCTGTTGGATCGTGAGTTCGTGGGACGTCATCGAGCCGAACGTGTGCAGATCGCGGAGGTGTCGTAACTTCGGTACTAGCATCGGTCGATCGTGAAGACGTACGACTACATCAACCGTGTTGTCATAACGCTTCCGCTTACGGTCTACGAGGGTACGTGGACAACACTCTTCCCTCTTGTTGCTATGCATCATCATGATCTTGTGTGTACGTAGGAAAAAAATTGAAATTACTGCGTTCCCCAACAGCTACCATATACGTGCAAACCCCATATAACATATCTTCACAAAACATTACTGTAGTACCAACAATTAGTAACAAATGCGAATGAGCATAGCTCAAATGGTTAGGTTCCTTATGGTGAAGCAAGTCCACTAGGGTTCAAATACTAGACTTGGCACTGGTGCTCGCATTATCCTGAATTTATTTCAAGCTTTTCGATGATGTTCGTTTAGTGGGAAACGTCCCGTCTCCGGTTAAGCTAACAAATTCAACTTCCTTTTTTGATAAAGAGTGAACTTTATTAGCTCAAAATGAAGCATCAGGAGGATACAAAACTCAATAAGCACACACCCGATCTCCGCGTAACTAGGATGCACACAGCCAACATATACACAAACGAAAACACGTCGGCAACTAGCAAAGTCATACAAGCCAAAGTTATGTGTAGGCGAGAAAAAAAAATAGCCCAAAGCGACAAACTAGAACAAAATACATAAAAGAATATGCCTGAAATGCACAGTGCTAGTACGGTGTCCATACACCTTTATTTGATATACACTCCCCGGTCGTATAGTGATACAGTTGATCGCATTAAGAAGAGAGAATGTGTCTGATCGATGCAGCAATGATGACGATACAACATGTGATGCTTTATGTGATCGATACGATCGATCGGATGTGGCCTGCCTGCAGTGACCTCTCATCTTTTGAGAGGGCCCCCGTTCAAATTGGTTTTCTTTTTCCGGGGAGAGATCTCTGTGCCCTAAAAGAATCGGGAACTGTGTACGGCCTCTTTCTCCCCAGACTCAAAGTATAAAGTATAAGGAATAAAGCGCATGCACTCCGACTCCCCTCTACGCCCATATGATCGATGTGTGTATGTGGGTGTGGAGGAGTATATGCATGGCATGGCGTGGCAAAAATTACCAGTGGCAGCAGTAGGCCAGGCCAGTGGCACATAAAACACGACTCAAAAAAGTGGCGCATAAAACAGCCACATGGTGTTCAGCAAAGCTGGGGCTTTTCGGCATTCCTGCTCCCTTGAAAGCAGGCTGCGTTGCTAGACGCATCAGGGATTGACGAGCTCGTTGATCAGCTCCAGATTAGTACTACTAGTTCTCTGGTTTCAGTGCCGATCGAAATGTGCCTCCCTATAGGCTAGCTATAAGCTAGAGTGCAAAGAATATATATGTATGTATGCTATGTTCATGTGAGATCTAACAATGACCTAATAATAACAGCATGCATGTATTTCTAGTGATGTTTGAGTTGCAAACGCCTTCAAAGTACAAACAATTAGTACGTAGCCAGGGAGAACTCCTAGAAGCAGGAGTGTTCAAGTGGTTTGCAATGGTACGTACGCTAGCGCCACTAGGAGCAGAATTAACTGTCAGGGAAAAGCCAAAGCATGTAACAAAGCCAGGTTAACAGCATCATTGACCGGTCATTACTGTGTGCATTTGCATCAAAAGTCGTGCGCGGACAATGTTCTTTATGGGGATACGAAGAGCGAAAAGGGGCCGAGTGATCAGCCGTCCATAACAAAAGGATCAGAAACGCATGACTTCCCGCTCACGCCGCCGGCCCAAGAGAAATCCTATCATTCAATCATCAATCACAATCCCATCTAAGTTTCATCGCTGCAATGCGCTTGTGAATTTCTGTTCACAACCGCATGTACCAGACAAACCTATTTACCAGTTAGTTATATCTTCTCCTAAGCTCCTAGTACCTGAGGAGAGCAAGCTATGAGCTTCTTTCTAGGATTCTGGCATTGCCGTGTAGTAGTGTGGTGTGTGCACAGTATGATGTGTTCAAACTAATCTGAGCTAGTAGTGGTCACAGTCAAAGAAATCTTTGGTCACATATGACCCAAAAGGGAAGCAAAAGGGCCAAGCCCTAATCATCACAAAGCCATTCGCCCCAAAAGGAGCGCTTCAAGGGAGAAAAAGTATATACGCAGTTTGAGAAACGACTCGAGCAGAGATCGAGAAGAGCAGCAAATACTACTACTGTAAAAGAAAACACAAAGACAAAAGCAGAAAAGAAACCCTAATCACTGCATGCCCTTCTTTTGATCTTTTCTTTTCTTTTTCTTTCTCTGTCTACTACGTACTAGTATAGCTACTTAATGGAGGCAGCGGTTAGCTAGGCTGCTGTTTAGATCTTTCATGGCAAAGGGGCAGTTTGGTGTGCCCAGGGATTAAACAAGCACTAAGCACTGTGTTGCCGCAGGCAGCTTTTTAAAGTGGAGCTAGAGTGGATGCTAAAAAAGTGCATAAGTGGCATTATCTGCAGGAAAGCTTCCGCATTTTCATACCTCTGGCGCGCTGCTAATGGGAGCAGAAGCTGCCGCAGAGCCACTATGCTACCTCTACAAGGTAATGGAGAAAGGCCACCTGTGCTTCTGCCAGTGCAATTATAAGTAAGATATGTATATAAGATGGTGGATAGATAGCACCTGTCATGCTCCTTTTTCCCTCCCAAGAGGTGTATTACTGAGCTATTAGCTGATTTACTCTGAGACAAGAACACCATATGCATTATTCAGCTTGCTTTAAAGGCTGCTATGCATGAAAAGTTGGTGAAGAGAGTACCTTGAACAAAATATAGAAGATGGTTTTGGAGCTGCATAAATTCAGCGACAGCAACCGCTTCCAGCCCACCACTTTGCGCTTTTGGAGCTCCATTTTTTTTTCATTTTCCTTCTTTTTGCCCCAGGCCCCCCACAAACAAGAGGCAGATGCATATAAGAACGAGCTTGATCGAAAAGTAAAGGCCATCCAGATGGATGTATTCTACACGCAAGAGAACCAAGAAGATTCATGACCATTTAGCTTTATGATAGAAACAGATAAAAGGGGCATGATACTTACAGCAAGTTATTTGGGCTACATGTTAGCACCTTCCCATCAGGCTTGCTGGGCCGGGCTCTGGGGCTGACAGAAAGCAATGAGCATGTCCACCACCATGATGAGTAACTAACATTTCCCACCACTATGTATTCTACACGCAAGAGAAACAACAAGATTCATCACCGTTTAGCTTTGCGATGGAAACAGATGGAAGGGGCATGATACTTACGGAGTAAGTCATTTGGGCTGAATGTTACCACCTTCCCATCAGGCTTGCTGGGCCGGGCTCAGGAGCTGACAGAAAGCGATGAGCATGTCCACCACTAAGAGCACAAAAAAAAAATCTCAAGAAAAAACCTATTCCCTCTGACCCAAAATAAGTGTCACAATTTTCAACTAGTTTTGAACTGGGGTTAGTTCAAAACTGCAACACTTTTAATGGGTCGGAGGTAGTGGTAGCATTAACATTTCAATTTTACTACTCCAATTAGCTTCACAGCATCAAAATTTGTAACAGACCATGATCAATTCCAAATAAAGCCATTGGCTGACATAAGATAAGATTTTATTTCCAATCTTGTATTGTTCTTTCCAAATTGGAGCAGGGAAGATCCACACACAGACAAACCCTTATTGTAGAAATTACAGAGTCAATTGTACGCGTGATAACTACAACTCGGGTCACAAAAACACATGTAACCGAGAAACGGCCATGACAAAACTCGACAGCGAGTGCAAAGGACGCGTCTAGATGGCAGCGAAGTACTCCTTGCTGCCCTTAGGGTCAGGCTTCATCGACTTTTCCCCAGGTTTCCATCCTGCCGGGCAGACCTCGTCTGGGTTTTCTTGGACGTATTGCAGAGCCTGTCAATGAAGAAAAATGTTTATCAGGTTATACAAACTTGTATCGCCTTTTCTATCAAATATTACAGTTTGCATTAATAGCTACCAGGTACGTGCTTTGTTGTGTTAAACACTAGATCAATACTACTGAACTAAAACCACGTCACTTATTTTTGGGACTGAGGGAGTATTAAATAACAATTAAAAAGCAGAAATTGGCATGCATCCTGACTCTGTCAGGTACTATATCAAAATTAAAGAAATGTCGTGAAAATGCACTTTATTTAAGAGGGTTCTTTTTTCTCTTGTTATTCTACCTGAAGGGTTCTCAAGGTCTCATCCACACTGCGGCCAATACCAAGGTTGTTAATAGTGGAATGCTGAATCACACCCTCCTTGTCAATGATGAATAATCCTCTCAGAGCAATTCCCTGGTAAAAAATAACATTCAAGAACCTTATAAAACTTCACAACAAACAAGGAAAGGCATAATAAAAGCAAAATATCCAGGAGCAATGAGCAGTTCATATGAAACTAGCAGGTGGTCAAAAACAAACGTCAGTAATACCTGATCAGGGATCAATACACCAAAAGACTTTGAGATTGATTTGGTGACATCAGAAACCAGCGGATACTTAAGATCACCAAGTCCACCAGATTTCCTCTCTGTCTGCACCCATGCAAGATGGGAAAACTGCAAGCAGAAAGCATTTCAAGTGTGAAGTTACTAGGTGAAATCGATTAATATATGTCACAGTTACTTATCACTTCATAGAATAATTAAAGAGACTAATGACCATAATGCTATAAAATGAGATGCTTGATGCAAAACCAGATCAAAACGAAAAGGACAGGGTAGCAATACTGTTTGCGCACCAGCCACTAGTTTTCTGGGTATAGGTTACAACGGTGCACTTTATAAGCAGAAGGGATACAAGAAAATAAATGTTTTAGCCCTAAATCATCCTCAATGGAGTTAGTGTGCATATCTAACACGTGGAATACAAAAAACTAGATCCATTTATCTGATCAATACAGATCATTCATCACTCTCCTATTCGCACAAGGCATAATTTACATCGCATATATTCATCCAAAAGAAAAGCTCCATCATTGTACCACTGCAATGTTAACTCTTATGTTCATCTTCAATGGAGTTAGTGAGCATATTTGGCACACGGAATGCAAAAATCTAGATCCATTTATCTGATTAATACAGATCATTCTTTACTCTCATATTCACACAAGGCATAATTTACATTGCATATGTTCATCCAAAAGATATAACAAAACTCCAGCACTGTACCACTGCAATGTTAACTATTATGTTCATCCTCAATAGACCTACATTCATCCTCAATGGAGTTAGTGAGCATATTTAGCACGTGGAATAAAAAATATAGATCCATTTATCTGATTAATACGGATCATTATTTAGTACCGTATTCGCATAAGGCATAATTTATGTTGCATCCCTGCATCCAAATGATATAACAAAGCTCCAACATTGTGAGACTGCAATGTTAACTCTTATGCTCCAAACGTGCCCAGATTCAATTTTCACATGAAGAAAGAACATGCATTCATTGACACAATCCAAACTTGGTGTTTCAGTTGATAGTGTGGGTCACCGAATAGCTGATTAACTGATTTATTGGCCGATTAACTGGAAAATTCGCCTATTTATCCCTACTCAGCACCCGACCAATATGGTGCCAGTTAGGCGATGTCCTGAACATTGGTATTCATTGACACAAACAGATGAATACTTTACAATTAATTTCTAGATAAGGCACTTAATGCATGTCAGAGCTAGACGAATAGTATCAAGAGAGCAGCTATGTGTCCAGATGGATGGGAAGTAACATACCACACTATCAACTGAAACACCAAGAATTTCAGTGTTTATCTTCTCAAACTCCTCATGTCTGTCGCTGAAAGCCGTAATCTCTGCAAAATTTGCATGTATGCAGTTTAGAAATGACAGACAGAAATGAATAGTTTTCCTTCACGGGGCGCAAGATGGTTAACGCACCAGTTGGGCAGACGAAGGTGAAGTCCAGAGGGTAGAAGAAAAGAATCACATACTTCTTCCCAATGTAATCAGATAGCTTGACCTGTATGTAGTTACACCAAAAGGACACCATCAAAAACATCACACCCCCGACCAAACATACAGCTGCAGCGTTAATAAATCGTGCACCAAAATCTGAATTATCAACCGGGTAGAGCACAGTTTTGCTCGTGTAAGCGAATTGGTAAACAAACGCGCACGGACAATGCAGTTGGCTACGGGCTTACGTTGATGAACTCCTGGTCGAACACGGCCTCCGCCGCGAAGTCCGGCGCCTTGTTCCCCACCAGCGGCAGGTCGTACTGCGGACAGAGACGCATACACACGTGAAAATTCCATTCACAGACGTACCATGGCAAAAACAAATACCGAATCAAGGCGCAACAAACCTCGGCTGCGGCGCGGGCGACGAAGCTGCGGGCCCTGGCCGTCCTCGAGCCGGCGGCGGCGAGGCGGGAGGGCCTGGCGGCGGCGCGGGGAAACGATAGGCACTGCGGCGCCCCGGCTGGCTTCGGGGACGCGACGAGCGCGGCGGCCGTGGACACGGTGGAGGCGGAGAAGGCGCACGCCATGGCCGCGGTTGTCAGGCGGGGAGGGGATTAGGTAGCCTCCAGATAGATAGGGTTCCCGAATATGAAGAGGCCGTTTAAGCAGAGGACGTGCCACTCAGACGCCAGTGGCTCTCCTCGCTGCCGCGTGAGCTGGGCCGGGAATTCTGGAAGCTTCTTAGATCCATTCTAGGCCACGGCCCGGCGTGAAAAGCCCGTGTATGTAGTTTTCGCCCCAATAAGAGATCATCTCGAGTTCGATGCCGAATATTCTTGCGGGGTAGCTTAAAAAAAAGAATATTCTTGCGGAGCCGGTATATGAAAAGATCGCGGCGAGGGAACGGGGCTGTTACGCGGCGCGGCGCGGCGCATCGCGGCACGTTAGCGTGTCCTGACCGCCAAATCAGACGGTCGGTGTCGTACCCCAAAGGGAATCGAGATCGAGATTTGGGGAAAACGAAGCTAGGGTTCGTCAGGGTATCAAGAGGAATATATTGTATTAGTTGTAAAGTATTTGGGATTCTTGATCATAGCAAATGGCATGGGTTTACAACCGAGGGCGCTGGCTTATATAGCTCAGCTGGCAACAGAACAGTAAACAATAATGCTACAGAACGGTAAGTAACGCTTCAGGGATGGCGAGCCTGTGAGCCATCCGATCTTCTCGCCTTCTTCCATCTGAGACGTCTGTTAACTGAATGAAGCAACACTTGTAACTGAAGATACGCAGTGAGCTGACAGTACTCCCCCCTAAGAGTGAACTTGTCCTCAAGAAGCTTGTCGATTGAACCACCCGGCAGTCGTTTGCTTGAAGAAGGCCGGAAACGTCTTCTTGATGAAATCAGCATCTTCCCATGACGCGTCTTCAGGGGGTAAATTTTCCCATTGGACTAACCACTGGACCACTGGTAAATTATTGCGAGGAATTTGGCGAGTTTCAAGAACCAGACTTGGTTCAGTGCGCACGCGACCATCAGGGCCAACCAAAGGAAGATCTGCACAGGGAATTGCCAACGGCCCCAGATGTTTCTTGAGCTGACTAACGTGGAAAACCGGATGAATGGCAGCATCATCTGGTAGCAGCAGTTTGTAGGCCACAGCACCCACTTTAGCGATCACTCGAAATGGACCGTAGAATTTACTCTGTAGCTTAATGTGAGACTTGGCGCCGAATGCATTCAGTCTGTACGGCTGCATTTTCAAATACACCATATCTCCAATCTCCAACTGTCTCTCCACCCGTTTGAGGTCATCATATTTCTTCATGCGTGCTTGAGCATTTGCTAAATTAGTTTTGAGTTGTTGCCACATAACGGTCTTGTCTATGAAGAATTCAGCAGCTTCAGTGGTGTTACTAGTAAGTGCCCGTGGAAGCTGCAGATCAGGAGGAGGATAACCATAGAGTGCTTCGAATGGTGTATTCTTCAAGGATGAGTGGAAAGATGTATTGTACCAGTACTCGGCCATGGACAAGTGCAGTCCCCATTTCTTTGGTCCCAGAGATGTCATGCACCTTAAGTAGTTTTCGATGCATTGGTTGACACGCTCGGTTTGTCCATCGGACTGAGGATGGTAAGCGGAACTGTACCTGAGCTCAATTCCCATAGCACGAAATATATCTTGCCATAGCTTGCTCGTGAAGATGCGGTCTCGATCAGAGACAATGGCCAGTGGTGGTCCATGCAACTTCAGGACATTGTCGATGAACGCTCTGGCAACAGTCGGAACCGTGTAAGGGTGGGACAAGGGTATGAAATGAGCACATTTGGAGAGCCTGTCCACCACCACAAAGATGACATCGTGACCATTAGATTTGGGAAGACCTTCTATGAAGTCCATGCTGACATGTGTCCAAACCATATCTGGAATGTGAAGAGGATCTAGAAAACCAGGGTATGGGCAGTTCTGTCCCTTGTTCTTCTGACAAACAGGGCAAAGTATGACGAAATTATCCAAATCTCTCTTCATGCCAGGCCAATAAAACACTTGTTTTAACCTCTGGTAGGATGCTTTCATGCCCGAATGGCCCCCAACAGCAGAGGAATGCAAGGCATGCATTATTTTCTTTCTCAGCTCATTACATCTTCCTACATAAATTTTCCCTTTATGTTTGATGATACCATTGTGCAGAGAGTTCCTGTTGACAGTGTGAGATGAGGATAGGAGGAGTTGTTCCAACAATTTCTGACAGTGAGGATCTTCATTGTAGGAATTCTCAACCTCTGTTTATCCACTGTGGTGTTGCTAAAGAAATAGCCAAGCAGGAGTGCTTTCTAGAAAGGGCATCAGCCACTATGTTTTCTTTGCCCTTTTTATATTCCATGTGGTAGTTGAACTCAAGTAATTTCAGCATGAGTTTATGCTGGATGCTTGTGGAAAGCTTTTGATCTGTCATGAATTGCAAGCTCTGGTGGTCAGTCCTAATGATCAAATCATTTCCCAAGAAGTAGTGCCTCCATCTTTTCAAAGCTTCCATAATGGTCAATGCTTCCTTCTCATATGTGGAAAGTGCAGCATTCTTAGGACAGAGAACAGAGCTATAATAAGCTATAGGTTGTCCTTGCTGCATCATAACTGCTCCCAGCCCAGTGCCTGAAGCATCTATCTCCAGAACAAATGGTGAGGAAAAATCTGGGAGGGCCAGTACCGGGGCAGAGATGAGTGCCTTTTTTAGAGTTTGAAAGGCTTGTGTTTGTTCCTGGGTCCAAAAGAAGCTATCTTTCTTTAGAATATTGTGCAATGGCCTGGCGATACTACCAAAATTCTTCACAAATTTTCTGTAATAACCACACAGACCCAGAAATCCTCTTAATTGAGTGGGAGTTGATGGAGTTGGCCAATCTTCAATTGCTGCCACTTTGGAGGGGTCAGTTGAAACTCCATTACCAGAAATTATATGGCCAAGATATGCAACTTGAGGAACTGCAAAAACACACTTAGACAGGTTGGCATACAGCTGATGTTGCTTCAGCAGCTGCAATACAATTCTAAGATGTTCCTTATGTTCTTCTGGAGTTCTACTGAAGATGAGAATATCATCAAAAAACACCAAGATGAACTTCCTTAGATAAGGTCCAAAAATTTTGTTCATGAGTGCTTGAAAGGTGCCTGGAGCATTTGTGAGACCAAAGGGCATAACTAGAAATTCATAGTGCCCAAAGTAGGTCCGGAAGGCAGTTTTAGGGGTATCTTTTTCATTCATCCTGATTTGATGGTACCCAGATTTGAGGTCCAGCTTGGAGAAAATCTTGGCTCCATGGAGTTCATCCAGCAAATCCTCTATGATAGGAATTGGAAACTTGTTTTTAATCGTGGCTGCATTTAATTTCCTGTAATCAATGCACATTCTCCATGACCCATCTTTCTTCATAACTAAGATTGCTGGAGAAGAGTAGGGACTCTGGCTTTCCCTAATGATTTTGGACTGTAATAACTGATGTATTTGCTTTTCCATCTCATTTTTCTGCCGATGTGGTACTCTGTATGGCCTTGTATTAGGAGGAACTGAGTCAGGCTTTAGTGGTATCTCATGATCTAGTTCCCTAACAGGTGGTAATTCTGTTGGCTCTTGAAACACCTCAGGAATAGACTGCAGTACTTCTTGAATTTCTGGAGGGGGAGTGATGTCTTTGCTGGGTAGGAAGGATGTGTCCTCTGCCAGTTGTACGACAAATGCAGGGGCTCCATTAAGTAACAGTCTGTTGAGTTCCAGAGCATCAATTTCTTGAGTTGCAGACAAGGTTTCACAAGCTGGAATTGTCACTGGAGTGGTTTTGTTATGATGGATGATTAATTGTCTAGGATCATAAGAAAAAGCCACAGGGCTGTGCTGGGCCATCCAATCAAAACCAAGGACTATATCATATCCAGGGAGGTCAAGCACTCTAAATTGCTGCTCGAACTGTGTTTTACCAACAGTAATGATAGTAGTAGGGATGTAAGAGCCAGACCAGAGAGTTCCACCCCCAGCTACAGTGACAGCCCTTGTCTTATCCTTGATGATTGTGCAAGAAGTTTGGAGAGCAAATTGTAAACTCATAAATGTAGAATTGCTACCAGAATCTACCAAAGCAATTGCTTGTTTGCCTCCTACAATCACAACAATTGAGATAGTATTAACACTATCTGCTTGCATAGCTTGCAGAGAAATCCTCATGCACTATTCTTCTCCTGCAAGTTGTTCCTCTTGTTCCTGTTCCTCAATTTCTTCTTGTTCAACAGGGGTTTCAGTGGGTATTTCACCTGTAAGAACATTTATGACAGGGGCTTGTTTGCATTTATGCCCATGGAACCAATGATCTCCACATCTCCAACACTTTCCTGGTTCTCTTGCTCTTTGAGTAACAGCAGGTGCTTTAAAATCAGCAGGTTTATCAGGAAGATTGCTGGGCTGTTTAGGGAAAACAGTAGTGGTCTTTGAGGAAGAAGTGTATCGTTGATAATGCTTCTTCACAGGTGCTCCTTGCTCCATGTCAATTGCTAACCAGTAGGCATCAGTCAATGTCACTGGTCTGAGAGGTCTTAGTTGAAATTTGATCTGTGACCTTAATCCATTGACATAGCAGTGTACAAACCAGCTCTCTGAAATGTGTGAGTTCTCTTGTTGGACATCTGCCATAAGCTCCTCGAATTGTTCTGTATATTCAGCAACAGTCAAGGTATTTTGCTTGAGGGAATTGAACTTATCTGGAAGATCATAAGAACTGGAAGAAAAAAATTTGTGTTGTACTTCAGTACAAAACTGTGACCATTTTGGTTTTTTTGCTAAGAGCCCTGAACGCCTGAGCCATACATCAGCCTTGCCTGTAATGTGCATCTGCGCCAAGTTAACCTTGTATTCAGATGGGGTGCCTGCCATTTGGAAGAATTTTTCACATTGGCGAATCCACCCTCCTGGGTTGTCGCCCTCGAATGCAGGAAAGTCAAGACGCCGCCCCTTAGTGATAGATTTCAGAAATTGAGTCCTCATTTCCTGTTCATATTGCCTGTAAAAATCTTCTCAATGTGTTCTGGCTGCTGGTGGCTGAAAGTTGTTGAATACAGCAGTGTGGGTTGTGCGATAAGTGGATGTTGGTGTCACATTTCCTGATTGTGGTTCCCGCGGAGGTAGTTCAGGAAAGCCTGGAGGAGCTGATCTGTTTGGTATTCGAACAGGAGGTAGATTAGGCTGAACCTGAAGTGCACATTGCTTGGTCTTTTCCTGTTCCACAGCCAAACGTTTGTGCAACTCATTAGTAAGTGGCCTAGCATTGTCAGGATCGGCTACTTCAGCTGAGGATTGTCCAGCAAGCTACTTGTCACCAGGAGGAGCTCGCTGGACTGCAGTGGGTTGTACATGACTAGGAGCACGGTTGGAATTGAAGCTCTTCAGAACATCTGCCATGGTGGCCAACTGAGTGTTGAGAGCGGAGACTGCATCTTGCACCCCTGTCAGTACCTGTGTCATGGCGTCCTGCTTGAGGTGTATGGCATGGACATCCTTGCGCAGATCATCAATTTCACCCCGCATCTCAGTAGTGTCATCTCGGTTCTGCAACACCTCGCCCTTGAGAGCGAGCAATTCTGCAATTTCCCCCTCGTCCATGCTTGCCTTCGAGCGCCCCATCACGACCCAGAAGTTCAGAGAGGAATTTTACAACCGGAGGAACCGGAAACCCAATCTAAACTCTGGATCCTGCCGCCACCATGAAGATACGCCACCAATGCAACACCACTTGTTGCAGACCTGGGAATTTACTGCTGGAACGATATGTTCCCGTAACCAGTCCGTCGCCACAAGTTGTCGCCGAACGATCTACCGCCGCCAATCGCCTCCAACTCCGCCGCCCAACGCCAGATCTCACCGTCGCCAGAAATCAGGGAGAGGAGGGTGGGGAAAAAAATTCACCCGCGCAGTCCTCCGCACCGCCGAGGAGCGGCCTGGCTCATGATACCATTTGTCGTACCCCAAAGGGAATCGAGATCGAGATTTGGGGAAAACGAGGCTAGGGTTCGTCCAGGAACGAGAATAGGGTATCAAGAGGAATATATTGTATTAGCTGTAAAGTATTTGGGAATCTTGATCATAGCAAATGGCATGGGTTTACAACCGAGGGCGCTGGCTTATATAGCTCAGCTGGCAACAGAATAGTAAACAGTAATGCTACAGAACGGTAAGTAACGCTTCAGGGATGGCGAGCCTGTGAGCCATCCGATCTTCTTGCCTTCTTCCATCTAAGACGTCTATTAACTGAATGAAGCAACACTTGTAACTAAAGATACGCAGTGAGCTGACAGACGGGACGTGGATAAATAACGTGAGGTTGTGTCACAGGCTCACGCTATGCCGTTTTTCCTCGCTGCACAGTCACTAGACTCTTTACGCAAGGTATGGCCCTTCCTTTCGGACGCAGTTAAACTGACCTCGAGCTCATGTGAGCTCGCTGGGTGAACAGTAAAATAAATAAATAAATAAATAAGAATAGATTCATTTTTTAGAAAACATTGACAAATGTTTTGCTTCCTAGTAAAATTTCAACATTGGATGACATTCCTGAAAATGTGGCAAAAACAAAAAACAAAATTGATGCTCCAAATGTGGTATTTTCCAAAGCATTTTGGAGCATCAATTTTGGTTTTTTTGCCATGTCTTCCACTAATGCCATTTAGTGATGAAGCATTACAAGCAATGTTTTTTTCAATTTTTGCTAAAAAATCTGAAATATTTGTGAAAAAATTCTTTCAATTTCACTGTTTACCAGAGCTCACATGTTTCAAACTCATGAAGAATGTGTACAAGAATGTTACGTCATGCATGGCTAATACCGGTGGGGAAGCTCTATTTACAAGTGTTCCCTCCATTGGACTTCATGGATAAGCTTGTGACACCAAAAGTTAAAGGCGACATGGGTATCCGATATTTGCACTTCAATCTTGTGATGCTCAGAAAGCATGGCTAGCATCTTTTTACCGGCTAGAGTCCTTGTGTGTGGGGTGTTGAAAGAAAAATATTCCCCCACACTGATTTCCTCCATGCAGCAACCCCAGCTCGATCTTGGGCGACATTGAGGGCCATCGTTGCAGGGCGGGAGGCTCTGAATGTGGTTTTTTGTAACTTTTTTATTTTCTACGTAACTTTATAAGTATGTTTTTTGTAATCTCCTCCACAACCATCTCTATGTGCACGGACAGACGGATATCAAACACTTCTTCTCTGAAGCTAATGGGGCGAACTGGCACTACCCCGTTGGACAAGGTATCAAATCTTATTGACAACTACATAGGAAACTAAAATGTGGATTTTGTTCGTGGAAACTTCTTTCAGCCGAATGTGGAGGAGATTTTGAACATACCTTTAAACCCTGTCGACAATGCTTAAGGCCGCGGAGTTATAAATCAAGAAAGAGCATCAAGTGCTCTATCTTGTTCGGCAAGAATTGTAGTATGCAGGTCCAAGTGGTTGTTATTGTAATTATAAGCATTACCTCAGAGGGATTTGAGGATAAATATCTTGGGCTCCCGGTGCCACAAGGGAGAATGAAGGCTGGTAAATTTCAATCCACTAAGGAAAAAGCCCTCAAAATATTATCGGACTGGATAGAAAAATATGCCTCATGTGGGGCGAAAGAAACTTTGATTAAATCTATCCTGCAGGCTCTTTCGGTGTATGCAATGGGTATTTTTAAATTTCCAGCATCACTCTACGAGGAGTTGTCTCAGATCATAAGGAATTTCTGGTGGGGTGACGAGGAGAATAGGAGGAAGACTCATTGGCTGGCTTGGGATAAGATGACTAAGCCTAAAGGTGAGGGTGGGATGGGATTCTGGGACCTCGGATTATTTAACCAGGCTCTACTAGAGAAGCAGGCTTGGAGGTTGGTGGTTAATCCTGAATCTCTGTGCGCTAAAGTGATTAAGGCAAAATATTATCCCCAGGGACATATCCTTGATACGATTTTCCCGCAGTCAGCTTCTCTTACTTGGCAAGGTATTCTGCATGAATTGGATATGCTTAAATCCGGAGTCATTTGGAGAGTGTGTGATGGGACTAATAATATCTGGAGAGATAACTGGCTCCCAAGATCTTCTGGACTTAAAATTACTGCCAGAAAGAACATGACAAGAGTCAAATGGGTATCAGACTTGATGCTGAGCGGTCCTAGGAGGTGGGATGAAAATATGGTTAGGCATTTGTTTTATCCATATGATGCAGAGGAGATTTTGAGGTTGCGTATGCATTCAAATGGGGAGGGTGATTTTGTTGCTTGGCATTTTGAAAAAAATGGGATGTTCTCGGTTAAAAGTGTGTATAAGCTTGAGCTTACTTTGAAGGATAAAAAAGAGGATGAGGGTCAATGTAGTGAGGCTATGTTGGGGGAGAGGAAAATCTGGGATGTCATCTGGAAGGCTAATGTCCCTCGGAAGATTCGCATTTTTGCGTGGAGGGTTGCAACTAATAGCTTAGCTGTCCAGGTTAATAGAGTGCTGCATCACTAAACTTCTGTTCCGATGTGCACTATTTGTGGAATGGAGGATGAAAGTACTTTTCATGCACTTCTTAGGTGTCCGAAGGTGGTTGCGTTGCGGATGGCCATGAGGGACATTTGGCAGTTACCTACGGAGAATGTCTTCAGATATATAGGGTATGATTGGTTTATTGTTCTTCTAAGTCAATTGAGGCATGTCATGCGCGACCAAATTATTTTCATTTTCTGGAGAGCATGGCACTTGAGAAATGACTTGATATTTGGTAAAGGAAAGGAATCAGTAGCAGCTTCTGCTAGCTTTGTGGAGAATTATTGGGCATCTTATGCCGCATGTCACTCAGTGCCTCCAGTAGATTCGAAAAATAAAGGAAAAGGTCCAATGGATGGATTAATATGGGCACCTGATAATGTGGGAGCTAAGGCGGATTGGACTCCCCCACCAACTAGTTTTCTAAAGATTAATGTTGACGCAAGCTTTGTAGAAAGCATCAGAGAAGCAAGTGTTGGTGTGGTGGTTAGGAATGCAGCTGGGGAAGTCATTGTCTCCTCTTGGGACTTCATTGGATCGTGTTAAAGTGTGGAGGAAGCAGAGCTAAGGGCATGCATTGCTGGTCTATACATGGTATACCTCTCCACAATCCTATTATTTGAGAGACTGATTGTGCGTTTGTTGTGGCGACTCTTGCAACAGAGAACCTTGATAGGTCAGCGTTGGTCGATTTGAAGAAGGAAGCACTGAGCTTATCTAAGCTGATAAACAACTTTCAAATGGCTAAGATTAGTCGATCCGCCAATGTGGTGGCTCATCTAATAGCAAAATTTAGTTTTGACAATAGATCCGATGGTATTCTTGTTAATGATGTACCGCCCTGTGTGGTGAATTTTGTATCGAACGATTGTAAGTTTCGCTCTGGTTAATTAATGTAAGGTGGTATTCAAAAAAAAGAAAGATCATCAAGTGTTGATGGTTAACAAGACCACTAGTTTCAAGAAAAAGGGCAAGGGAAAGAAAGAGAACTTCAAAAAGAATGGCAAGCAAGTTGCCACTCCCGGGAAGAAGCCCAAAGCTGGACCCAAGCCTGAAACTGAGTGCTTCTACTTCAAAGGGACTGGTCACTGGAAGCGGAACTGCCCCAAGTATTTGGCGGATAAGAAGGATGGCAAAGTGAACAAAGGTATATTTGATATACATGTTATTGATATGTACCTTACTAATGCTCGTAGTAGCGCCTGGGCATTTGATACTGGTTCGATTGCTCATATTTTTAACTCGAAATAGGAGCTAAGGATTAAACGAAGATTGGCTAAGGGCGAGGTGACGATGCGCGCCGGGAATGGTTCCAAGGTCGATGTGATCACCGTCGGCACGCTACCTCTACATCTACCTTTGGGATTAGTTTTAAATCTGAATAATTGTTATTTGGTGCCAGCGCTGAGCATGAACATTATATCTGAATCTTGTTTAATGCGAGACAGTTATTCATTTAAATCAGAGAATAATGGTTCTTCTATTTATATGAGTAATATCTTTTATGGCAAGCACCCTTGATGAATGGTCTATTCTTGTTGAATCTCGATCGTAGTAATACACATATTCATAATATTGATGCCAAAAGATGCAAAGTTGATAATGATAGTGCAACATATTTGTGGCACTACCGTTTAGGTCATATTGGTGTAAAGCGCACGAAGAAACTCCATGCAGATGGACTTTTGGAATCACTTGATTATGAATCATTTGATACTTGTGAACCATGCCTCATGGGCATGATGACTAAAACTCCGTTCTCCGGAACAATGGAGCGAGCCAATGACTTATTGGAAATAATACATACCGATGTATGCGGTCCGATGAGTGTTGAGGCACGCGTCGGATATTGTTATTTTCTAACCTTCACAGATGATTTGAGTAGGTATGGGTATATCTACTTGATGAAACACAAGTCTGAAACATCTGAAAAGTTTAAAGAATTTCATGGTGAAGTGGAGAATCATCGTAACAAGAAAATAAAGTTTCTACGATCTGATCGCGAAGGCGAATATTTGAGTTACGAGTTTGGCCTTCATTTAAAACAATGTGAAATTGTTTCACAACTCACGCCACCTGGAACACCACAACATAATGGTGTGTCCGAACGTCGTAACCATACTTTATTGGATATGGTGCGTTCTATGATGTCTCTTACCGATTTACCACTGTCGTTTTGGGGTTATGCATTAGAGACAGCCGCATTCACGTTAAATAGGGCACCATCTAAATCCGTTGAGATGACACCATATGAACTATGTTTTGGCAAGAAACCTAAGTTGTCGTTTCTTAAAGTTTGGGGTTGTGACACTTATGTCAAAAGGCTTCAACCTGATAAGAACGAACCCAAATCGGAGAAGTGTGTCTTCATAGGATACCCTAAGGAAACAATTGGGTACACCTTCTACCATAGATCCGTGTTCGGGAACGTAGTAATTTCAAAAAAATTCCTACGCACACGCAAGATCATGGTGATGCATAGCAACGAGAGGGGAGAGTGTGTCCACGTACCCTCATAGACTGAAAGCGGAAGCGTTAGCACAACGCGGTTGATGTAGTCGTATGTCTTCACGATCCTACCAATCAAGTACTAAACGCACGGCACCTCCGAGTTCTGCACACGTTCAACTTGATGACGTCCCTCGAACTCCGATCCAGCCGAGCTTTGAGGGAGAGTTCCGTCAGCACGAAGGTGTGGTGACGATGATGATGTTCTACCGATCCAGGGCTTCGCCTAAGCACCGCTACGATATTATCGAGGTGGATTATGGTGGAGGGGGGCACCGCAGACGGCTAAGAGATCCAAGAGATCAATTGTTGTGTCTCCAAGGGGTGCCTCCCTCCCCATATATAAAGGAGTGGAGGAGGAGGAGGGGGGCGGCCACCCTAGGCGCGCCCCATGAGGAGTCCTACTCCCACCGGGAGTAGGACTCCCCCTTTCCATGTGGGAGTAGGAGAGGAGAGGGAAGGAGAGAGAGGGGGGGAAGGAAAGGGGGGCACCACCCCCTCCTTGTCCAATTCGGACTGGGGGGGAAGGGGGCGCGCGGCTGCCCTTGGCCGCCCTTCCTCTTCTCCACTAGGTCCCAATAGGCCCATTAGTCTCCCGGGGGGGTTCCGGTAACCCCCCGGTACTCCGGTATATGCCCGAAACTCCCCGAAACCATTCCGGTGTCCGAACATAGTCGTCCAATATATCGATCTTTACGTCTCGACCATTTCGAGACTCCTCGTTATGTCCGTGATCACATCCAGGACTCTGAACTACCTTCGGTACATCAAAACACATAAAATCATAATATAACTGTCATCGAACTTTAAGCATGCGGACCCTACGGGTTCGAGAACTATGTAGACATGACCGAGACACGTCTCCGGTTAATAACCAATAGTGGAACCTGGATGCTCATATTGGCTCCCACATATTCTACGAAGATCTTTATCGGTCAAACCGCATAACAACATACGTTGTTCCCTTTGTCATCGGTATGTTACTTGCCCGAGATTCGATCGTCGGTATCTCAATACCTAGTTCAATCTCGTTACCGGCAAGTCTCTTTACTCGTTTCGTAATACATCATCCCGCAACTAACTCATTAGTTGCAATGCTTGCAAGGCTTAAGTGATGTGTATTATCGAGTGGGCCCAGAGATACCTCTCCGACAATCGGAGTGACAAATCCTAATCTTGAAATACGTCAACCCAACAAGTACCTTCGGAGACACCTGTAGAGCACCTTTATAATCACCTGGTTACGTTGTGACATTTGGTAGCACACAAAGTGTTCCTTCGGTAAACGGGAGTTGCATAATCTCATAGTCATAGGAACATGTATAAGTCATGAAGAAAGCAATAGCAACATACTAAACGATCAAGTGCTAAGCTAACGAAGTGGGTCAAGTCAATCACATCATTATCCTAATGATGTGATCCTATTAATCAAATGAAAACTATGGTTAGGAAACTTAACCATCTTTGATTAATGAGCTAGTCAAGTAGAGGCATACTAGTGACACTATGTTTGTCTATGCATTCACACATGTATTATGTTTCATGTTAATACAATTCTAGCATGAATAATAAACATTTATCATGATATAAGGAAATATAAATAACAACTTTATTATTGCCTCTAGGGCATATTTCCTCTAGTCTCCCACTTGCACTAGAGTCAATAATCTAGTTCACATCGTCATGTGATTTAACATCAATAGTTCACATCTTTATGTGATTAGTTCACATATCCATGTGACTAACACCCAAAGGGTTTACTAGAGTTAATAATCTAGTTCACATCGCTATGTGATTTACACCCAAAGAGTGATCATGTTTTGCTTGTGAGAAATTTAGTCAACGGGTCTGCCACATTCAGAGCCGTATGTATTTTGCAAATTTTCTATGTCTACAATGCTTTGCATAGAGCTACTCTAGCTAATTGCTCCTACTTTCAATATGTATCTAGATCGAGACTTAGAGTCATCTAGATCGGTGTCAAAAGCTTGTATCGACGTAACTCTTTACGACGAACTCTTTTATCACCTCCATAACCGAGAAATATTTCCTTAGTCCTCTAAGGATAATTTTGACCGCTATCCAGTGATCTACTCCTAGATCACTATCGTACTCCTTTGCCAAACTCAGGGCAGTGTATACAATAGGTCTGGTACATAGCATGACATACTTTATTGAACCTATGACTGAGGCATAGGGAATGACTTTTCATTCTCTTTCTATTTTTTGCCGTGGTCGGGTTTTGAGTCTTACTCAATTTCACACCTTGTAACACAGGTAAGAACTCTTTTTTGACTGTTCCATTTTTAACTACTTCAAAATCTTGTCAAGGTATGTACTCATTGAAAAAACTTATCAAGCGTCTTGATCTATCTCTATAGATCTTGATGCTCAATGTGTAAGCAGCTTCATCGAGGTATTTCTTTGAAAAACTTTTTTTTAACACTCCTTTATGCTTTCCAGAAAATTCTACATTATTTCCGATCAACAATATGTCATTCACATATACTTATCAGAAATGTTGTAGTGCTCCCACTCACTTTATTGTAAATACAGGCTTCACCGTAAGTCTGTATAAAACCATATGCTTTGATCATTTTATCAAAGCATATATTCCAACTCCGAGATGCTTGCACCAGTCCATACATGGATCGCTGGATCTTGCTTACTTTGTTAGAACTTTTAGGATCGACAAAACCTTCTGGTTGCATCATATACAACTCTTCTTTAAGAAATCCATGAAGGAATACAGTTTCGACATCCATTTGCCAGATTTCATAAAATGCGGCAACTGCTAACATGATTCAGACATACTTTTAAGCATCGATACGAGTGAGAAAATCTCATCGTAGTTAACACCTTGAACTTGTCGAAAACATTTTGCGACAATTCGAGCTTTGTAGATAGTAACACTACTATCAGCGCCCGTCTTCCTCTTGAAGATCCATTTATTTTTAATGACTCACCGATCATCGGGCAAGTCAATCAAACTCCATACTTTGTTCTCATACATGGATCCCATCTCAGATTTCATGGCCTCAAGCCATTTCGCGGAATCTGGGCTCATCATCGCTTCCTCATAGTTCGTAGGTTCGTCATGGTCAAGTAACATGACATCCAGAACAGCATTACCGTACCACTCTGGTGCGGATCTCACTCTGGTTGACCTACGAGGTTCGGTAGTAACTTGATCTGAAGTTTCATGATCATCATCATTAGCTTCTTCACTAATTGGTGTAGGTGTCACATGAACCGGTTTCTGTGATGAACTACTCTCCAATAATGGAGCAGGTATAGTTACCTCATCAAGTTCTACTTTCCTCCCATTCACTTCTTTCGAGAGAAACTCCTTCTCTAGAAAGGATCCATTCTTAGCAACGAATGTCTTGCCTTCGGATCTGTAATAGAAGGTGTACCCAACTGTCTCCTTTGGGTATCCTATGAAGACACATTTCTCCGATCTGGGTTTGAGCTTATCAGGATGAAATTTTTTCACATAAGCATCGCAACCCCAAACTTTAAGAAACGACAACTTTGGTTTCTTGCCAAACCACAATTCATACGGTGTCGTCTCAACGGATTTAGATGGTGCCCTTTTTATTGTGAATGCAGTTGTCTCTAATGCATAACCCCAAAACGATAGTGGTAAATCGGTAAGAGACATCATAGATTGCATTATATCAAATAAAGTACGGTTATGATGTTCGGACACACCATTACGCTGTGGTGTTCCAGGTGGCATGATTTTGTGAAACTATTCCACATTGTTTTAATTGAAGACCAAACTCGTAACTCAAATATTCGCCTCTACGATCAGATCGTAGAAACTTTATTTTCTTGTTACGATGATTTTCCACTTCACTCTGAAATTCTTTGAACTTTTCAAATGTTTCAGATTTATGTTTCTTCAAGTAGATATACCCATATCTGCTCAAATCATCTGTGAAGGTTAGAAAATAATGATACCGGCCGCGAGCCTCAACACTCATCGGATTGCATACATCAGTATGTATTTTTTCCAATAAGTCAGTTGCTCGCTCCATTGTTCCGGAGAACGTAGTCTTAGTCATCTTGCCCATGAGGCATGGTTCGCAAGCATCAACTGATTTATAATCAAGTGATTCCAAAAGCCCATCAGCATGGATTTTCTTCATGCGCTTTACACCAATATGACCTGAAACGACAGTGCCACAAATAAGTTGCACTATCATTGTTAACTTTGCATCTTTTGGCTTCAATATTATGAATATGTGTATCACTACGATCGAGATCCAACAAACCATTTTCATTGGGTGTATGACCATAGAAGGTTTTATTCATGTAAACAGAACAACAATTATTCTTTAATTTAAATGAATAACCGTTTTGCAATAAACATGATCAAATCATATTCATGCTCAACGCAAACACCAAATAACACTTATTTAGGTTCAACACTAATCCTGAAAGTATAGGGAGTGTGCGATGATGATCATATAAATCTTGGAACTACTTCCAACACACATCGTCACCTCGCCCTTTAACTAGTTTCTGTTCATTCTGCAACTCCCGTTTTGAGTTACTACTCTTTAGCAACTAAACTAGTATCAAATACTTGAGGGGTTGCTATAAACACTAGTAAAGTACACATCAATAACATGTATATCAAATATAACTTTGTTCAATTTGCCATCCTTCTTATCCGCCAAATACTTGGGGCAGTTCCGCTTCCAGTGACCAGTCCCTTTGCAGTAGAAGCACTTAGTCTCAGGCTTAGGTCCAGACTTGGGCTTCTTCACTTGAGTAGCAACTTGCTTGTCGTTCTTCTTGAAGTTCCCCTTCTTCCCTTTGCCCTTTTCCTTGAAACTAGTGTTCTTGTCAACCATCAACACTTGATGCTCTTTCTTGATTTCTACCTTCATCGATTTCATCATCATGAAAAACTCGGGAATCGTTTTCGTCTTCCCTTGCATACTATGGTTCATCACGAAGTTCTACTAACTTGGTGATGGTGACTAGAGAATTCTGTCAATCACTATTTTATCTGGAAGATTAACTCCCACTTGATTAAAGCGATTGTAGTACCCAGACAATCTGAGCACATGCTCATTGCTTGAGCTATTCTCCTCCATCTTTTAGCTATAGAACTTGTTGGAGACTTCATATCTCTCAACTCGGGCATTTGCTTGAAATATTAACTTCAACTTCTGGAACATCTCATATGGTCCATGACGTTCAAAACGTCTTTGAAGTCCCGATTCTAAGCCGTTAAGCATGGCACACTAAACTATCAAGTAGTCATCATATTGAGCTAGCCAAACGTTCATAACATCTGCATCTGCTCCTGCAATAGGTTTGTTACCTAGCGGTGCATCAAGGACATAATTCTTCTGTGCATCAATGAGGATAAATCTCAGATCACGGACCCGGTCTGCATCATTGCTACTATCATCTTTCAACTTAGTTTTCTCTAGGAACATATATAAAACATAGGGAAGCAACAACGCGAGCTATTGATCTACAACATTATTTGCAAAATACTATCAGGACTAAGTTCATGATAAATTAAAGTTCAATTAATCATATTACTTAAGAACTCCCACTTAGATAGACATCCCTCTAATCATCTAAGTGATCACGTGATCCATATCAACTAAACCATAACCGATCATCACGTGAAATGGAGTAGTTTTCAATGGTGAACATCATTATGTTGATCATATCTACTATATGATTCACGCTCGACCTTTCGGTCTCAGTGTTCCGAGGCCATATCTGCATATGCTAGGCTCGTCAAGTTTAACCCGAGTATTCTGCGTGTGCAAAACTGGCTTGAACCCATTGTAGATGGACGTAGAGCTTATCACACCCGATCATCATGTGGTGTCTCGACACGACGAACTTTGGCAACAATGCAGACTCAGGGAGAACACTTTTACCTTGAAATTTAGTGAGAGATCATCTTATAAAGCTACCGTCGAACTAAGCAAAACAAGATGAATAAAAGATAAACATCACATGCAATCAAAATATGTGACATGATATGGCCATCATCATCTTGTGCTTTTGATCTCCATCTCCAAAGTACTGTCATGATCTTCTTTGTTACCGGCATGACACCATGATCTCCATCATCTTGATCTCTATGAATGTGTCATCACATGGTCGTCTCGCCAACTATTGCTCTTGCAACTATTGCTATCGCATAGCGATAAAGTAAAGCAATTATTTGGGGCTTGCATCTTATGCAATAAAGACACAACCATAAGGCTTCTGCCAGTTGCCGATAACTTCAACAAAACATGATCATCTCATACAACAACTTATATCTCATCACGTCTTGACCATATCACATCACAACATGCCCTGCAAAAACAAGTTAGACGTCCTCTACTTTGTTGTTGCAAGTTTTACGTGGCTGCTATGGGCCGAGCAAGAACCGTTCTTACCTACGCATCAAAACCACAATGATAGTTCGTCAAGTTAGTGTAGTTTTAACCTTCTCAAGGACCGCGCGTAGCCACACTCGGTTCAACTAAAGTTGGAGAAACTGACACCCGCCAGCCACCTGTGTGCAAAGCACGTCGGTAGAACCAGTCTCGCGTAAGCGTACGCGTAATGTCGGTCCGGGCCGCTTCATCCAACAATACCGCCAAACCAAAATATGACATGCTGGTAAGCAGTATGACTTGTATCGCCCACAACTCACTTGTGTTCTACTCGTGCATATAACATCTACGCATAAAACCTGGCTCGGATGCCACTGTTGAGGAACGTAGTAATTTCAAAAAAATTCCGATGCACACGCAAGATCATGGTGATGCATAGCAACGAGAGGGGAGAGTGTGTCCACGTACCCTTGTAAACAGAAAGTGGAAGCATTAGCACAACGCGGTTGATGTAGTCGTATGTCTTCACGATCCGACCGATCAAGTACCGAACGCACGGCACCTCCGAGTTCTGCACACGTTCAACTCATTGACGTCCCTCGAACTTCGATCCAGCCGAGCTTTGAGGGAGAGTTCCGTCAGCAGGACGGCGTGGTGATGATGATGATGTTCTACCGATGCAGGGCTTCGCCTAAGCACCGCTACGATATTATCGAGGTGGATTATGGTGGAGGGGGGCACCGCACACGGCTAAGAGATCCAAGAGATCAATTGTTGTGTCTCCAAGGGGTGCCTCCCTCCCCGTATATAAAGGAGTGGAGGAGGAGGGGGCGGCCACCCTAGGCGCGCCCCATGAGGAGTCCTACTCCCATCGGGAGTAGGGCTCCCCCTTTCCATGTGGGAGTAGGAGAGGAGAGGGAAGGAGAGAGAGGGGGAAAGGAAAGGGGGGCGCCGCCCCCCTCCTTGTCCAATTTGGACTGGGGGGAAGGGGGCGCGCGGCTGCCCTTGGCCGCTCCTCCTCTTCTCCACTAGGGCCCAATAGGCCCATTAGTCTCCCCGGGGGGTTCCGGTAACCCCCCGGTACTCCGGTATATGCCCGAAACTCCCCGAAACGATTCTGGTGTCCGAACATAGTCATCCAATATATCGATCTTTATGTCTCGACCATTTTGAGACTCCTCGTTATGTCCGTGATCACATCCGGCACTCCGAACTACCTTTGGTACATGAAAATACATAAACTCATAATATAACCGTCATCGAACTTTAAGCGTGCGGACCATACAGGTTCGAGAACTATGTAGACATGACCGAGACACGTCTCCAGTCAATAACCAATAGCGGAACCTAGATGCTCATATTGGCTCCCACATATTCTACGAAGATCTTTATCGGTCAAACCGCATAACAACATACGTTGTTCCCTTTGTCATCGGTATGTTACTTGCCCGAGATTCGATCATCAGTATCTCAATACCTAGTTCAATCTCGTTACCAGCAAGTCTCTTTACTCATTCCGTAATACATCATCCCACAACTAACTCATTAGTTGCAATGCTTGCAATGCTTAAGTGATGTGTATTACCGAGTGGGCCCAGAGATACCTCTCTGACAATCGGAGTGACAAATCCTAATCTCGAAATACGCCAACCCAACAAGTACCTTCGGAGACACTTGTAGAGCACCTTTATAATCACCCAGTTATGTTGTGACGTTTGGTAGCACAAAAAGTGTTCCTCCGGTAAATGGGAGTTGCATAATCTCATAGTCATAGGAACATGTATAAGTCATGAAGAAGGCAATAGCAACATACTAAACGATCAAGTGCTAAGCTAATGGAATGGGTCAAGTCAATCACATCATTCTCCTAATGATGTGATCCCATTAATCAAATGACAACTCATGTCTATGGTTAGGAAACTTAACCATCTTTGATTAACAAGCTAGTCAAGTAGAGGCATACTAGTGACACTATGTTTGACTATGTATTCACACGTGTATTATGTTTCCGGTTAATACAATTCTATTAATAATAAACATTTATCATGATATAAGGAAATATAAATAACAACTTTATTATTGCCTCTAGGGCATATTTCCTTCAATCCGAAGGCAAGGTTTTTGTTGCCAAGAATGGAACATTTCTACAGAAGGAGTTGAAGGAAATATGCCCTAGAGGCAATAATAAAGTTGTTGTTTTATATTTCCTTATTCTTGGTAAAGGTTTATTATTCATGCTAGAATTGTATTGAACGGAAACTTAAATACATGTGTGAATACATAAACAAATACCGTGTCCCTAGTAAGCCTCTACTAGACTAGCTCGTTGATCAAAGATGGTTAAGGTTTCCTAACCATGGACATGTGTTGTCATTTGATAACGGGATCACATCATTAAGAGAATGATGTGATGGACAAGACCCATCTGTTAGCTTAGTATAATGATTGTTCAGTTTATTACTATTGCTTTCTTCATGTCAAATACATATTCCTCTGACTATGAGATTATGCAACTCCTGGATACCGGAGGAATACCTTGTGTGCTATTGATACGTCCATTTTGCATCATGTTTCCTTACTGTTATTTATGATGTTTTTGTCCATAATAATGCTTTTTGGAGTGAATCTAATGCCTTTTCTCTCATAATTTGCAAGGTACACACCAAGAGGGAGAATTCCGGCAGCTGAAAATCTGGACCTGGAAAAGCTACGTCAGGCTACCTATTCTGCACAACTCCAAACAAGCTGAAACTTCACAGAGATTTTTTTAGGGAATATTGAAGAATTATTGGAGCCAATAAGTACTAGAGGGGGGCACCAGGTGGGCACAACCCACCTGGGCGCGCCAGGGAGCCCAGGCGCGCCCTGGTGGGCTGTGTTCAATCTTGTTACCGGAACTTATGATGAAAATACTTCTATGCTTGATACTACAGTGCCACTTGGTGAATTTCTTGATGAACAACTTGCTAGGGTTAGAGAGAATGAAATTATTGGAACTGGTAATATTGAAGATAGTGATGATGAAGACTCTCCCCCTAATAAATATGAATTGCATGTTGTGCTTGAGGGCTATGTTCTGGATGAAGAATCTGCTAGAGCTATTCTTGCTTGTAATGACAGAAGTGATCTTAAGAAGTTATTAGCCAAATGGAAGCAGCGATCTCTTAATGCTAGAATGAAACCTGACCCTGCTTTTGCTACTTCACCTATCTATGTTACTGATAAGGATTATGAATTCTCTATTGATCCTGATATAATTACTTTGGTTGAATCTGATCCTTTTCATGGCTATGAATCTGAAACTGTTGTGGCACATCTTACTAAATTAAATGATATAACTTCCCTGTTCACTAATGATGAGAAATCTCGCTACCTTTATATCCTTAAAATATTTCCGTTCTCATTAAAGGGTGATGCCAAGATATGGTTTAATTCTCTGGATCCTGGTTGTGTGCGTAGTCCTCAGGGTATGATTTATTACTTCTCTGCTAAATATTTCCCTGCTCATAAGAAACAAGCTGCCTTGAGGGATATATATAATTTTGTGCAAATTGAAGAAGAGAGTCTCCCACAAGCTTGGGGGAGGCTTCTCAAGTTACTTAATGATTTGCCTGATCATCCTCTCAAGAAAAATGAAATACTTGATATCTTTTATAATGGACTAGCCGATGCTTCCAGAGATTACCCGGATAGTTGTGTTGGTTCTGTTTCAGGGAAAGAACACCAGATGAAGTTAAAATTCTATTGAATAATATGTTGACAAATGAAAATAATTGGACACTTCCTGAGCCAATTCCTGAGCCTATTCCTAAACCAACTCCAAAGAAAAGAGGTGTTCTATTTCTCAGTCCTGAAGATATGCAAGAGGCAAAGAAATCTATGAAAGAAAAAGGTATTAAAGCTGAGGATGTTAAGAATTTACCTCCTATTGAAGAAATACATGATCTTAATTTACCGCCTGTTGAAGAAACATATGATCTTAATCCATTACCTATTGAAGAAATTCATGGTCTTGATAACCCGACACAGGTAGTAAAGGTAAATTCTCTCTATAGATATGATAAAGCTGAAATCCCATTTACTAAGTTTGCTAGCCCATGCTTAGATGAGTTTGATAAATTTATGGTTAAGCAAGAAGACTTCAATGCTTATTTTGGTAGACAATTGAAATACAATTCAAATATGCTTGAACACTTGGGTGATTATATGGCTAATGTCAAAGGTGAACTTAAACTTATTAGTAAACATGCTTCTATGGTTACCACTCAAGTAGAACAAGTACTTAAAGCTCAAAATGATTTGCTCAATGAACTAAATATTAAGAATAATGATAATGTTGTTAGAGTCATGACTAGAGGTGGTAAAATGACTCAGGAACCTTTGTATCCTGAAGGCCACCCTAAGAGAATTGAGCAAGATTCCCAGAGAAATAATATGCATGCACCTAGTCCTTCTAAAAGGAAGAAAAAGAAAAATGATAGGACTTTGCATGCTTCTAGTGAACCTATTACTGAAACACCTGAGAATCCAAATGATATTTCTATTTGTGATGCTGAAACACAATCTGGTAATGAACCTGAAACTAGTGATAATGTTAATGATAATGTTCATAATGATGCTCAACCTAGCAATGATAATGATGTAGAAATTGAACCTACTGTTGATCTTGATAACCCACAATCAAAGAATCAATGTTATGATAAGAGAGACTTTGTTGCTAGGAAACATGGTAAAGAAAGAGAACCATGGGTTCAGAAACCCATGCCTTTTCCTCCCAAACCATCCAAGAAAAAGGATGATGAGGATTTGGAGCGCTTTGCTGAAATGATTAGACCTATCTTTTTGTGTATGCGATTAACTGATATGCTTAAAATGAATCCTTATGCCAAGTATATGAAAGATATTGTTACCAATAAAAGAAAGATACCGGAAGCTGAAATTTCCACCTTGCTTGCTAATTATACTTTTAAGGGTGGAATACCAAAGAAACTTGGAGATCCAGGAGTACCTACACCATGCTCCATTAAAAGAAACTATGTTAAAACTGCTTTATGTGATCTTGGAGCCGGTGTTAGTGTTATGCCTCTCTCTTTATATCGTAGACTTGATTTGAATAAGTTGACACCTACTGAAATATCTTTGCAAATGGCTGATAAATCAACTGTTATACCTGTCAGTATTTGTGAGGATGTGCCTGTTGTGGTTGCAAGCTGTTGACGCACGAACACGTCACGTGTACCCTCGACGCCGGGGGTGATGCACCGCAGCTCACGTCGAAGGAGACCCGACCGACAGCGCGATACGCAAGACAGTCGGCGGGCGCTTTTGCAGACCCGAAACCCCGCGCACCCGGGAGGGACCCTGTCAGGGATTGCGGCGGCTATGGGCTGCCCTAGGTCGATTCGCTCGCCCCTAGAGCCTCGTGGATCCGCAGCCCTCAAACACGAAGAACTAGCGAAAAACAAGAAGAAAGATACAAGGGAGAGATAAAAAGTAGATGAAAAAGTAGTATATTGATTTGTTCGATTGTGTGTTGTTCAATCGGCCGTCACCCCCAACATATATAAGAGGCGGCTGGACTTCCCGTACAAGCAAAGGATTTATCTAGGCTTTCCTTACAAGAAAATTACATCAATTCACGTCCTAGAATCCTAGTTCTGGTCCCACTCGGATTCAGCCCGAATTTGGTCCAATCTTCTGTCTTGCTCCTTGCATGGGCTGTGGAATCTGCATATGACTTCCGATGGAGACGGTTCAAATATCAATTATGTGTGCTTCGATGAGGCCAACAATCCGTATGTTGATCACTTTTCCAAATAAGGCCATCTTGAATACTCCACGGGGTCATCTCTAATTTCGAGTCAGACTCGTTCATGTAGCTGACTGGACCGTCCGACTCTCGCAACGTCTCTGCAGGTCGTATACTACGTCGGATGATGATGACTCCAAAAGCAAAGTTGAACGTTTCGACGTTACGAACAACTCCTATGTTGAACGCTTCTTCATCCGAAGCCATCTAGATAAGTATTTGAGCCCATCTTCAGCATCTGGTTGGATTGGCCTCGACAGTTTCTACTGTTCACGGCAGCAAGCTTTCCCGGCAAGGTTACTGTTCACGGCGGCAAGCTTTCCCCGGCAGGTTACTGTTCACGGCGGCAAGCTCTCCCCCGGCAAGGTTACTGTTCACGGCGGCAAGCTTTCCCCGGCAAGGTTACTGTTCACGGCGGCAAGCTTTCCCCGGCAGGTTACTGTTCACAGCGGCAAGCTTTCCCCCGGCAAGGTCACTGTTCACAGCGGCAAGCTTTCCCCCGACAAGGTTTTTGAGGCAGTAAACGATCTCGGATGAAAATGTGTCCAAAAGCAAAGTTGACCGTTTTGACGAGACGAAAAACTTTCGTGTTGAACATTTTCCGATTCGAGGCCATCTTCTGGGCCAAAACACTCACGCATTACATCAGACACTTGCCAAGACATGTCTGGTCTTCCGCGTCATATTTCGCCTCTTGACAGGGCTGCATCCAGATAGCTCTAACTTTTGCATACGAACTCGGATTGAGATGATTTTTATATCAAAATCGACCGATTTGACGAGACGAAGACAATTTATGTAGAGCATTCCTTCATCCGAGATTGTCCTGGAGGTGTAATTAACCAAAAAGCACTCAGAACACCTAAACATGACAATCTGAGTGTAGTTTTGGTCTTTGATATGATGCCGAATGATTATGGTCCAAACATCAAAGTTATTCCACTCGGCAATGTGAAATTTCTCATTTAGAATATTTTGTCATTTGAGGCCATCTCCATTGCATTCTGCACTGTGCCAAAATCAGGTGTCAACACAGGCCCCCCTGTTTTTCGGCAAAGCTTGCATGCCGAAAAATAATATGCATGGTGTTCGTTCTAAGGACGATCCAACACTCCATCGGCCATTTATTTTTCTCAGGACGATAATTATTTATCGGCCATGTTTGTGCTAAGGGCGATAATCGTATATCGGCCGTTGCCTACTTAGGCTTCCTACCACACACTCGGGTGGTACTTCTTCAAATATTTGCCATTGAGAGCTCGAGGTACCAATGCCCCCTGTATTGATTCCACCAAATATGAATTTCCGGGAATAACTCTTGCAATCCTAAAAGGACCTTCCCAACTTGGAGACCACTTCCCGAATTTTCTATCTCTTGAACCAATCGGTAGAATCACTTTCCAGACGAGATCACCAACTTGAAAATTCTTCGACTTGACTTTCTTATTGTAAGCTCTTGCCACCCTTAACTTGTCTCTCTCTATGGCCTTCAAAGCAGCCAAACGTTTATCGGCAACTTCGTCAATGTTATCCATCATTAAGTTATAAAAGTCTACAGCCGATAAATCATTTTGCTTGGCTATTCTCAAAGCATTCAAATTTACCTCCACCGGTAAAACAGCCTCTTGACCATATACTAGCTCATATGGAGTTACCTTCGTAGCACCATGCCTTGAGATCCTATGTGCCCACAAAGCTTCAGACAACAACTCATGCCATCTCCTTGGATTATCCTCAACCTTCTTCTTGATGAGCTTGATTAAAATTGTATTGCTAGACTCAGCTTGTCCATTGGCTTGGGCATAATACGGAGATGAATTGAGCAATTTTATGTTATAAGATTCGGCAAATTCTCTAACTTGGTGTGACATGAAAGAGGAGCCTTGATATGTAGTCAATGTTTGAGGAATGCCAAATCTATGAATAATGTGCTCGGTTATGAATTTTATCACCTCCGTATGTATCATGTTCTTGAGAGGTACTGCTTCAGACCATTTAGTGAAATAATCGGTTGCCACCAATACGAACCGATGCCCCTTTGAGGAAGACGGATGAATTTTCCCAATAAAGTCTAAACCCCATCCTCTGAAAGGACACGACTTGATAATGGGATGTAACATAGCAGCAGGAGCCAACTGAATATCACCAATTTTTTGACAAGCTTCGCACCCTTTATAATATCTGAAGCAATCATTAATCATGGTCGGCCAATAAAACCCAGCATGTCGTAATAACCATTTCATCTTGGGAGCCGACTGGTGAGTATCACAAATGCCTTCATGTACATCTCCCATAGCAACTCTTGCTTGGTCCTCATCCAAGCACTTTAAGATAACATCATCAACTGTTCGGCGATAAAGATCATCATCCCTCATAGTGTATTTAAAATCCATACGCTGAATAGCCCTGTCCACCCTTTCACTCGAATTACGTAAGTAAGCAACAATGGGCTTCCTCCAGTCGGAATTGTCACCTGCACTAGATTTTTTGTTAATGACCGAATCAGTGGGTTCTGGTTCGGCCTCTTCTATACTGGTAAGACAAGACATCAGACTTTGAGAAATATGAAACATGCCATGATCAACATGGTATCCAGATGCTTGTTGTGCCAACTCATTTGCTTTCCAGTTGTCATGTCTAGATATATGTGCAATGCTAAAACAATCCAAAGTAGAGATTATATCTAGACATTTATCAAGATAAACATTAAGTGATTCGTCCAAACACTGAAAGACTTTGGATATTTGCTACACCACTAGTAACGAATCACCATAAGCCTCACTATATGTAACACCTATATCAAGTAACATCTCTAGGCCGAATAACAATGCTTCATATTCGGCTTGATTGTTTGTGCAAAAATATTCTAAGCGGCACAAGGCTTCAAAAAATAGTACCATAAAGAAATATATAAACAACACCAACACTTTGGCCATTGCTATGAATTGAACCATCAATACATAATCTCCATAGTACTAGCGAGACAAGGCTAATATTAATATTATGCATGACATTAATCCGACGTTCAGTAACAAAATCAACTATGATTTGGCCTCTTATAGATCTCAAAGATGCATAAGCCAAATCATATCCAAACAAAGTATAAGCCCACCAACCAATTCTGCAGCTATGAATTGGTCTATGTAGCATATATTCAATGACATCGGTCATGATGTCTCAACTCCATTCAATCATAATATAGGCATACACATAAATTTTCATGAGCACGTACCTTGTCTCGCTCTCCAATCAAACTAAGGACGATGCTAGAATACTACACCGGCCATGCATTGACATACTCTTAGGACGATAGATAAATATCAGCCATTACCATGTAAACTTCATTCAAAGCACATATAGCTGAAATGAACAAATGAAATGACAAATCAAGTATTTCGTCCCTTTGGATCAGCAACAAACTTGTAGCTAATCAAATCTATAGTGACTTGGTAATACCCTCTCATGACGTAAGAAATTATATTGCATCCATGGATTAAAATAAGCCCATTGAGGGTTACCAATCATACCTGATGACGAATTCCATGGCATAGGCGTTAATGGCATAGTTGAAGAATATGGATAATGTGTAGACCAAAGATGTTGAAACCTTCGGCTTGGTCCTTCATAGTTTTTACTCTTTTCCTTCTTCACTTTTGCCGCACTTCTTGTAATGGAGGCTTGCACATAATTCTTACTTTGAGCACTTCCTTTGGGAACCCATGCCATGTTCCTTTCTTCAAGTTCTTGTGCACTAAGTTTGTGTAATTTCCTCTTTTGCCAATACGATAAGCCGAGTGGGCATTTCGGCTGTGATTCTGTTTTGACCAATGACAATTCCTTCTTGGCCTTATGCACTCTCAACTTCTTTTCTTCAGATTTGGCAATTTGACTCCCAATAATTGGTTGCTTCGTCTCATTGCCTTTTGTAGCCAATGTCAACACTTTAATTGGCACTTTATTATTTGAGATCAAATCTGAAGTAGCACACTTACGACCATCTATTTTCACGTGGTAGACTTGCTTGACCACCTCTTTTTTCACCCATGGTGTCCGGACTGATTCCTTATAATTGAAACGGTCTTTAACATGTGACTGTTCAAATGTTGATCTTCTCGGAGCTGCATAATATCGGTGAGATGGTCTAAAATAAGATGGAGAATGTATCCTTGTATCATACATGTCCCATGATGAACATGGATATACATGAGCATAGGGAGGCATCCACGGCATTGGCATTGGCGGCCCAAAATAAGGATATGAATAAGTTGCATTCGAACTCTCACTTTGCCAATACCGATCCTCATATTTGCGCCTTGGGGGTGATCTTGGTTTCTTTGCATGATTGGGCTGATAAGCATTCTTCTCTTCACTCTTCTTTTGATATTTCTCCAATAGTTCAGTGAAGGTGATTTTTGATCTTTTACACTTGCGCTTATTTCGGCCTTTGTTTTCCTTTGGTTTGCTTTCATCGATCGTTGGATTTGCTTGCTGCCCCCCAGTCCTTGGCGTCTCCATTGTAGCTTCGATGGAATTCTCACCCTCAAGATTATGTTCATTATGCTCTTCAACAACTTCTTTACTTGAAAGCTTGATCCCATCACCTGCAGTTTTTACCTTCTCTTTAAATGGATCGGCTTGAAGCAACCAATGCAAAAACTTTTTGTCATCGGGACCAATCGGAATAGACTGGTCATCTCTTGGTGTTTCAACAAACTTCAATCGTCCTTTTTCAATGGCCGATTTAACTATTTGACGAAACATGTTGCAATCCTCAAAATTATGCTTGGACGAATCATGCAACTTACAATACATTCGTCCTTGGATTGATGGCTTAACATGGTGATCAAGAATTGTAATGTAATTATTTTTCAGCAACAAGTCAAATATTTGATAACACATGCTTGAATTGAAGGTATACTTCTTGTTTTCTAGCCGATCTTGCTGTGAGAACGGCTTTGGAATTAAGCAAACGAATAGTTCAGATTTTGCATCACACCATTTGGCTATGCATTGTGTTTTGCACTCTATCTCCGATGTCTTTGGGTAAGATATTATACTAGCATCGGTTTTTTCAACAGAATTTAATCTTGGCTTTAAATTTCTAAAACGAAAATAGTTAGAACACACATGTCTCAATTGAGACCAAGTGCAAGCCAAGTATGAAATAAGCAAAGCTACCCAAATAGATATGAACTTTAGATAAAGCAACGGGGAAAGCTTTGGCTGTAATAATAAGTCACTACCGGTCTTTATAAATGGTGTAATGGGTTGACCGATATGCTCAATAACAACTTTATTGCTAGCAAGTAAATTACCCTTCTTCATTGGTCTTTTAAAATTACTTATGAGGATTTTTCTAATAGCTGCATCGACAATAAAGTCCTGACCAAATCTGAAAATAGGTAAATTACTTGCTAAACATACCTCTTCAAATATGTTGGGAGAGCACGATGGTGGTGTGACTTGAACAATATCTTACTCCGCCTTTGGATGGCTCCCCAACGCCTCTTCATCATCTTTTTCTTGATTCCGTGCATCATTACATTGAAAAAATTTGTTGGTCAAACTTTGTTCGGCTACTTGTTCTTGTCCTTGAAATTCATCAATTTCTCTGTCACGAAACTCATAGGGCAGGAAGTAGGTTCCATTAACTTTGGAAAAATCAAGTATGGTCGCTTTGCTATGCTTGCCATGCCCTTTCTCAATAATGCTTGCCTCTTTGCATTTGATGGATTCAGAATATATACTTCTTGATTCGGCTCTTTTAACCGGAGCACTTTCATGTTCTGAATCATCTTTCTTTACATTGCTTCTACCAATTGGCAATGCTTCTTTCACTTGAGCCAATTCTGTTTCTTTTTGTTTCTGGCGGCGAGCGGCAAAATTGGCTTTAATCTTTTTCTCAATTTCAGCCCACTTCGGATACGATTGCCCCCCAATGCTTTTAGATTCTTTCGGCAATGGCACATGGGTGTTGCCAAAACTTTGCAATTGTGTAGGGGCTGTATAATATGATGTAGTATTAGGTGAAGGCATATGCATTGTTGTAAAACCATATTTTTGCTCGCCAATCTTATCAATTGGCAAAGATTCATCTTCTTGCAAAACTCTAGCTTTTATTGCGGCATAATCAGGAAATAGCCCCTTTTCATGTTGTTCAAGGCAAAGAGCACTAATCCTCTTATTTTGGGCTAAACTCTTCAATGCAGCCACTACTACCTCATCTTCTACAATATTGGGCACAACCTCTCCTGTAAAATTTACATTTATTCGGCTATGACCAGGAAGGTGTGAAGCCGAATTATGAACATCTACAGTTGTGTATGGTGCTGAAAGATTACTGAGATGGGGTGTAGCATATGATGGTTGAGAGTAATTGGCCGAATAGCTAGTAGTAGCATGGCCGATTCTCCCATCCATCGGCATGGTTGAACTAGTATATTGCAAATTAGTTGCCGATGAATAAAAAGGTGAAACACTTTGTCGCATGATATTGGAAGTTCCTACAAGAGGTGTTTCAACTTGATTGCCCAAACTCATCATGTTATTCATCGGCATATAAATTTTTGGGGTTGCCGATGCATGGGAGTTGGGATACATATGTTGCATGTTGCTAAAATTATATGAAGTAGAATCATGGAGATTTTGTTGCATCGGCCCTTGCAATAATTAGATATATGAGTGATAAAGCTAGGGCTAGCCGATACATTATTCTCATTAGATGATCTAGCAACAACACATGCATTATTTGCATCTACATATGTGAATTGGGTATTCATATTACCTTTGTAGATTGCAAACCCTAGATGACGATCTCTTCGTAGCAAGAATGGGCTGGAGACCGTTCAAAGCTTCGTCCCCAGCGGAGTCGCCAAAAAGTGTGTTGGCACACGAACACGTCACGTGTACCCTCGATGCCGGGGGTGATGCACCGCAGCTCACGTCGAAGGAGACCCGACCGACAGCGCGATACGCAAGACAGTCGGCGGGCGCTTTTGCAGACCCGAAACCCCGCGCACCCGGGAGGGACCCTGTCAGGGATTGCGGCGGCTATGGGCTGCCCTAGGTCGATTCGCTCGCCCCTAGAGCCTCGTGGATCCGCAGCCCTCAAACACGAAGAACTAGCGAAGAACGAGAAGAAAGATACAAGGGAGAGATAAAAAGTAGATGAAAAAGTAGTATATTGATTTGTTCAATTGTGTGTTGTTCAATCGGCCGTCACCCCCAACATATATAAGAGGCTGCTGGACTTCCCGTACAAGCAAAGGATTTATCTAGGCTTTCCTTACAAGAAAATTACATCAATTCACGTCCTAGAATCCTAGTTCTGGTCCCACTCGGATTCAGCCCGAATCTGGTCCAATCTTCTGTCTTGCTCCTTGCATGGGCTGTGGAATCTGCATATGACTTCCGATGGAGACGGTTCAAATATCAATTATGTGTGCTTCGATGAGGCCAACAATCCGTATGTTGATCACTTTTCCAAATAAGGCCATCTTGAATACTCCACGGGGTCATCTCTAATTTCGAGTCAGACTCGTTCATGTAGCTGACTGGACCGTCTGACTCTCGCAGCGTCTCTGCAGGTCGTATACTACGTCGGATGATGATGACTCCAAAAGCAAAGTTGACCGTTTCGATGTTACGAACAACTCCTATGTTGAACGCTTCTTCATACGAAGCCATCTAGATAAGTATTTGAGCCCATATTCAGCATCTGGTCGGATTGGCCTCGACAGTTTCTACTGTTCACGGCAGCAAGCTTTCCCGGCAAGGTTACTGTTCACGGCGGCAAGCTTTCCCCGGCAGGTTACTGTTCACGGCGGCAAACTCTCCCCCGGCAAGGTTACTGTTCATGGCGGCAAGCTTTCCCCGGCAAGGTTACTGTTCACGGCGGCAAGCTTTCCCCGGCAGGTTACTGTTCACAGCGGCAAGCTTTCCCCCGGCAAGGTTACTGTTCACAGCGGCAAGCTTTCCCCCAGCAAGGTTTTTGAGGCAGTAAACGACCTCGGATGAAAATGTGTCCAAAAGCAAAGTTGACCGTTTTGACGAGACGAAAAACTTTCGTGTTGAACGTTTTCCGATTCGAGGCCATCTTCTTGGCCAAAACACTCACGTATTACATCAGACACTTGCCAAGACATGTCTGGTCTTCCGCGTCATATTTCGCCTCTGGACACGGCTGCATCCAGATAGCTCTAACTTTTGCATACGAACTCGGATTGAGATGATCTTTATATCAAAATCGACCGATTCGACGAGACGAAGACAATTCATGTAGAGCATTCCTTCATCCGAGATTGTCCTGGAGGCGTACTTGACCAAAAAGCACTCAAAACACCTAAACATGACAATCTGAGTGTAGTTTTGGTCTTTGATATGATGCCGAATGATTATGGTCCAAACATCAAAGTTATTCCACTCGGCAATGTGAAATTTCTCATTTAGAATATTTTGTCATTTGAGGCCATCTCCATTGCATTCTGCACTGTGCCAAAATCAGGTGTCAACACAAACGTTACTATTTTAACAGACTTTGTTATTCTTGATACTCCCGAGGACGATAGTATGTCTATTATTCTTGGAAGACCCTTTTTGAATACTGCAGGGGCTGTTATTGATTGCACCAAAGGTAATGTCACTTTTCATGTTAATGGTAATGAGCACACGGTACATTTTCCGAGGAAACAACCTCAAGTCCACAGTATCAATTCTATTGGAAAAAATCCATCGATTATTTTTGGAGGTTTTGAATTTCCTCTTCCCACTGTCAAGAAGAAATATGATATTCTTATTGTTGGGGATGTGCATATCCCCGTTGAGGTAACCTAGTGTTATTCGAAAATTCTCCGGTTCCATGTTACTCGGAATGAGTTTGTTAACAAGACTTGATCAACCTTGTTAATGGATTCCTTTTGATGAGCATGAGATGGATGAAACTAGAAAGCAAAACTCTCTGTACCCTCCTTTTACTTTCTATTATTTATATTAAATAAAATAAAAATAGTATTTTCAGTCTGTTATCTGATTTATCAGTGCAATGTAAAAATACCCCAAAAATAAAAGTTCTCCAAATGCCCTGAAATTTAAATATGATTTTTTCTGGAATATTTGAGAATATTTGGCACTGAGAACACAGCAGTGGGCATCCACCTGACCACGAGGGTGGAGGGCGCGCCCCCTGCTTCATGGGCCCACGGTGGCCCTCCTCCACTTATTCCTGCACCCACACACTTCTTCTTCCTCCCACAAGCACGATTATCCAGTTCTTACCCGAGCCCAAGCTCATTTAGCTGCCATTTTCGATCTCCTTACTCAAAGCACCTCTCACAAAACTATTTGGGAGGATTGTTCCTTGGTATGTGACTCCTCCATTGGTCCAATTAGTTTTTATTCTAGTGCTTTATCCATTGCAAATTTATACTGCCTAGGTGACCATGTTCTTGAGCTTGCATGTCAAATTTATATGGTCTCAAGTAGTTCTAATGCATGATATAGGCTCTAGGCACTTGTAGGAGTACTTGCTATCAATTTTGTTGAGTTTGGTTTACTTTTATTTTGAAGTTACTAAAAAAATTCAGAAATTTTTCAGAGGAAGAAATATGCTTAGGAAAATGTACCAAGGTGGTTCTTCAAGGAAGCAAGGACCCAGGCTTGCAATGCGTGATGCTGATGAAGAGACACCAAGAGACGCTCCAGTGCGTCCTTGTGAATGGCCTTCGGAAAACTTTATGGATTGAGCGGGAATTAAGGAATAATTTAACGCATATTTGCATAACGCTGATCTTGTGAGCTTCAAGGAAGAAAAGTGCTGCCAGTACCACTATCTCACTAGTTCCTTTGTGAGGAGGTTTGAATTTTCATCTTCACGTAATTCTCCAACTATCCTGTTTGATCTTTATGAAAAATCTTATACGATGGACTTAGAGGATTTCACCACTGCTTGCAAACTTCCACATTGGGGTAGTGTCAGGGAACCTCGCAAATCTGAATTTAGAGATTTTCTTGCTAGTATAACTGTGGGGAAATCTAGAGATATAACACAAGCTACCATAGGGAGCATTCACTTTCCTGCTATACATTATTTTGCTCTCTTCATAGGTAGATGCATTAATGGTAAAGATGAAGCATGTCATATGTGTGTTCCTGACCTTAGTATTCTTAGGAGTGCTATGTTAGGAGACAAATCTTATAATTTGGGAGCCATTGTTGCACGTAGGTTGCATCTTAATAGATTTAATGGAGATTTCTTTGGTGGAATTTATGCAACTCGCTTAGCTGATTTTCTTGGTGTAACCATACGTAATGATGATACTGAATTGCCTCCTGCTTACCTAGACTTTAATGCTATGGTTCACCACCAGTTTGTTGAGAGGAATGAATCACCTCTCCAGTATCGCTTAATCTTTGACAGATGCTGTGCTGTCTGTATTACTCTCCCTGCTCCTGCCTTCTTTGATTACCAGGCAAAAGGAAGATATGTTATTACCAGAGAGGAGGCAGATGAGTACGAGAGGAGGGTGGAGGTCGCTCGTCGCCATGCTGCAGCTCAGGAGGCGATAGCCGCTGCATTGTAGTACGACCCCAACTATTACTATGGATATCCGCCAGGCCAGCCGTGGCCATAGACCAACTTAGGCTAAAAGCCTAAGCTTGGGGGAGTACGTATTTCTCACTGAGATTACATTCATGTTCACATACTCATTGCTAGGTGTCGGTGCTCATACTTTTCCATTGTACCATCCATGCTAGTTTATTTCCTTTTTATGCTTTCTTCTTGTGTGTTTAATAAACCTTAAGAAAAACCAAAAAAATTAGTTGTAGCCTTTAATTAGTTTACTTTCCATGCTTGTAGTAGTAATTAAAAAGAAAACCCAAAAAGATTTCCTATTCTTCTTTTGCTTGTTGGGAGCTTTCCCGTGTAAATAGTTTTATTTCTTTTCTTTTCTTTGGGGGTCGATAGGAGAAGACATAATTAAATTGTTGAAGTGGCTCTTATATGCATTAGTGTTGATCCGACAAAAGAGCCCATACTGCCTTGTCTTCTCCTGTTTATTGAATGCTTGCAGATTCCAGCTTAGTCCAATGCACACGCACTATTATTATTATCCACATTGTTCGGTCATGCAAGTGAAAGGCAATTATGACGATATATGATGGACTAACTGAGATGAGAAAAGCTGGTATGAACTCGACCTCTCTTGTTTTTGTAAATATGGTTAGTTCATTGTTCCTGATTCAGCCTATTATGAATAAACATGTTTGCAATGACAACTGGAGATCATAGTTTCTTGTGCCATGCTTGGTTAGCTAGGAGCTTATAATGGTTTACCTTGCGTGCCAACATGCTATTAAAATGGTTGTGATGTGGTATGATAGGGTGGTATCCTCCTCTGAATGATTTAAGTGACTTGACTTGGCACATGTTCACGCATGTAGTTGAAACAAAATCAACAAAGCCTTCACGATATTTATGTTCATGGTGGATTATATCCTACTCATGCTTGCATTCGGTGTTGATTAATTTTAATGCATGTTCATGATTGTTGTCGCTCTCTAGCTGGTCGCTTCCCAGTCTTTTGCTAGCCTTCACCTGTACTAAGCGGGAATACTGCTTGTGCATCCAATCCCATAAACCCCAAAGTTATTCCATACGAGTCCACCATACCTACCTATATACGGTGTCTACCTGCCGTTCCAAGTAAATTTGTATGTGCCAAACTCTAAACCTTTAAATAAATATCCTGTTTTGTATGCTCGAATAGCTCATGTATCAACTAGGGCTGCCTGTATCTTCCATGTTAGGGGGGTTATTCTCAAGAGGAGTGGACTCCGCTCCTCACTCACGAGAAAATGGCTGGTCACCGGGATGCCCAGTCCCATGCTTTATGCAAATCAAATCAAAATAATTGCAAACAAAACTCCCCCTGGGACTCTTGTTAGTTGGAGGCACTCGTTGTTTCGAGCAAGCTATGCATTGATGCTTGTTGGTGGAGGGGGAGTATAAACTTTACCATTCTGTTTGGGAACCGCCTATAATGTGTGTAGCATGGAAGATATCGCCATATCTTGGTTGTTATGTTGACAATGAAAGTATACCGCTCAAAATATTATTCATCTCTATTTCAAAACCGAGCTCTGACACCTCTACAAATCCCTGCTTCCCTCTGCGAAGGGCCTATCTATTTACTCTTATGCTGAGTCATCGCCCTCTTATTAAATATCACCAGTTGGAGAGCACCGCTGTCATTTGCATTCATTACTATTAGTTTACATTGAGTATGACTTGACTGGGTCTCTTTTATCATGAATTACAATGTCTAGTCAGTCCTTGATCTTTAAAGGTACTCTACATTTATGTTTTGCGGTCTCAGAAAGGGCTAGCGAGATACCATCTTGTTATATCATATTATGATTGTTTTGAGAAAGTGTTGTCATCTGAGATTTATTATTATTGCTCGCTAGTTGAGTATGCCATTGATATGAGTAAACATGAGACCTAACCATTATTGTGAATATGGTTAGTTCATAATCTTTGCTGAAAACTTGAATGTTGGCTTTATATATTTACAACAACAAGAGCAAGCAGAGTTTGTAAAAGTTTTTCTTTATCACTTTTAGTTTGTCAACTGAATTGCTCGAGGACAAGCAAAGGTTTAAGCTTGGGGGAGTTGATACGTCTCCATCGTATCTACTTTTCCAAACACTTTTGCCCTTGTTTTGGACTCTAACTTGCATGATTTGAATGGAACTAACCCGGACTAACGCTGTTTTCAGCAGAATTACCATGGTGTTATTTATGTGCAAAAACAAAAGTTCTCAGAATGACCTGAAACTTCATGGAACGTCTATTTGGAAATAATAAAAAATCCTTGCAAAAGATGAAGACCAGGGGGCCCACACCCTAGCCACGAGGGTGGGGGCGCGCCCCCTACCTCGTGGGCCGCCTGGAGCTCCTCCGACCTCAACTCCAACTCTATATATTTGCTTTCGGGGAGAAAAAAATCAGAGAGAAGGATTCATCGCGTTTTACGATATGGAGCCGCCGCCAAGCCCTAAAACCTCTCGGGAGGGCTGATCTGGAGTCCGTTCGAGGCTCCGGAGAGGGGAATTTGTCACCATCGTCATCATCAACCATCCTCGATCACCAATTTCATGATGCTCACCGTCGTGCGTGAGTAATTCCATCGTAGGCTTGCTGGACGGTGATGGGCTGGATGAGATTTATCATGTAATCGAGTTAGTTTTGTTAGGGTTTGATCCCTAGTATCCACTATGTTCTGAGATTGATGTTGCTACGACTTTGCTATGCTTAAGGCTTGTCATTAGGGCCCGAGTGCCATGATTTCAGATCTGAACCTATTATGTTTTCATCAATATATGGGAATTCTTGATCCTATCTTGCAAGTCTATAGTCACCTATTATGTATTATGATCCGTTAACCCCGAAGTGACAATAACCGGGATACTTACCGGTGATGACCGTAGTATGAGGAGTTCATGTATTCACTGTGTTAATGCTTTGGTCCAATACTCTATTAAAAGGAGGCCTTAATATCCCTTAGTTTCCATTAGGACCCCGCTACCACGGGAGGGTAGGACAAAAGATGCCATGCAAGTTCTTTTCCATAAGCACGTATGACTATATTCGGAATACATGCCTACATTACATTGATGAATTGGAGCTAGTTCTGTGTCACCCTAGTTTATGACTGTTACATGATGAACCACATCCAGCATAATTCTCTATCACCGATCCATTGCCTACGAGCTTTCCATATATTGTTCTTCGCTTATTTACTTTTCCGTTGCTATTGCTATCATCACTACAAAATACCAAAAACATTACTTTTGCTATCATTACCTTTTGCTACCGTTACCACTACTATCATATTACTTTGCTACTAAACACTTTGCTACAGATATTAAGTTTCCAGGTGTGGTTGAATTGACAACTCTGCTGCTAATACTTGAGAATATTCTTTGGCTCCCCTTGTGTCGAATCAATAAATTTGGGTTGAATACTCTACCCTGAAAACTGTTGCGATCCCCTATACTTGTGGGTTATCATGCTCACCCAGGCCCACCTCTGGTGCCCATCTTCTGGTATATAGGTCATTTTGACCTAGAAAAAATAGGGAGAGGACTTTCGGGATGGAGCACCACCGTCTCGAGGTGGAACTTGGGCAGGTGCACTTTTACCCTCCGGCGAAGCGATTCCGCCGGGGGAACTTCCCTCCCGGAGGGGGAAATCATCGTCATCATCATCACCAACAACTCTCCCATCTTGGGGAGGGCAATCTCCATCAACATCTTCAACGGCACCATCTCCTCTCAAACCCTAGTTCATCTCTTGTGTTCAATCTTGTTACCGGAACTATAGATTGGTGCTTGTGGGTGACTAGTAGTGTTGATTACATCTTGTAGTTGATTACTATATGGTTTATTTGGTGGAATATTATATGTTCAGATCCATTATGCTAATTAATACTCCTCTGATCATGAGCGTGTTTATCATTTGTGAGTAGTTACCTTTGTTCTTGAGGTCACGAGAGAATTCATGTTGCAAGTAATCATGTGAATTTGATATGTGTTCGATATTTTGATAGTATGTATGTTGTGATTCCCTTAGTGGTGTCATGTGAACATTGACTACATGACACTTCATAATATTTGGGCCTAAGGGAATGCATTTTGGACTAGCAATTAGATGATGGGTTGCGAGAGTGACAGAAGCTTAAACCCCACTTTATGCGCTATTCAGTAAGGGACCGATTGGATCCAAAAGTTTAATGATAAGGTTAGAATTTATTCTTAATACTTTTCTCGTAGTTGCGGATGCTTGCATGAGGGTTAATCATAAGTAGGAGGTTTGTTCAAGTAAGAACATCACCGAAGCACCGGTCCACCCACATATCAAAGTATCAAAGTATCAAACAAGAATTAAACAAACATGATGGAAGTGACTAGATGAAATTCCCATGTACCCTCAAGAACGCTTTGCTTATCATAAGAGACCGTTTTGGCCTGTCCTTTGCTTCAAAAGGATTGGGCTACCTTGCTACACTTTTGTTACTACTATCGTTACTTGCTCGTTACAAATTATCTTGCTATCAAACTATTCCACTACTTACAATTTCAGCACTTGTAGACATTACCTTACTGAAAACTACTTGTCATTTACTTCTGCTCATCGTTGGGTTCGACACTCTTACTTATTGAAAATAGCTACAATTGATCCCCTATACTTGTGGGTCATCAAGGCTATTTCCTGGCACCGTTGCCAGGGAGTGAAGCGTCTTTGTTAAGTGGAACTTGGTAAGGAAACATTTATATAGTGTGCTGAAATTTATTGTCACTTGTTACTATGGGAAACAATCCTTTGAGGGGTTTTGATACGTCTCCAACGCATCTATAATTTATGAAGTATTCATGCCAATATATTATCATTCTTGGATGTTTTACAATCATTTTATAGCAACTTTATATCATTTTTGGGACTAACCTATTGACTTAGTGCCCAGTGCCAGTTCCTATTTTTTGCTTGTTTTTTACATTGCAGAAAATCAATATCAAATGGATCCAAACACTGCAAAACTTTTTATGGACTTTCTATGGGCCAGAAGACTCCCGATGGGCCATAACTGCACCTGGGGGGGTGCCCCGAGGAGGGCACAACCCACTAGGGCGCGCCAGGGGGCCCTGGTGCGCCCAGGTGGGTTGTGCCCACCTCGGTGGCCTCCCGCACCCCCTCTTTGCACTACAAATTCCCAAATATTCCGAAACCCTTTGGGGCTAACCTAGATCAGAAGTTCCACCACCGTAGGGCTCCGTAGCCATCAAAAACCAATCTAGACCCGTTCCAACACCCTGCCGGAGGGGGGGGAATCATCTCTGGTGGCCATCTTCATCATCCCGACGACCACCACGATGAGGAAGGAGTAGTCCACCCTCGGGGCTGAGGGTTTGTACCAGTAGATATTTGTTTAATCTCTCTCTCTCTCTCCCGTGATCTATATCATGGGCTCTTTTAATATAGTCGGATCATATGATGTTTCTCCCCTCTATACCCTTGTTGTGATGAATTAAATCTTTACCATTTGAAGTTTTATCTTATCGGATTGAATATTTGGAGATGAGAACACATGATATATGTCTTGCGGTATGAATACTTGAGGTGACAATTGGGGGTATCTTATTGATTCACTTGATATATGTTATGGCATTCAACTTGCGGATTCCCGCGGCGATATTGGGGTAATCTATGCATAGGGGTTGATGCACGTTTTTATTATCTTTTCTCCGACGGAAACTTTGGGGTCACTTTCTAGTTATTTGTGTGGATTGAGTATTATGAATATGCACTTGCTTTGGTGTTATCTTAGTACAGACTCTAGGATAGATCGAACGAAAAAGATAGCTTTGTGTTATTTTAGTACGGACTCTTGAATAGATCTAACGGAAAGAATAGCTTTGAGGTGGTTTAGTACCCTACGAACAATTCCTATCTTTTGTTCTCCACTAATACGAACTCGGGAGTGATTCTTCGTTACACCTTGAGGGATAATCATATGATCCAACTATGTTAGCATTGTTGAGAGGTTGCACTAGCGAAAGTACGGACCCTAGGCCTTGTTTTTAAGCATTGCAACACCGTTTTTGTGCCAGTTTACTATTTGCTACCTTGCTGTTTTTGTTTATTCAGATTATAAAAATATATTTCTACCATCATTATTACACTTTTATCGTCATCTCTTTGCCGAATTAGTGCACCTATACAATTTGCCATTGTATTGGGTGTGTTGGGGACACAAGAGATGTCTTCTATTTGGTTGCAGGGTCGTTTGAGAGAGACCATCTTCATCCTACACCTCTCACAGATTGATAAACCTTAGGTCATCCACTTGAGGGAAAATTGTTATTGTCCTACAAAACTCTGCGCTTAGAGGCCCAACACGCGTCTACAAGAATAAAGTTGCATAGTAGACATCAAGCTCTTTTCTGGCGCCGTTGCCGGGGAGGTGAGTGCATGAAGGTATATCTTTAGATGTAACACCCACGATGCGGCTATATCTCCCACGTGTCGGGGCACGACTTAGAGGCATAGCCGCATGGTAGGTTTGTCGCAAGAGGGGTAATCTTCACACAATCCCATGTACTGAATAAGAAAGGGATAAAGAGTTGGCTTACAATCGCCACTTCACACAACTACAAGTTAAACATACGTCAACCAGAATACAATCAAGGTCTGACTACGGAACCAAAATAAAAGAAGACAACCCCAAATGCTAGATCCCGATCGTCCGAACTGGGCTCTACTACTGATCAACAGGAAACAAAAACAAAACAACGATCAAGATCTTCATCGAGCTCCCACCTGAGCTGGGTTGCGTCACCTGCAAAGGTATCATCGGCACCTGCAACTGTTTGGAAGTATCTGTGAGCCACGAGGACTCAGCAATCTCACACCCACGAGATCAAGACTATTTAAGCTTATGGGTAGGATAGGGTAAAGAGGTGGAGCTGCAGCAAGCACTAAGCATATATGGTGGCTAACATACACAAATAAGAGCAAGAAGAGAAGCAACGCAACGGTCGAGAAGCTAGAAGTGATCACGAAGTGATCCTGAAGCTACTTACGTTCAAGCATAACACAAGAACCGTGTTCACTTCCCGGACTCCGCCGAGAAGAGACCATCGAGGCTACACACGCGGTTGATTCATTTTAATTAAGTTAAGTGTCAAGTTTTCTACAACTGAATATTAACAAATTCCCATCTGCCACATAACCGCGGGCACGGCTCTCGAAAGTTTATACCCTGCAGGGGTTTCCCAACTTAGCCCATCACAAGCTCTCACGGTCAACGAAGGATATTCCTTCTCCCGGGAAGACCCGATCAGTCTCGGAATCCCGGTTATAAGACATTTCGACAATGGTAAAACAAGACCAGCAAAGCCACCCGAATGTGCCGACAAATCCCGATAGGAGCTGCACATATCTCGTTCTCAGGGCACACCGGATGGGCAACACGTCAGGTTGGCATAGACCCTGGTTGCCCAGGGGGCGCCGGACATCGCCCAGTTTGGACCAAAACTCAGAGGAGCACTGGCCCGGGGGTTTAAAATAAAGATGACCCTTGAGTCTGCAGAACCCAAGGGAAAAAGGCTTAGGTGGAAAATGGTAAAACCAAGGTTGGGCCTTGCTGGAGGAGTTTTATTCAAAGCGAACTTGTAACGCCCTCGATGCGGCTATATCTCCCACGTGTCGAAGCACGACTTAGAGGCATAACCGCATTGAAAGCAATGTCACAAGTGAGGTAATCTTCACACAACCCATGTAATACATAAGGGAAAGGGATACATAGTTGGCTTACAATCGCCACTTCACACAATTACATGAATAAAGCATTACATCATCCAGATACAATCAAGGTCCGACTACGGAACCAAAATAAAAGAAGACTACCCCAAATGCTACACAGATCCCCGATCGACCCCAACTGGGCTCCACTACTGATCAACTGGGGAAATGGAACAACACAAAGTACAAGATCTTCAACGAGCTCCTCCTTGAGCTTGGTTGCGTCACCTGCTCGGTAACATCGGCACCTGCAAACCGGTTTGGAAGTATCTGTGAGTCACGGGGACTCAGCAATCTCACACCCTCGCGATCAAGACTATTTAAGCTTATAGGAAGGGTAAAAGATATGATGTGGAGCTGCAGCAAGCGACTAGCATATATGGTGGCTAACATACGCAAATGAGAGCGAGAAGAGAAGGCAAAAGCACGGTCGATAAATTATGATCAAGAAGTGATCCAAGTCTACTTACGTCAAGCATTACTCCAACACCGTGTTCACTTCCCGGACTCCGCCGGAAAGAGACCATCACAGTTACACACGCGGTTGATGTATTTTAATTAAGGTCAACTTCAGGTTTTCTACAACCGGACATTAACAAATTCCCATCTGCCCATAACCGCGGGCACGGCTTTCAAAAGTTCAAATCCCTGCAGGGGTGTCCCAACTTAGCCCATGACAAGCTCTCACAGTCAACGAAGGATATACCTTCTCCCGAGACATTCCGATCAGGCTCTGTATCATGGTTCTACAAGACAACTTCGACAAGTCAAAACCAATCCAGCAACACCGCCCGAAAGTGCCGACAAATCCCGATAGGAGCTGCACATATCTCGTTCTCAGGGCACACTCAGATGAGCGCTCCATACAACTAAAACCAAACCTCGAGTTTCCCCGAGGGGGCGCTGCACAGGACTCTAGTTTGGACCAACACTCAGAGGAGCACTGGCCCGGAGGGGGGGTTAAAATAAGATGACCCTTGGGCTCCGGAAACCCAAGGGAAAAAGAGGCTAGGTGGCAAATGGTAAAACCAAGGTTGGGCATTGCTGGAAGAGTTTTATTCAAGGCGATTTGTCAAGGGGTTCCCATAATAGCCCAACCGCGTAAGGAACGCAATATCCGGGAACATAACACTGATATGACGGAAACTAGGGCGGCAAGAGTGGAACAAAACACCAGGCATAAGGCCGAGCCTTCCACCCTTTACCAAGTATATAGATGCATTAATTAAATAAGAGATATTATGATATCCCAACAAAATATCCATGTTCCAAACATGGAACAAGCTTCAATCTTCACCTGCAACTAACAACGCTATAAGAGGGGCTGAGCAAAGCGGTAACATAGCCAAACAATGGTTTGCTAGGACAAGGTGAGTTGGAGGCTTGGTTCAACAATATGGGAGGCATGATAAGCAAGTGGTAGGTATCGCAGCATAGGCATAGCAAAAGAGCGAGCAACTAGCAAGCAAAGATAGAAATGATTTCGAGGGTATGGTCATCTTGCCTGAAATCCCGCAAGGAAGAAGAACGAGTCCATGGAGAAGACAAACGAACAAAGTCGAACGGGTCCTCACAAACGCGACGTTAACGGAACCAACCCGAAGAAGCAACACCGGAAAGAAGCACACAACATAGTAAACAACCATCACATAATCATGGCATGATGCACAATCTAGAATGATGCATGTCCGGTTTAAAGAGGCATGGCATGGCAAAAATGCACAAGCAATCCTACAAATTAAGTGGAGCTCAATATGCAACGGGATGCATATTGGCGGAACACCACATTCGAGTTACTTAGTTCAATCTCGTTTATGTACCCAACAATATTAAATGTTGTTAGCATGGCAAGAGGGTGAAGCAAAGTAAAACTACCTATCTAGTCAAGTTAAAATGAGGCCGGAAGCAACGAACAACAATTCCGGTAGATCCCCATATGCATATATTAGGTTTGGTGTTGTTCTGCCCTAAACCATATTTTATAGTTATTAAACATGCAAGATGATGCCACCATGTTAAACTAGGCAATTTCCTACCCCATTTACATATAAAGTTTATTAAATTCCGAGTTATGGTTATTTAGTTATGAATTAAATCATTTTAACATGGCATAGGAGAAAATTTAACCAAACATCATTTTAACCATTTCAAACATGCATGAAAGTGGCAAATTATTAATCTACACAAAATTCTAAGCAAGTTTCATATATAATTTGCTTTAATCCGATGCACGGTTCTGAAGTTATGATATGCATGATGTTTGAGGGCTAAACTGTAAAACTGGCAAGCTCCGGAAAATAACTAAATCGCAGAACCTAAAAAAAACTACACAAGCCGGATCTAGAACAGGGCCCAACAGAGAAGGGGAGGCACAACGGAGGCTCACCATGGGCTGAGGCCCAGCTGGTGAGGAGGAAGGCCAGCAAGGGCAGCGCAGATCTGGCCCGACTGGGCCTGGCTTGGCGCTGGCCGGCCCAGACTCGCGAGGCGGGGAGGATACGGGCGCGGCGCCCTCTGTTCGACAGAGAAGCAGAGGAGCAGCGGTGCTGGAGCGGCTTGCAGGCGGACTTGGCGCGGCGGCTTGCCGGTGGTCTCCGGCGAGGGCAGCGAGGTTGGCCGGATCCGAACAGATCCGAGCGGGGCCGATCCATTCCCGATGGTGGGAGGCGACTCCGGTGCGGTGGAGCTCCAGCGGCGCGGGCGCGAAGCTTCAGGTATCCTGGCATCGTTCCTGTGAGGGAGAGCTGAAGGAGCTCGGGCCTCAGGTGCGGGAGCAGAGGGGCCGAGGCGCCATGTCAGGGGAACGGCAGCAGCGGCGGGGGAGCTTGGCGGCATCCATGGCTGGCAGCGTTGTATGGTTCCTGCAGCGACACGGTAGAGAGAGAGGGAGCACACGGTGAGAGAGAGAGGAGAGAAGGATGGGGAAGGAAGAGGCAGGGGCACAGGTCCTGCTCCAGGTGGTCTCCGACGAGACCGGCCGGCGACGAGGGACTCGAGGAGCTCCTCTCCTTTGGGTTCGAGCGGGGCAGGGAGGAAGAAACGCATTGGACAGGAGGAGGAGGCGGCTGCGGGATGCCTCGGGCTCCTCTGGTTCGATGCGCCGCAGACGCGGGAGGCGAGACGAGGCTGGATTGGTGGGTGGAGGAAAAAGAGGAGAAGGAGATCCCGAGGAGGATCGAGACCGGGTGGCGGCGGCGGGATGGGACTGATGGGACAACTCCCCTAGATTTTAGGGTTGCTCTTTTTATATAGTAAGTGGATTTTTGGATAGGGGAATTTGGTCCCTTCAATCTTAATCGGACGGACGGGAAAAATAGGTTAGGTAGCCCAAAGAGAAAAACGGAGACGTTTTGGAATGATCCGGATCCAACGGTTATCGACTGTCCGAGTCGGGTCCGGGACCGATTTCGGACGCGCGCGAGAGGAGGGCCGCGGGCTGACGAGAGAGGTTAGGTTGGATCTGGCGGTAGGTCTTGGGCTGTGTAGACGGTCTCGAGCTGAGAGGAGAGAACAGAGGGAGGCCCGGCGACTGTTTCCGGAGACCGGTCCGACGTTAGACCGGTTATACTGCCGCTATAGTTAATCGTTGGGGCGTCAAACGAACTCCGATTGCGATGAAACTTGGCAGGCGGTCTACCTACACTATAACAAGACCGCACGCCAACTCTCATCCCAATCCGAGAACATTTTCTGGCCACTTATAAAATACTATTTCGGACATGCCACGGGCGCGTGTAAGTGTGTCTGGGTTCAGAACGGACAACGGACGGAACTGGGGGAACCCGGACTAATGCAAGTTTCGAAAACATGATGATGCAATGTATATGATGACATGACAAGATGCGACACGCTAGCAAAAGACAAGGCAACAACAGCGAATGACTGGAAGACACCTGGCGCATCGGCCTCGGGGCGTCACAGAACTGTCAAGAGGTTCCCATAACAGCCAACTGCGTAAGGGACGCAAAATCAAGGAACATAACACCGGTATGACGCAAACTAGGGCGGCAAGAGTGGAACAAAACACCAGGCATAAGGCCGTGCCTTCCACCCTTTACCAAGTATATAGATGCATTAAAGTAAACAAGATATAATAATGATATCCCAACAATATCCATGTTCCAACATGGAACAAACTTCATCTTTACCTGCAACTAGCAACGCTATAAGAGGGGCTAAGCAAAAGCGGTAACATAGCCGAACAACGGTTTGCTAGGAAAGGTGGGTTAGAGGCTTGACATGGCAATATGGGAGGCATGATAAAGCAAGTGATAGGTATCGCGACATAGCAATAGAGCGAACAACTAAGCAAGCAAAGATAGAAGCGATTTCGAGGGTATGGTCATCTTGCCTGAGATCTCGCAAGGAAGAAGAATGAGTCCATGAAGAAGACAAACAGACGTAGTCGAACGGATCCTCACAAATGCAACATTAACGGAACTAACCCGAAGAAGCAACACTGGAAAGAAGCAAACAACATAGTAAACAACCATCACATAAGCATAGCATGATGCACAACCAAGTATGATGCATGTCCGATTTAATGAGGCATGGGATGGCAAAGTGCATAAACAATACTACAAGGTAAGTGGAGCTCAATATGCAACGAGTTGCATATTGACGGAACACCACATCCATTATTTAGTTCGCTCTCGTTTATTTACCCAACAATATTAAATGTTATTAAACATGGCAAGAGGTGAAGCATAAGTAAACTAAACATTTAGGCAAGTTTAAATGAGGCTGGAAATAACAACAACCATTTCGGAAAATCCTCATATGCATTTAGCAATTTAAAGCAAACAACATTCTTGATGTTGTTATCATGATGCGGATGACATGTGAAAGTTTATGCAATTTTTTATTAAAAGTTTACATGAGCATTATAAAGCATTTTGTCATCGTGGCGAAAACGAAAGGGGTGCCACGGCAACTACGACGGAAAAGGTGCGACGGCGGCGAAACAGAAATGATGCCATGGCAACATTCCGATGATCCGGTAGCTCACAGGGATACCGGTGCAAAAAGAAGTGGGTGTGAGTGTGACATGCAAGATGATGGGGTGCTCCCGGATACCGGGTTCCCACATGTCGACGGCAAGGCAACGAGGAACTCGCAAAGAACAACTCAGACACGGTGCAACCACGATCAACTCATACAACACAAGCATTCGTCCACGGGCGGTCGTTCTCGGCAGTTGTACCTTCAAAGCGTGCGTTTTGAAGCGGATCGGGTTCGTAGAGGGAAGTAGTGGTACACGTTTCGTAGCCATTCGAGTCATCGGTAGAGGAACTTGACGCTTGTGTTACACGGGTCTTCGACAATGGTAGTGGTACATATTCTAGAAGCGGTTCACGACGAGGGAAGTCAAACTTGACGGTCTGAAGAAGTACTTGGCGAACAACGGTTGTCGTAGGACTTGTCGGTCCATGAAGTCGATCTCTAGCGTCTTGTCGTGTACACGTATCAGAGAAGATCTTGGCGTATCCATGTACTTGGCGTTCTGGTGTAGTAGTCGTTCTCGGGATCGGGGTCCTCGTGCACTTGACGACTCCGGAAGAGGAACTTGGCACCCACGGTTGTTGTGTCCACGGTCTTGACGTCAACGACGCTAGGCAGCTGCGGCATGCATGCTGTGAAGAGGTCAGGAAGCCATGGTGGCAACGACGGCCGGAGGCAAACAAGAGGTTGACGCAGCCATCTCCTCGGGCTAGAACACGATTGGAGAGGGGCACGACGGCGTGCGGGTCACCGATGCGGGCAAAGGGCGGCTCTGTTGTGGGAGGCGGCAGCGGACGAGACAAGGTGCGGCGGGGCGCCATGGCACTGGCAGCGGCACCTGTGAGCAGAGGCGTGCGTAGGGCGGTAGAGCAGCAGCGGCAAAGGCGGACGCGGAGGAGAAGGAGGGCACGGGCAGGGAGGCCCTGGTGGGGTGGTCGACGGTGGCAAGATGCGGCGAGCCAGCGTCCAGAGGAGGCTCGACGGAGGAGCGGCGGCCGCTTGAAGGTCGAGGTCGCCGACGGGGGCCGGGTGGTGCAGGAACGAAGCAGCAGGGCGGCACCGGTGCTGGAGCTTCATCCTTCTCACTCCCCTGCTTGATGCAGGAGCATGTGCCTGAGATCCAAGGTGGGAGAGGCGCGATGCAGGGTTACAAGGGAGAGGGGGCCGAGCGAGGGGAAGAAGGAGCATGGGGGATCGAGAGCAAGGAGAGGGATGGGGGATCGAGCGGGGCTGCTGCGCGTGGGGCTCTGCTCCTCTCCTGCGACGGCGCTAGGAGGAAGGAGGGAATCGAGGGAGAGAAACAGGGATCGCTAGGGTTAAGCAGCGGGGCCGGCTGGGCCTAGGTGGGCCGCGGGGAAGCAGGCCGACCTTGCTCTGAGGCCCAAGTGGCCAGCTGGGCTTCTCTCTCTCCCTCATATTTCTTTAATAGAAAAGAAAGAAAAGAGAGGAAAAGAAAGAGAGGGCTAGGAAAAGATTTTGGGCATGGGGATAATTTTCCCGAACTCTAAAAAATATGCTAGTTTCGAGAAAATAGAAAAGGCAAAGATTGAAAGATGTAAAATTCAAACTCGTTTGAATTTAATTCAAATGGGTTTGAACTAGGACTTGGTTTTTGAAGTGTCCAATTTTTTTGAAAATTTAGGTGGAGCTCCGGAAAATGACGAAAGGACATATGGCAAAGTTAGAGGCCAAGAGTTGTGATAACAAAGGCATTGGGATTTGCAAGTGTGTTATGGTGAATTTCAAATTAAAGAAATATTTAATATAGCTCCCTACTATCGGGAGGATATGTTATAAAGAGAAATCACTATGTGAAATCCCTCAATTTAAATAGATCAAAGATCTATGCATTTTATTCAGTTGAGTTTACAAAAAGAAACGGCATGATGGCATGATGACATGACGCAAAGCTCAAGATGCAAAGATGAAAGCAACAGACAAAAGAAATCCCCCGACGAAACTCAGAAAACATTGAAGGCATCTGAAGCGTCGGTCTCGGGGCGTCACAACACTCACTACGAGAGGATCTTGTCCCGAGATCTAGGATGGCATCGGAGAGAAAAGGAAGAGGAAGATAAGAGGTAAAACTAAGTTGCTTCTTGAACAAACGAGTGAAACCATGAACCTTGAGAGGTTGAACAAATTGAAAGAAAGAAAAACAACGAAGATGAACAAAGTTGAAAACAATCCGTTAGAAAAGAGGAACAAGGAACATTACTAGAGCCTTGTAGGTTGAAAGACATAAGAAAAGGGTTGCAATGGACAAGATGTACATGCAAGCACTCCGGTAGAAACGAGATGCACAAGGAAAGATAAAGATCGACTACGATAACACTCCGGTTGGAAATGGAAGGTAAAGAATATGAGCTTGGCAAAATGAAAACACTTGGATGAGAGTCCGGTTAGAAGAGGAATGATAGCCACAACACTTCGGTTAAAACAAGATAGAGAAGGAATAAGAATGATATAATTTGGGCAGCACTCCGACTGTAAATGGAAGGAATTGAACATGATCTTGACAAGATGGGAGGATACTTGAAAAGAGGACACGACACTCCGGTTAAAAGGATAAGCATGAGAAAAAACACGATCCTCAATTCGAGATGATGAGTGAAGAGAGCAACATCACAATGCCTCCGGAAGAAAGAATAGAAAAAAATAGATCATTGGAATAATAGAATGGAGAAGTAAATGCCAACTTCTGCCACAATTGAGCTTGGAGAGCACCCTTTCAAGAAGGTTATAACAGAGTTGTTGGAAAATCAACAACGAAACGAGTAAGCTTGCAGTGGGCTTATGGAAAACTTCTCAAAACTATGAGGTGAAATTCTGCCACTAACGGTAACAATAGATTGAATTGACATGAACAATGAGACAAGAAACTTATTTCATCGTGAGGATAAATGAAGAACTTGGATCATTTATAAGCACCATAAATAGCAACAATCCTTAGGGAAAGCTTTAGGTGAAATATAACCCAGGATAACTCCAACAGAGTGATTGATGGATTGAGAAGAGCTCATGCTCGAAGAAATTGATGGGTTTAACTATCTCATTCTTGACAATTGTTGAATCATGAAACACGAACTCAAATTGTCATGAATGGCATAACACCACCTCAAAATGATAAGGTAGAATGAATTGCACTTCAGAATGCAAGATGAAGAAAGTTTGAACTCCTCAAAACAATACATGTGTTGAACACCATGTTTATTTAAGAGTATATCTTGGTGGATCTTAGCTTTGAGAGAAAACTTGAAGAACAATTGAAGAATGAAAAGAATCCTTGACGAACCACCATGTTGAGCCTCCATGAAGAACTTCGGATAGGAGAAGATAACATAAAAGAATTGAAGGTTTGAAGCGAACAAGATTGAAGCCTTGCAATGATTGGATGGAGCTTTGCGACGAGATAATGTGGAAGACCTGGAACTCCGGAAAAGAAGGATGAACAAAAGAAAACAAGAATTTTTGATGAACCTCCGGAATAAGGAATTAATCACTTGGATGAAACAAGAATAAGAATTACATTATGCTTATCCTTCATCAATTAAATTGATGACAAGCAACGGATTTTGCATACTACTTATTCTCGTTGAAAGGATTAAGAGAGATATAGCGTAAACTTGAGAAGGTCTTCTGCGAACCACCGGTAGGGTTGAAACAACGAATAAATTGATATGATAACGAAGGGAAGAGAGATCTTGAACAAACCACCACAAGAATTGAAAATGAAAGTAGCAATGGCAGAATTCCCTGGGAAGAATTAGAAAACAAATGAAGATACTTGAGAGGGATTTACATACAAGTGAACGAAGAGATCACGAGCTGATTAGAGAATACTTGAACGATGCACCGGTAAGATTTTTAGAATGAGAGCTGAAAGCTGGAATGAATAATTCTGAGATGATGGGCTCTGGAGAATCAAACTGAAAAGACTCTTGAATTGCTCCGGATGGGCGAAAAGAATTCTCATAATGGAAAACAATTATGAGAGGATGGCATCAAGCTTGAACTACGCATCTCTGAGAGAACGGATAAGATTTGGAGGAAAAACTCTTCTTCGGTCTTCAAATGTTGAGAATGACGATTAGAAACACCACCATGAATTGTTGAGATACTCCGGGAGAATGAAAAGCGAAGAGGTTGAGCCAACAATGAAAATAGTTATAAGATCTTGGAGAAACCAATTGACTGATGATAATTCATTCTTATGTCAAACTTTGAAGATTTGAGAATAGCTCCGTTAAAATTAGAAGAGTCAGGTAAGATCCTGGAAAAAGACCTGTGGGTTAGGGCCCACTCAAAAGACACACCATTGAAGAGGTTGCTTGAAAAGAGAGATTGCACCGGTTGAATTAAATGGCTTGAATGAGATAACAACCTCGGAATAGGTTGAAAGAATGCAGAGTGGAAACGTGAATCTTCGAGATATCTTCAGCACTCCAGAACAAATGAATGGCGAGAAATGGATGATTAAGAGGTGCACCGGCATGAGAAAACATTTGAAGCGAGGAAAAGATATGATCGACAAGGATTGAATTGGATCCACCGGAGAAGAAAGAGAATGAAGAATGATGAACTTGAAGCTCCGTTAGTATCTTCCTAAGAATCACCGGATGAGAACATTGACGGAAAAGAATGGAGAGACTTCTCATCCATAAAATGGATACTTGATTCAGAAATCTGAGTCCTTGAAGAAAAAGGGTGGGAGGGTGGGAAAACAAAGGCAACTTGGGACGGATGAAACAAACAACGTTGAAGACTTGAGTTGATCTTGCAGATGGGAAAAATGATAGGATCATCTTGAAGAGGACCACACCGGTTGGAAAGAATCGACATGACAATCTTGATTATCATGAAGGATTAGTACTCACATAAAAATATGAGAACACCGCTTAGAAAGAGGCATGGAATCAACATTCGACTTCGAAGCAACTCGAATACCACAACTCAAAACAAAACAAAGGATTGGCTTGCAGAATAAGCCGGAAACATACATATGATAGATCCCATATCGTATCATGTATCTGTTGGAAAGATATTCTAGGAGCTACTTGAATTCCCACTTATCAACTCCCGAAACCTTCTGGTTATGCAATCAGGTGTTGGGGATACAAGGGAAGCATAATATATCACCCAAAACTAGCAAATCCTACATCCAGTTGTATCCATCCTTCAACACATAACCAAGAAACATTCGGAAATCATTTACCTAACCTTTGAAAAGCATCCGTTATATGAGCTATGGCAATACTCCCGAACTCCCACCCCAGTACTGGGTGGCATCGAGGTTATCTCACCAACAACTGCATAAAAGAGATTTTCGATGTCGGTGAACTCAGGTATTCCAGAATTGCAACGATAAAATTGTGACGACAACACCTCGGAGCTCAACTCCCTGGGACACTACCACAACCCCTAAATGTCAGGAGGCACCAAGAACAATGTTCTCGTCACAAAACCATCGGAACGATTCCAAGATACCCGCCTGATCCTAAAAAAATCATAAAATTTTAGGAGAGAAGATTCAAAACTCTATGTCAGGAGGCCTCACCAGAGCGACGAAGGGACTGAGGAGTAAAAAGAATCCTACTCTCCGATATATATAATCTTAAGACTCAAAACATTTTGTTCTAGACTCAACAACATCAGCGATTCGATCAAGCAGGGGGCTCCTAAGTCGGGGAAGGCTCTGATACCAACTTGTAACACCCATGATGTGGCTATATCTTCCACGTGTTCGGGCACGACTTAGAGGCATAGCCGCATGGTAGGTTTGTCGCAAGAGGGGTAATCTTCACACAATCCCATGTACTGAATAAACAAGGGATAAAGAGCTGGCTTACAATCGCCACATCACACAACTACAAGTTAAACATACATCAACCAGAATACAATCAAGGTCCGACTACGGAACCAAAATAAAAGAAGACAACTCCAAATGCTAGATCCCCGGTCGTCCCAACTGGGCTCCACTACTGATCAACAGGAAATGAAAACAAAACAACGATCAAGATCTTCATTGAGCTCCCACCTGAGCTGGGTTGCGTCACCTGCAAAGGTATCATCGGCACCTGCAACTGTTTGGAAGTATCTATGAGCCACGAGGACTCAGCAATCTCACACCTGTGAGATCAAGACTATTTAATCTTATGGGTAGGATAGGGTAAAGAGGTGGAGCTACAGCAAGCACTAAGCATATATGGTGGCTAACATACGCAAATAAGAGCGAGAAGAGAAGCAACACAACGGTCGAGAAGCTAGAAGTGATCAAGAAGTGATCCTGAAGCTACTTACATTCAAGCATAACACAAGAACCGTGTTCACTTCCCGGACTCCGCCGAGAAGAGACCATCACGGCTACACACACGGTTGATTCATTTTAATTAAGTTAAGTGTCAAGTTTTCTACAACCGGATATTAACAAATTCCCATCTGCCACATAACCGCGGGCACGGCTCTCAAAAGTTTATACCCTGCAGGGGTGTCCCAACTTAGCCCATCACAAGCTCTCACAGTCAACGAAGGATATTCCTTCTCCTGGGAAGACCCGATCAGTCTCGTAATCCCAGTTACAAGACATTTCGACAATGGTAAAACAAGACCAGCAAAGGCACCCAAATGTGCCGACAAATCCCGATAGGAGCTGCACATATCTCGTTCTCAGGGCACACTAGACGGGCAAGACGTCGGGTTGGCATAGACCCTGGTTGCCCAGGGGGCGCCGGACATCGCCTAGTTTGGACCAACACTCGGAGGAACACTGGCCCGGGGGTTTAAAATAAAGATGACCCTTGAGTCTGCAGAACCCAAGGGAAAAAGGCTTAGGTGGCAAATGGAAAAACCAAGGTTGGGCCTTGCTGGAGGAGTTTTATTCAAAGCGAACTGTCAAGAGGTTCCCATAACACCCAACCGCGTAAGGAACGCAAAATCAAGGAACATAACACCGGTATGACGGAAACTAGGGCGGCAAGAGTGGAACAAAACACCAGGCATAAGGCTGCGCCTTCCACCCTTTACCAAGTATATAGATGCATTAAAGTAAATAAGATATAATAATGATATCCCAACAATATCCATGTTCCAACATGGAACAAACTTCATCTTCATCTGCAACTAGCAACAGTATAAGAGGGGCTGAGCAAAAGTGGTAACATAGCCAAACAACGGTTTGCTAGGAAAGGTGGGTTAGAGGCTTGACATGGTAATATGGGAGGCATGGTAAAGCAAGTGGCAGGTATCGCGGCATAGCAATAGAGCGAACAACTAAGCAAGCAAAGATAGAAGTGATTTCTAGGGTATGGTCATCTTGCATGAGATCCCGCAAGGAAGAAGAACGAGTCCATGAAGAAGACAAACCGACGTAGTCGAACGGATCCTCACAAACGTGACGTTAACGGAACTAACCCCAAGAAGCAACACCGGAAAGAAGCAAACAACATAGTAAACAATCATCACATAAGCATGGCATGATGCACAACCAAGTATGATGCATGTCCGGTTTAATGAGGCATGGGATGGCAAAGTGCATAAACAATACTACAAGTTAAGTGGAGCTCAATATGCAACGAGTTGCATATTGACGGAACACCACATCCATTATTTAGTTCTCTCTCGTTTATTTACCCAACAATATTAAATGTTATTAAACATGGCAAGAGGTGAAGCATAAGTAAACTAAACATTTAGGCAAGTCTAAATGAGGCCGGAAATAACAACAACCATTTTGGAAAATCCTCATATGCATTTAGCAATTTAAAGCAAACAACATTCTTGATGTTGTTATCATGATGCGGATGACATGTGCAAGTTTATGCAATTTTTTATTAAAAGTTGACATGAGCATTATGAAGCATTTTGTCATCGTGGCGGAAACGAAAGGGGTGCCACGGCAACTACGATGAAAAAGGTACCACGGCGGCGAAACGGAAATGATGCCATGGCAACATTCCGATGATTCGGTAGCTCATAGGGATACCGGTGCAAAAGGAAGTGGGTGTGAGTGTGACATGCAAGATGATGGGGTGCTCCCAGATACCGGGTTCCCACATGTCGACGACAAGGCAACGAGGAACTCGCAAAGAACAACTCGGACATGGTGCAACCACGATCAACTCATACAACACAAGCATTCGTCCACGGGCGGTCGTTTTCGGCGGTTGTACCTTCGAAGCGTGCGCTTAGAAGCGGATTGGGTTCGTAGAGGGAAGTAGTGGTACACGTTTTGTAGCCGTTCGAGTCATCGGTAGAGGAACTTGACGCTTGTGTTACACGGGTCTTCGACAATGGTAGTGGTACATATTCTAGAAGCGGTTCACGACGACGGTAGTCAAACTTGATGGTCCGAAGGGGTACTTGGCGAACAACGGTCGTCGTGGGACTTGTCGGTCCATGAAGTCGATCTCCCGCGTCTTGTCGTACACGTATCAGAGAAGAACTTAGCGTATCCATGTACTTGGCATTCCGGTCGTTCTCGGGATCGAGGTCCTCGTGCACTTGACGACTCCGGAAGAGGAACTTGGCACCCATGGTTTTTGTGTCCACGGTCTTGACGTCACGACGCTAGGCAGCTGCGGCATGCATGCTGTGAAGAGATCAGGAAGCCATGGTGGCGACGACGGCCGGAGGCAAACAAGAGGTTGACGCAGCCATCTCCTCGGGCTAGAACACGATTGGACAGGGGCACGATGGCGTGCGGGTCAGCGATGCGGGTAAAGGGCGGCTCTGTTGTGGGAGGCGGCAGCGGACGAGAAAAGGTGCGGCGGGGCGCCATGGCACTGGCAGCGGCACCTGCGAGCAGAGGCGTGCATAGGGCAGCAGAGTAGCAGCGGCAAAGGCAGACGCGGAGGAGAAGGAGGGCACGGGCAGGGAGGCCCTGGTGGGGTGGTCGACGGTGGCAAGATGCGGCGAGCCAGCGACCAGAGGAGGCTCGGCGGAGGAGTGGCGACCGCTTGAAGGTCGAGGTTGCCGACGGGGTCTGGTGGTGCAGGGACGAAGCAGCAGGGTGGCACCGGTGCTGGAGCTTCATCCTTCTCACTCCCCTACTTGATGCAGGAGCATGCGCCTGAGATCCAAGGTGGGAGAGGCGCGATGCAGGGTTACAAGGGAGAGGGGGCCGAGCGAGGAGAAGAAGGAGCATGGGGGATCGAGAGCAAGGAGAGCGATGGGGGATCGAGCGGGGCTGCTACGCGTGGGGCTCTGCTCCTCTCCTGCGACGGCGCTAGGAGGAAGGAGGGAATCGAGGGAGAGAAACAGGGATCGCTAGGGTTAAGCAGCGGGGCTGGCTGGGCCTAGGTGGGCCGCGGGGAAGCAGGTCGGCCTGGCTCTGAGGCCCAAGTGGCCAGCTGGGCTTCTCTCTCTCCCTCATATTTCTTTAATAGAAAAGAAAAAAAATAAAGAGAGGAAAAGAAAGAGAGGGTTAGGAAAAGATTTTGGGCATGGGGATAATTTTCCCGAACTCTAAAAAATTTGGTAGTTCCGAGAAAATAGAAAAGGCGAAGATTGAAAGATGTAAAATTCAAACTCGTTTGAATTTAATTCAAATGGGTTTGAACTAGGACTTGGTTTTTGAAGTGTCCAAAAATGTCGAAAATTTAGGTGGAGCTCTGGAAAATGATGAAAGGACATATGGCAAAGTTAGAGGCCAAGAGTTGTGATAACAAAGGCATTGGGATTTGCAAGTGTGTTATGGTGAATTTCAAATTAAAGAAATATTTAATATAGCTCCCTACTATCGGGAGGATATATTATAAAGAGAAATCACTATGTGAAATCCCTCAATTTAAATAGATCAAAGATCTATGCATTTTATTTAGCTGAGTTTAAAAAAAAGAAAAGGCATGATGGCATGATGACATGATGCAAAGCTCAAGATGCAAAGATGAAAGCAACAGACAAAAGAAATCCCCCAACGAAACTCGGAAAACATCGAAGGCATCTGAAGCGTCGGTGTTGGGGCGTCACGTTAGATCTTGCAATCGAATCTTTTGTTTTCTTGTTTTATCACTAGTTTGGTATATAGAAAATAAAACTACAAAATTTGGAATTTAGGTTGCATCCTATTATTGATCATCTTTGTAATATCTTTCTTGAAAATGATGGTTCAGAAAATTGTGCTCAATTGTTAGAAGAAGAAATCAATAAAATGTTTGGCACAAAATATTTGAATGATGAGCATGATTGCAATGTTGTTAGTGTGAATTCTTTGAATATCCAAAATGCTAATGATGATTGCACAAGTCATGACAAAAATGTTTTTTTATAAGCATGCCACTTTTTGTGGAGTGAATTGAGAGTGCAATTTCACACCAAAAAGGGAAGATAGATTTTGTAAGAAGCATAAATATTTAGAAACAAAAAATTGCAGAGGCTAGATGATTGTGCTGAAAGATGTAATTTTTTCGCCATCCTTGTGAACTTTGCAATGAACGTGGTCATTTAAATCTCCAATGAAATTTTTTTCATGATAAAATCATGTGCAAAAATTATGATAACTTGATTGCCCTTGAGCATCATAAAGATCTTAGCCTTCTTTTGTGGTATGAAGATATGAAACGTATAACCAAGGGTTTTCCAAATCCCAAGAGATTTCTTGATTTTGATCTAGAGGAAATTTATATGTTTTGTGCGGTAAATTGCATTGAGAATCCTTATATTTCCAACTATCTAAAGTCAAGAAAAACAATAGAATATGAAGAGAGTACTAATGAAAGGGAAAATATTTCTCAATACCCTCCTAGTGTTTATTATGATGAATCAGGTAACGAGGAGGAGCTTCCTATCCAACCAATCTCATCAATAAGAAGTTTGAAAAGATTAATTAAACCCACACATGATGTGGTAAAGAAGAAGAAAATAAGAAAGAATAGAGGTAAAAAGGTATCTCTCCCAAATAATGTTGCTCCCATCACCATCGTGCCTCATGAAAGTGAATCAAATATGTTGATGGAGGATGATGATTTTGTTATGCATATTGCTTGTTGTGATGATTATGATTGGGAAGACAACGATATTGATTATGATCTTGAAAATATTTTTAGCACGTGCTTGGAAGAATATGATAATGATGTTTGCTATAGTATTGGTGCCATTCATGCTATTGATAAGAATGATTGTGATGATATGCAAAACCACAAGCTTGGGGATGCTATGTTTGATGAGTATGATTTGTTTGAAGATTTATTTGCTGGAAATAATGCTTGTCCTAAGCTTGTGGATGCTTTGCTTACTGAATATGATCCTTTGATTCCTTCTACTTTCGATAAGAAAATTTATTATTATGATAGCATGCCTCCTATTTACGATGATTACATTGATGAAAGTGGGTTTGGAAGAGTGTCAACTCTAGGTAATAGTGATCCCACTATTTTGGATGGTGTTGAATCTTATTACAATATTGATGAAAGTGGATTTGGTGAGGTCATGACTTTATTTGGTGATACATCCACTATTTTGGAAGAGTTTTCAATTGACTATGACAATGAAGTCGCTATCTATGATGATTACTATGATGACATGTATGTCATAAAGAGTAATAAATCTTCTATGCTTGTGCATCATGAAAAGAGTGCTGTATGTGATAGTTATATTGTTGAATACATTCATGATGCCTCTGAAAATTATTATGAGAAAGGAACTTATGCCCTTACATATCTCAATAATATCAAGTTTCTTCTCTATGTGTTGATTGTTTTGAAGTTACACTTGTTTTGACTTCCTATGCTAGTTGATTCTTGTTCACATAAGTTGTTCGCTGACAAAATTCCTATGCATAGGAAGAGGGTTAGACCTAAATGTGCTAGCCATATGCTTCATGATGCTCTCTTCATGTTCCAATTCTTATTTTTTATGCGAGCATCATTGAAATCATCATGCCTAGCTTAAAAGGCATTAAAGAAAAGCGCTTGTTAGGAGACAACCCAAAATTTACCCCTACTATTTTTGTGTGTTCACATGATTAAGCTACTGTAGTAATCATTTTATTGCTTTTGTTTCAATAAAGTGCCAAGTAAGACCTTTGGGATGGCTTACGGTGATAGTTGATTTGATCTTGCTGAAAAATAGAAACTTTTGCGCTTATGAGAACAATTCTAATTTTTAACAGAAGTGTGATAAAATGCTGATTCTTTTTGCAGAAGATTAATAGAGAAATTTCTCAGGTTGTACTATTTTTTCAGAATTTTTGGAGTAAGAGAAGTATGGTTTAAGTATGGTTTGAGTACAGATTACTACAGACTATTCTGTTTTTGACAAATTCTGTTTTCAATGCATAGTTTGCTTCTTTTCTAGTTTCCATGGCTTATATTACTCAATATAAATTGTGGAAATGATATGCTACTGTAGGCATTGTGTGGAAACAATTATGAATCTTGTCTTTGACATTACCAAAAGTGGAATGGTTTGCTCTTTATCATACTAACCTATCTCACAAAGTCCCGTTAAGTTTTGTGTGATTGAAGTTTTCAAGTTTTGGGTGAGATATCGATATAAGGAGAATAAGGAGTGACAAGAACCTAATCTTGGGGATGCCCAAGGAACCCCCAAGAAAATATTCAAGGAAGATCCAAGCAATTAAGCTTGGGGATGCCCCGGAAGGCATCCCCACTTTTGTCTCCAACATTATCGGTAACCTCACTTGGAGCTATGTTTTCATTCGTCACATGATATGTGTTTTGCTTGGAACATCATTTTATTTTGTTAGGATTTTCTTGATGTTATTTAGAATATTTTTTTCATCTTTTATTTCAATAAAAATGGCAATGATAGACTTTGCCATGCTTATTTTGTAAGTCTACATGTTGCTGTTTGAAAACAGAAAGTTTACCGTTGTTGCAAAAATTCCCTAGAAAAGTAAGAATGTGATAAAATGTTGAAACTTTCTCAGAAATGAGCTCTGATAAATTTTCTACAGTTTGGTAAATTGTCATAATTTTTGGAGTTAGGGAAGTATTGATACTCTTGCATTCTTTACAGACTGTACTGTTTTGGCAGATTGCAGTCATGTTTGCATTGTTTGCATATGTTTGCTTGTTTAATGAATCTATTTGAGGATAGGAGTATTAAATATGCAGAGGAATTTAGTATGAAATGTTGAATAATAATTTTAGTGATTAGCTACAGTAGAGAATGATAAGGTTTTTGCATTGGTTTATACTAATTTATCTCATGAATTCTTGTTGAGTTTTGTGTGGATGAAGCTTTTTGAGATTTTGGAAAACCGTGATATGAGAGGAATTAAGGAGACAAAAAAGCTCAAGCTTGGGTATGCCCAAGGAATCCCAAGATAATATTTCAAGAAGTCTCAAGCATCTAAGCTTGGGGATGCCCCGGTAGGCATCCCACCTTTCTTCTTCAACAATTATCGGTTAGTGTCGATTGAGCCTAAGTTTTTACTTCCTCACATGATGTGTGCTGTCTTTGGCTTGTCATTTTATTTTGTTTTGCTTCTTGTTTTAATAAAGTACTTAAATCTGAAAGTTTTTAAATAAAACAGAGTCCTCAAATAGTTGCCAGGAAGGCTAAGTAAGCAACATTGAGTAAGTTGTTGAATAAATTGAATGTCATGAAGTTGCAATCATATCATGCCTAGTGGTAGCTTCACATTGGGTTTAGAAAGTGAAATATTTTAAGGCTTGACAATCACAATATTGGTCATACAAGCAATTCACGAATAATTAGTATAAGGAAGAGAACTTTCACATGCAAATACACTATCATGGAAATATTTTGTGATTGTGAGCCCCCATCAAAATATTATATGCCAAAATTGTTGACGTTGGACAAGGAAGACAACGCAATGATTTATGTTTGATTCATATTCACATAGAAGTTATATTGTCAATCATAGATCCTTCAACGTGTGGTGCTTGCCCCCCCCCCCCATCTTTGCTAGCCAAAAATTCCGCACCAAGTAGAGATACTACTTGTGCATCCAAAAACCCTTAAACCAAAATCTTATTTTCATGAGTCCACTATATCTACCTATATGCGGTATTCTTTTGCCGTTCTAAGCAAATTTGGATGTGACATCTCTAATTTTCAAAATAAACTTCTC
>NC_041382.1:515622562-515648967 GCF_002162155.2 Triticum dicoccoides | reverse complement strand
ACGTTGGACAAGGAAGACAACGCAATGATTTATGTTTGATTCATATTCACATAGAAGTTATATTGTCAATCATAGATCCTTCAACGTGTGGTGCTTGCCCCCCCCCCCCCATCTTTGCTAGCCAAAAATTCCGCACCAAGTAGAGATACTACTTGTGCATCCAAAAACCCTTAAACCAAAATCTTATTTTCATGAGTCCACTATATCTACCTATATGCGGTATTCTTTTGCCGTTCTAAGCAAATTTGGATGTGACATCTCTAATTTTCAAAATAAACTTCTCTTTTGTGTGTTTTTTTCACTCGCAAGAGGTGAGGGGTGGCTAATATTTTCCATGCTAAATGTGTTATTCTCAAGATGAGTGTTTATTCACTTGTCATTGCACGAGAGTAAGGCAAAGGTATTCGGGATGCCCAGTCCCGAAATGCAAAAAATTGAATGTACTTTATGTTGTCAAATAATAAATTCCTTGGAAAGTGTTGGTATGGAGGGCACCCGTGGATACGGTTAGCCATGGAAAGTGAAAGTATGGTGGAAAAAGGAATAAACTTTATTTTCTGTTTCGGAACCGCCTATGATATATCTAAGCATGGAAAGTATTGGGAACCCTAAGTCGTTTTCGTTGGTGGGATGGATACACCTCTCAAAATATTTTTTATCTCTCAATTTTCGCTTTGAGCTCTGGCACCTCTACAAATCCCTACTTCCCTCTACGAAGGGCCTATCTTTTACTTTTCAGTATTTACTTTTATGCAAAGAGTCAAAGTATTCCTCTCTATTCTTTTTTATTTTCTCTTTTGGTAAGCATCATGTGGTGAGGAAAGATCTAGGCACATATGTCCAGTTGAATGTGGGTAGCATGAGTTATTATTGTTTACATCGGTGAATACGTTGGGAGGCAAAACAATGAGCTCCTATCTTTCTATGTGTCCGGTTGAAACGTTTTGCTCATGTGTATGCGGTGAGTGTTAGCAATCATAGAAGACAATATGATGGTTGAGTATGTGGAGCTCTTACTTAAAACTTTGTTGAATAAGTTGAATTGCGATTACTTGGTGACTAAGAACATAGGTTGTTGAGTTTCAAGAGAATTCATTTTTTGAACCTTAACATGTGAATTGGTTGCTACTATAACAAGAGAAGTTTCATAAGAAAGAATTGATGTTATGATGCTAGGAAAAGTGATTGAAATTATCATTGATCAAACTTATGCACTTTGCTAGCATTCACACTTCATAAATTATTTCTTTTATCATTTACCTACTTGAGGACGAGTAGGAATTAAGCTTGGGGATGCTGATACGTCTCCAACGTATCTATAATTTATGAAGTATTCATGCCAATATATTATCATTCTTGGATGTTTTACAATCATATTATAGCAACTTTATATCATTTTTTTGGGACTAACCTATTGACCCAGTGCCGAGTGCGAGTTGCTGTTTTTTGCTTTTTTTACATCGCAGAAAATCAATATCAAATGGAGTCCAAACACCGCGAAACTTTTTGTGGATTTTTTATGGGCCAGAAGACTCCCGATGGGCCAGAGCTGCACCTAGGGGGTGCCCCGAGGGGGACACAACCCACCAAGGCACGCTAGGCCCCCCTGGCGTGCCCAGGTGGGTTGTGCCCACCTCGGTGGCCTCCCGCACCCCCTCTTTGCACTATAAATTCTTAAATATTCCGAAACCCTTCGGGGCTAACCTAGATCAGAAGTTCCGCCGCCGCAGGGCTCCGTAGCCACCGAAAACCAATCTAGACCCGTTCTGGCACCCTGCTGGAGGGGGGAATCATCTCCGGTGGCCATCTTTATCATCCCGGCGACCACCATGATGAGGAGGGAGTAGTCCACACCAGTAGCTATGTGTTTAATCTCTCTCTCTATCTCTCTCTCTCTCGTGATATATATCATGTGCTTTGTTAATATAGTCGGATCATATGATGTTTCTCCCCTCTATACCCTTGTTGTGATGAATTGAATCTTTACCCTTTAAAGTTTTGTCTTCTCGGATTGGATATTTAGAGATGAGAACACATGATATATGTCTTGCGGTATGAGTACTTGAGGTGACAATCGGGGTATCTTATTGATTCACTTGATATATGTTATGGCATTCAACTCATGGATTCCCGCAGTGGTATTGGGGTACTCTATGCATAGGGGTTGATGCACATTTTTATTATCTTTTCTCCGACGGAAACTTTGGGGTCTCTTTATAGTTCTTTGTGTGGATTGAGTATTATGAATATGAACTTGCTTTGGTGTTATCTTAGTACGGACTCTAGGATAGATCGAACAAAAAAAAATAGCTTTGTGTTATTTTAGTACGGACTCTTGAATAGATCGAACGGAAAGAATAACTTTGAGGTGGTTTAGTACCCTACAAACAATTCCTATCTTTTTTTCTCCGCTAATAGGAACTCGGGAGTGATTCTTCGTTACACCTTGAGGGATAATCATATGACCCAACTATGTTAGCATTGTTGAGAGGTTGCACTAGCGAAAGTACAGACCCTAGGCCTTGTTTTTAAGCATTGCATGTTGGGGAACGCAGTATTTCAAAAAAATTCCTATGATCACGCAAGATCTATCTAGGAGATGCATAGCAACAAGAGAGGAGAGTGTGTACACGTACCCTCGTAGACCGAAAGCAGAAGCATTTAGTAACGTGGTTGATGTAGTCGAACGTCTTCGCGATCCAACCGATCCAAGTACCGAACGTACGACACCTCCATGATTAGCACACATTCAGCTCGGTGGCGTCCCTCGAACTCTTGATCCAGTTGAGTCCGAGGGAGAGTTCCGTCAGCACGATGGCGTGGCGACGGTGAAGATGAAGTTTACCGGCGCAGGGCTTCGCCTAAGCACTACGACGATATGACCGAGGTGTGTAACTATGGAGGGGGGGCACCACACACGGCTAAGAGAAACTTTTGTGTCCCTTTGGGGTGCCCCCTCCCACGTATATAAAGGGGGGAGGGAGGAGGAGGCCGGCCAAGGTGTGGCGCGCCCAAGGGGGGAGTCCTACTCCAAGTAGGATTCGCCCCCCTTTCCTATTCCCACAAGGAGAAGGGGGGAAGGAAGAGGAGAAGAGAAGGAAATGGGGGTCGGGCCCCCCAACCCTAGTCCAAATCAGTTTGGGCTAGTGGGGGCGCACGCCACTCCTTGGCCTGACTCCTCTCTTCCACCACTAGGCCCATGAGGCCCAATAACTTCCCGGGGGGGGGGGGGGTTCTGGTAACCCCCGGTACTCCGAAACTCATCTGAAACGACCCGAACCATTCCGGTGTCCGAATGTAACCTTCCAATATATGAATCTTTATGTATCGACCATTTCGAGACTCCTCGTTATGTCCGTGATCTCATCCGGGACTTCAAACAAACTTCGGTACATCAAATCACATAACTCATAATACAAACCGTCATCGAACGTTAAGCGTGCGGACCCTACGGGTTCGAGAACTATGTAGACATGACCGAGACACATCTCCAGTCAATAACCAATAGCGGAACCTAGATGCTCATATTGTCTCCCACATATTCTATGAAGATCTTTATCGATCAAACCGCATAACAACATACATTGTTCCCTTTATCATCGGTATGTTACTTGCCCGAGATTCGATCGTCGGTATCATCATACCTAGTTCAATCTCATCACCGGCAAGTCTCTTTACTCATTCCGTAATGCATCATCCCGTGGCTAACTCATAGACACATTGCTTGCAAGGCTCATAGTGATGTGCATTACCGAGAGGGCCCAGAGATACCTCTCTGATACATGGAGTGACAAATCCTAATCTCGATCTATGCCAACTCAACAAACACTATTGGAGACACCTGTAGAGCATCTTTATAATCACCCACACATTGTGACGTTTGATAGCACACAAGGTGTTCCTCCCGTATTCAGGAGTTGCATAATCTCATAGTCTGAGGAACATGTATAAGTCATGAAGAAAGGAATAGCAGAAAAACTAAAGGATCATTATGCTAAGCTAATGGATGGGTCTTGTCCATCACATCATTCTCTAATGATGTGATCTCGTTCATCAAATGACAACACATGTCTATGGTTAGGAAACTTAACCATATTTGATTAACGAGCTAGTCAAGTAGAGGCATACTAGGGACACTTTGTTTGTCTATGTATCCACACATGTACTAAGTTTCCGGTTAATACAATTCTAGCATGAATAATAAACATTTATCATGATATAAGGAAATATAAATAACAACTTTATTATTGCCTCTAGGGAATATTTCCTTCAGTCTCCCACTTGCACTAGAGTCAATAATCTAGTTCACATCACCATGTGATTTAACACCAATAGTTCACATCACCATGTGACCAACACCCAAAGGGTTCACTAGAGTCAATAATCTAGTTAACATCGTCATGTGATTAGCACCCAAAGAGTACTAAGGTGTGATTATGTTTTGCTTGTGAGAGAAGTTTAGTCAACGGGTCTGCCACATTCAGATCCGTATGTATCCTATCACTACAAAAAAAGACACATCCGTGACATTTTGGGCCGAATGATTTTTTTATGCCATACTTATGACACTTCTATGACGATAATTGTGACAAAACCCGGTATCATCATAGATGTGGTGGTCTCCTACTTCTATGACAAAAAATCATGACAGAAAATGGGCTTTTCATCCTGGGCGAGCCGGAGATGCAGCTGCATGACATTCTTTGGGCCGTCCACGATAGAAAAAACCGTGGTAGAAGCGAGGGCGAGGAAAATTTCGGGGAGTTCCCGGATACGGTGGGTGAGGTAGTCCTGGACTAAGGGGTCCTCGGGCGTCCGACCTATTATCTATTGGGCCAGATTGATGGGCTGTTGAAAGATCGTGGATGTCGCCTAGGGGGGGGGGGTGAATAGGCATTTTAAAATAATTATGGTTTAGGCTTGAACAAATGCGGAATAAACCTAGCGGTTAATTTGTCAAGCACAAAACCTACAACAACTAGGCTCACCTATGTGCACCAACAACTTATGCTAAGCAAGATAAACTACTAGGTGATAGCAAGATATATGACAAGAAACAATATGGCTATCACAAAGTAAAGTGCATAAGTAAAGAGCTCGGGTAAGAGATAACCGAGGCACGCGGAGACGATGATGTATCCCGAAGTTCACACCCTTGTGGATGCTAATCTTCGTTTGGAGCGGTGTGGAGGCACAATGCTCCCCAAGAAGCCACTAGGGCCACCGTAATCTCCTCACGCCCTCGCACAATGCAAGATGCCGTGATTCCACTAAGGGACCCTTGGGGGCGGTCACCGAACCCGTACACTTTGGCAACCCTTGGGGCGGTCACCGAAACCCGTCAAATTGCTCGGGGCGATCTCCACAACCTAATTGGAGACCCCTACGCTTGCCCGGAGCTTTACACCACAATGATTGAGCTCCGAACACCACCAACCATCTAGGGCGCCAAGGCACCAAAGAGGAACAAGCTCTAGGGTGTCCAAGCACCCAAGAGTAACAAGCTCAAGGGTACCAAGCACCCAAGAGTAATAAGCTTCTCAACTTGTAATTTCCACGTATCACGTGGAGAACTCAAACCGATGCACCAAATGCAATGGCAAGGGCACACGGAGTGCCCAAATCCTTCTCCCTCAAATCCCACCGAAGCAACTAATGATAGGGAGGAAAATGAGAGGAAGAACAAGAAGGAGAACACCAAGAACTCCAAGATCTAGATCTAAGGGGTTCCCCTCACATAGAGGAGAAAGTGATTGGTGGAAATGTGGATCTAGATCTCCTCTCTCTTTTCCCTCAAAAACTAGCAAGAAACCATGGAGGGATTGAGAGTTAGCAAGCTCGAAGAAGGTCAACAATGGGGGAAGAACACAAGCTCAAAGGATAAGGTTCATTGGGGAAGAAGACCCCCATTTATAGGTGGGGAAGAATCCAATAGTTATCCTCATAGCCCGCACAGAGCGGTACTACCGCTCGACCTCACGGTACTACCGCTAGTACCCCTTTGAAAAACAACAGTGAGGAGGAAAAAGGCCAGTAGAACCGCCGGAGCGGTACTACCGCTCGACCTCACGGTACTACCGCTAGGGATAGTGGTACTACCGCAAATGGTAGCGGTACTACTGCTTGCGAGCGGTACAAAAAAAATACTTCCGTGCCTACTTCCACTGAGCAAAACACGAGATTTTGGTCCGGAGCGGTACTACCGCTCAGGAGCCGCGGTAGTACAGCTCGGGAGCGGTACTACCGCTCAGGAGCCGCGGTAGTACAGCTCGGGAGCGGTACTACCGCTCAGGAGCCGTGGTAGTACTGCTCTGGAGCGGTAGTAAAAAATTACATCCGCTCTAGCCGCGGTAGTACCGCTGCAGCCTTTACCAAAACAACCACAACTTCTGCAAACGGACTCCGAATTCAACAAAACCAAGTTTGTTGGAAAGCTAACGACATGGGCTAACACAATATAGATAGAAATATCAATAAGAAGCAAATGAGAAAAGAACCATAATAAAATGGTGAGAACCCTTCCTCGGATAAGACCGGTAAAACCTCCAACACCGAAAACATCATAGAAGATGCATGTGAACTCTGTTTTCGATGAACTCAAGCTTGTCATCAAGATGACCATAAGCTCTAAGACTCACAAATAGAACCAAACAAGAACCAAGAAAGATGATGCAAGCATGCAATGGTTTGAGCTCTCTACGAACGATACGATCAAGCTACTCACTTGAGAGCCCCCCTTGATAGTATGGCAAACGGTCCTATAACCCAGTCTCCAAACTACCACCATGAGACCGGTAGAATAGAGAACCTATAAAGGCCAAACCTTTGCCTTGCCCAAAGTCCGCTTGAGCTAGATGTAGATGATCTTGACTTCCTCAAGTAGGACCACCTTTCTTGATTGCGTTGGCTCGGTGAAGACTAGTAGATTGCTCCCCCATACTCCATTATGGGTGAGCCACTTTTAGGCACATCTTCACAAATCCATTGTCACCACAATGGACGACAATATTCAAGCACTTGATCTCTTCCTGATGCATCACTTGAACGTGCACACCGCAACCTAACCCCACAAAGAACTCTCACGAAGACTATGGGTTAGTACACAAAGCGTAATGGTCAATGCTTTACCATACCATGGGATCACTTGATCCCTCTCGATACATCTTCTATGCTTTGTGATTTGATCAACTTGATTCACTCTTGACTTAGTCTTGATCAACCTTGAACCTTTCCAACTCTCTTCATTTTGATGATGCCTTGAAGGTAAGCATGAATGATCACACAATCTTCTTCTTCAAGACATGCTTGCAATAAGCTCAACTCTCACACGACCAATCTTTAGGTAATTCCTTGAATAGCACCTTGGTCGACACAAACTCTCCTTGAAACCAACACATGTACTCCAAGAAAATCCTATGGACAAAACCTTCAAATATAACTCAAGGCAACCATTAGTCCATAGAGATTGTCATCAATTACCAAAACCAAACATGGGGGCACCGCATGTTCTTTCAGCTGTGAAGACATGAAGGCCGAAGACTATACCTGAGTCCGGATTGGACTCTCCTTGGCGTGGAAGGCAAGCTTGGCGACCGACTATGAAGATTCCTTCTTATGTAACCAACTCTATGTAAACCCTAGATCCCCTCGGTGTTTATATAAACCAGAGGGGATAGTCCGGAAAGGACACATTCATTACCATAGTCATATAGGCTAGGCTTTTAGGGCTTAGCCATCACGATCTCATGGTAGATCAACTCTTGTAACACCCATATTCATCAATATCAATCAAGCAGGATGTAGGGTATTACCTCCATAGAGAGGGCCCGAACCTGGGTAAACATCGTGTCCCCTGTCTCCTGTTACCATCGATCCTAGATGCACAGTTCGGTACCCCCTACCCGAGATCCGCCGGTTTTGACACCGACATTGGTGCTTTCATTGAGAGTTCCACTATGCCGTCGACGAAGGGTTCGATGGCCCCTTCAATCGTCGATAGCGACGCTGTCTAAGGAGAAACCTTCCTCCCCGGATAGATTTTCGTGTTCGGCGGCTTCGTAATGCGGGCCAACTCGCTCGGCCATCTGGAGTAGATTGATAGCTATGCCCCTGGCCACCAGGCCAGATTCGGGAACTTGAACTATGTCGCGGATATCCGTGGAGACTTGATCTTCAATGGATTCAAGACCGCAGCGATCGTTCCCCTTCGCTCCGAGGAACATGACTTAAATCTGTCATCGGATCACATCCAGGAGATGGTCCCTGTTGCTGTAACGGCCTTAGAACCAGTGCAGATCGTGCCATCCGGAGCCACAGAGTCCGTGGCGTTGGAGCCGCACACGGACTCGGCATCCCGCGATATTTGCGTCAGTGGAAGTATGGATTCGTCTCTGGTTATATATTCCGGGCCATATACGCTTGCGAACACAGAGCTAGATCGGTTATCGATCTTCGAATTCAGTGCCGCAGACGTCTTTCAGCACTCACCTTTGGGCGATGTGCTAAAATCTTTAAGGAATCTGTCATTCACGGGAGGCTCGTAGCCGAACTGTGTCCGGTTCAAACCAGGGGCTGGCGATGGAGAATTTTGCTTCCCGCCCGCCACCCACTTCATAGCCACTGTCGAGGACTTAACCAACATGCCCACTCCTGGCTCCACAGACATTGACGGCCCAGACAACGATGCAGATAAGGGGCAAGGCCAAGATCCGCCAGTCATCAGGCACAAAACGGCCACCCCTTCACATGACGTGTACATGATCGATACACTCAAAAAGCCTCGCGGCAGAGATAAGGGAGACCTAGTTAAAACTCCTGAGTCACTAAGTTCCGGCGCCCCAAGCCAGCCCGCAGCAACAATGGCACTGGAGAAAATAGTACTCCGGACGGTGCCGAAAGCAATGAAGACCCTGTGGGAACAACATTTGAGCAGGAGGAACAGGAAAATGGGCAAGCCAGCCCCGACAAATAGGCCCTGCACAGCGACGGATCGGAAGACGACAACTACCTTCCGCTCTCCGAAGATGAGGAAAGCTTAGGCGACGAAGACTTCATCGTACCCGAAGAGCCCCTTGAATAGGAGCGCTTTAAGCGCAGGCTGATAGCTACGGCAAGGAACCTGAAAAAGAAGCAGCAACAGCTTCAAGCTGACCAAGACCTACTCAACGACAGATGGACCGAAGTCCTAGTCACTGAAGAATACGGCCTCAGTGGCCCAGCCAAAAGCTACCCAAAGCACAGATCGCTCTACCAGTCCGACGACAGGGCGTCGGGGCCCATACCTTCGTCACACAACACGGCAGGTCACCGACAACTCTATCCGGATAAAAAGGCAACTCAAGCCGAACACCAGACCGCCCCACCTCGCCATAAAGGCAAGACCAACGTAGGCTAGGATTACCCAGACAACTTGCAGAGAGACTGGGACAATAGAGCAGGAAGCGCAAGACCGATCTGCGGATCACAAAAACATGCTTCGGCATGCGACGATGGCTACCTATTTGGACGTGTCACACCTCGCCGCGACCAGGCCGAAAACCACAATGGGACTCCTTCAGAATTACGCCACAGTGGGGCCCAACATAGAGGCGCCGCACAGCCGTTTTTCTCCTCTGATGAGGTAATGGATCATGAATTTCCCAAAGGATTCAAACCCATCAATATTGAATCATATGACAGGACAACCGATCCCACAGTATGGATAGAAGATTTCATCCTCCACACCATATGGCCCATGGAGACGACCTCCACACCATTAAATACCTCCCACTAAAGCTAAAAGGACCGGCTTGGTACTGGTTAAACAGCTTGCCTGAAAATTCCATAGGCAGCTGGAAGGACTTGGAAGAGGCCTTCCTCAATAACTTTCAAGGAACACATGTCCAGCCACCGGATGCCGATGACCTAAGTCACATCGTCCAACAGCCCCGCGAATCAGCCAGGGAGCTCTGGACCCGGTTCTTAGTCAAAAAGAACCAAATCGTCAACTGTCCGGACACGGAAGCCCTCACGGCTTTCAGACACAGCGTCCGGGACGAATGGCTTGCATGCTACCTCGGCCAAGAAGGACCTAAATCCATGATAGCTCTCACTGCTCTGATGACTCACTTTTGCGTGGGAGAAGACAGTTGGCTTGCTCGTAGAAGCAATGGCGCCAGTAACCAGGGCACCTCTAAAATTCGAGACGCCAACGGCAAGCCACGGGGAAGCAAAAACAACTGTCACATTGACAATGAAAGATCAGTCAATATAGCGGTCGACGCCGGATTCAGCAACCCCAAGCCCGGTCAGTGGAAGAAGCCATCCAGGGCGAACCGAGATGAACCATCCAACCCGGACAAGATTTTGGACCGACCCTGCCAGATTCATGGCCACCCCGATAAACCAGCCAATCACACCAACATAAACTGCTGGGTCTTTAAACAGGTCGACAATCTCAACACCGAACACAGGGGAAGGAAGCCGCCAAGCGACAGGGATGACGGAAAGGTTCACCAACGAAAAACCGAGGGTTTGAAGCAGTCTCCACCCGAGGATCGACTACCCCTAGAACGGCAATAGCAACCCGGCTTCCGCCGCCCACTCCGTACACCTACAAAGTTTGTACCACGCGTACATCATTACGCACTCAAGATACCATGGGCATCGGCAGAAGCACAATACGGACAAGCCTGCGAGCACTCTAGTAACCTTTTTTTATGTACAACTATTTACTTTCTTTTTTTATTTCCTCTTTCGATATCCTTTAAAAAACAGGTGACGAACAGGATTAAAATCGGAAACCGGCTCTATCGGAGTCCGGATGCGTATACTCACCTAAGGGGCTATGTCCATCAAGGACTCCCCCAACGAGGACTGGCGGCACAGACGTGCGACAGGAGGTCCAAAATAACCTTTTGTAGACCGCACTCTCTATTTTCAAGCCTGTACTATGCCTGTTCCTCCGCCTCCAACCCCGAGCATGTCAAATAGCCGGGGCGGCTTTTATATACATATATCATAAGTAATTATCGGCATATCGCTCGATTACCAGTAAACAATATCCGAGTTATTCATCCGTATGGTTTTCCCGACAAATATGGTTCCTACGGTTATTTCACAAAAATACCTTGGCCTAACTTGCTAGGGGCTCGGTGTGGGAACAAATGAGTTGCCAGTAAAAGTCCGAACAGCTTTATATCGCACTTCGGCATCGCAAGTTTGGCCTTATATGCATCAGCTCCGAATCATTGTCTTGGGTCAATAGTTGGGTTTCCCGGCTCCTATGCTTGGTACGCTATGTTCCACTCTATCGTCTAGGGTAGTAAAGGGAGAACTACTGCGATTGTGCCCTGGTCTAAACTGGACGAGCACCTCAGTAGAGAAAGCCAAAAACTGACTGTCATGATGCGGCGTGAGCTGGTCAACTACTTGATGACTTATTAGAATCTTTAGCAATTCTTCGTGTCACACGAGGGACCTTTTTCAGGTTAAATATGTAAGGTACCATATGCCGCATACATACCAGGGGCTATGTCGTAGCTCTGCCATAAAACTCCTATGGCTAAGTGAAAGTGTTAATGCCTTATAGTCTGATTGCCTGGTTCGCCACATTATCACCTCCTTCATGGACCAAGACGTTGGATAAAGAGTGATTAAATGCTTTTCCGAACACCCCCGTACTTCCTATGAAGGGGCTAAAGCCGACGACTGGAAAATATTAGATTATATCAAAATGGACACACAGGAGGAATTCAAGCTTTCAAGCAAAACATAAATAGATTAACTATAAAATTGTTTTTACAATTTTCATACAACTCACTGATATGTCTCCGTTGTATCTACTTTTCCAAACACTTTTGCCCTTGTTTTGGACTCTAACTTGTATGATTTGAATGGAACTAACCCGGACTGACGCTATTCTTAGCAGAATTGCCATGGTGTTGTTTTATGTGCAGAAAACAAATATTCTCGGAATGACCTGAAACTCCACGGAACATCTTAGAAAAAATAATAAAAAATCCTCGCCAAAGATGAAGACCAGGGGGTCAACATCCTTCTCACGAGGGTGGGGGGCGTGCCCCCCTAGGGCGCGCCCCCTACCTCGTGGGCCCCCTGGATGCCCTCCGACGCCAACTCCAACTCTATATATTTGCTTTCGGAGAAAAAAATCAGAGAGATGAAATCATCGCGTTTTATGATACGGAGCCGCCGCCAAGCCCTAAAACCTCTCGGGAGGGCTGATCTGGAGTCCGTTAGGGGCTCCAGAGAGGGGGATTCGTCGCTGTCGTCATCATCAACCATCCTCCATCACCAATTTCATGATGCTCACCGCCGTGCGTGAGTAATTCCATCGTAGGCTTGCTGTACGGTGATGGGTTGGATGAGATTTATCATGTAATTGAGTTAGTTTTTGTTAGGGTTTGATCCCTAGTATCCATTATGTTCTGAGATTGATGTTGCTATGACTTTGCTATGCTTAATGCTTGTCACTAGGGCCCGAGTGCCATGATTTCAGATCTGAACCTATTATGTTTTTATGAATATATGTGAGTTCTTGATCCTATCTTGCAAGTCTATAGTCACCTACTATGTGTTATGATCCGGCAACCCTAAAGTGAGAATAATCGGGACCACTCCCGGTGAGGACCATAGTTTGAGGAGTTCATGTATTCACTATGTGCTAATGCTTTGTTCCAGTTCTCTATTAAAAGGAGGCCTTAATATCCCTTAGTTTCCAATAGGACCCCGCTGCCACGGGAGGGTAGGACAAAAGATGTCATGCAAGTTCTTTTCCATAAGCATGTATGACTATATACGGAATACATGCCTACATTACATTGATAATTGGAGCTAGTTCTGTGTCACCCTATGTTATGACTGTTACATGATGAACCGCATCCGGCATAATTATCCATCACTGATCCGGTGCCTACGAGTTTTCCATATACTGGTTTACGCTTATTTACTTTCCCGCTACTACTGTTACAATCACTACAAAATACCAAAAACATTACTTTTGCTGTCTTTACTTTTGTTGCTGCTACCACCACTATCATATTATTTTGCTACTAAACACTTTGCTGCAGATACTAAGTTTCCAGGTGTGGTTGAATTGACAACTCAGCTGCTAATACTTGATAATATTCTTTGGCTCCCCTTGTGTCGAATCAATAAATTTGGGTTGAATACTCTACCCTCGAAAGCTGTTGCGATCCCCTATACTTGTGGGTTATCAAGACTAATTTCTGGCGCTGTTGCCGGGGAGCATAGCTCTATTCTTTGAGTCACTTGGGATTTATATCTGCTGGACACTATGAAGAACTTGAGAGATCCAAAAACCAAGATCTATCCCTCAACTACGAGGGGAGGTAAGGAACTGCCATCTAGCTCTGCAGTTGATTCACCTTCTGTTATGAGTAAGTTTGTGACACCTACACCCGCTTCTGCTATTCATTCTGATATGTCGCATGTTATTGATGATGCCACTTCTGCTATGCATGATACTTATGATGAAACTGCTTCTATGCCTGATACTACTATGCCCCTTGGTGAATTTCTTGATGGACAAATTGCTAGGGCTAGAGAAAAAGGAATTATTGAATCTGAACACGATGATGATAGTGATGATGAAAATATGCCTGTTATTCCTGAGGGCTATCTTTTTGATATGGAATCTTCTGCCGCTATTTTAGCTTGCAAAGATAGATATGAGCTTAAGAGGTTATTACTTAAATGGAACAAAGAATCACTTAGAGATAAAATGAAACCCGGCCCTGCTTTTGCTACTTCACCTATTTGTGTTCCTGATAAGGATTATGAATTCTCTGTTGATCCTGATATAATTACTCTAGTTGAATCTGATCCGTTTTATGGCTATGAATCTGAAACTGTTGTGGCACATCTTACTAAGTTAAATGATATAGCTGCCCTGTTTACTAATGATGAGAGATCACGTTACCTCTATATACTCAAAATATTTCCGTTCTCATTAAAGGGTGATGCTAAGATATGGTTTAATTCTCTTGATCCTGGTTGTGTGCATAGTCCCCAGGATATGATTTATCACTTCTCTACTAAATATTTCCCTGCTCATAAGAAACAAGCTGCTTCAAGGGAAATATACAACTTTGTGCAAATTAAAGAAGAGAGTCTCCCACAAGCTTGGGGGAGGCTTCTCAAGTTACTTAATGCTTTTCCTGATCATCCTCTTAAGAAACCTGAAATACTTGATATCTTTTATAATGGACTAACCGATGCTTCCAGAGATTACCTGGATAGTTGTGCTGGTTCTCTTTTCAGGGAAAGAACACCGGATGAAGCTGAAATCTTATTGAATAATATGTTGACAAATGAAAATAATTGGGCACCTCCTGAGCCAGCGCCTGCTCCAATTACTGAGCCTATTCCTAAACCAACTCCGAAGAAGAGAGGTGTTTTATTCCTCAGTCCCGAAGATATGCAAGAGGCAAAGAAATCTATGAAAGAGAAAGGTATTGAAGCTGAAGACGTTAAGAATTTACCTCCTATTGAAGAAATACATGGTCTTAATTCTTTATTTACTGAAGAACCTCCTGATCCTGATATCCCGACATAGGTAGTAAAGGTAAATTCTCTCTATAGATATGATAAAGCCGAAGTCCCTCCTACTAAAATTGCTAGTCAGTGCTTGGATGAGTTTGATAACTTTATGTTTAAGCAAGATGACTTCAATGCTTATTTTGGTAGACAATTAAAAGAAAATGCTTATGTGATTAGACGCTTGGGTGATTATATGGCTAATATTAAAGGTGAACTTAAACTTGTTAGCAAACATGCTTCTATGGTTACCACTCAAGTAGAACAAGTACTTAAGGCTCAAAAAGAAGTGCTTGATGAAATGAATAGTAAGAAAAATGATTATGCTGTTAGAGTGGCTACTAGAACTGGTAGAATGACTCAGGAACCTTTGTATCCTGAAGGCCACCCTAAGAGAATCGAGCAAGATTCTCAAAGAAATAATATTGATGTTCCTAGTTCTTCTAAAAAGAAGAAGAAGAAAAATGATAGAACCGTGCAAACTTCTAGTGAACCTATTGCTGAACCACCTGATAACCCAAATGATGTCTCTATGTCTGATGCTGAAACACAATCTGGTAATGAACATGAACCTAATGAAAATATTAATAATGATGTTCATGATGATGCTCAACCTAGTAATGACAATGATGTAGAAGTTGAACCTGTTGTTGATCTTGATAACCCACAATCAAAGAATCAACGTTATGATAAAAAGAGACTTTGTTGCTAGGAAACATGGTAAAGAAAGGGAACCTTAGGTTCAGAAACCCATGCCTTTTCCTCTGAAACCATCCAAGAAAAAGGATGATGAGGATTTTGAGTGCTTTGCTGAAATGATTAGGCCTATCTTTTTGCGTATGCGATTAACTGATGTGCTCAAAACAAATCCTTATGCTAAATATATGAAGGATATCATTACTAATAAAAGAAAGATATCGGAAGCTGAAATTTCTACCATGCTTGCTAATTATACTTTTAAGGGTGGAATACCAAAGAAACTTGGAGACCCCGGAGTACCTACTATACCTTGTTCCATTAAAAGAAATTATATTAAAACTGCTTTATGTGATCTTGGAGCCAGTGTTAGTGTTATGCCTCTCTCTTTATATCGTAGACTTGACTTGAATAAGTTGACACCTACCGAAATATCTTTGCAAATGGCTGATAAATCAACTGCTATACCTGTCGGTATTTGTGAGGATGTGCCTGTTGTGGTTGCAAACATTACTATTTTAACGGACTTTGTTATACATGATATTCCCGAGGATGATAGTATGTCTATTATTCTTGGAAGACCTTTTCTTAATACCGCAGGGGCTGCTATTGATTGCAACAAAGGCAATGCCACTTTTTATGTTAATGGTAATGAGCATACGGTACACTTTCTGAGGAAACAACCTCAAGTTCATAGTATCAACTCCATTGGAAAAATTCCATTGATTATATTTGGAGGTTTTGAATTTCCTCTTCCTACTGTCAAGAAGAAATATGATATTGTTATTATTGGGATGTGCATATCCCCGTTGAGGTAACTTAGTGCTATTCGAAATTTCTCCGGTTTCATGATTATCGGAATGAGTTTGTTAACAAGACTTGATCAACCTTGTTAGTGGATTCTTTTTGATGAGCATGAGATGGATGAAACTAGAAGCACAACCTTCTGTACCCTCTCTATACTTTCTGTTATTTATATTAAATAAAGTAAAAATAGTATTTTTCTGTCTATTTCCTGACTTATCCGTGCAATATAAAAATATCCCGAAAATAAAAGTCCTCAAAATGACATGCCAATTTAATATGATTTTTTCGGGAATATTTGAGGATTTACTGTGCAAAAATTACCGCGGGAGGAGCTGCCACCTGGCCACGAGGGTGGTGGGCGCCCCCCCTCTAGGGCGCGCCCCTGCCTCGTGGGCCCATGATGGCCCTCCTCCACTTATCCCAGCACCCATCTTCTTCCTCTGTCTCACACAAACCCGAAAAACCAACTCAAGCACGAGTTCCAGCCACTTTTGCTGTGATTTTCGATCTCCTTGCTCAAAGCACCTCTCGCAAAACTGCTTGGGGAGATTGTTCCTTGGTATGTGACTCCTCCATTGGTCCAATTAGTTTTTGTTCTAGTGCTTTATTCTTTGCAAATTTGTGCTGCATAGGTGACCATGTTCTTGAGCTTGCATGTCAAATTTATATGGTTCTAAGTAGTTCTAATGCTTGATATAGGCTCTAGGCACTTGTAGGAGTAGTTGCTATCTATATTATTGAAGTTGGTTCACTTTTGTTTGAAGTTACTAAAAATTTCAGATTATTTCAAAAAAATAATGAGGAGATTTTTGAGGGGCTCATCGAGCCAAAGCTCGAAGGAAAAGGCACCGAAGCCTAAGTATAATTTGCCGCGCACCGCGGAGATTCGGGTGTGTGAATGGCCTTCTGATGATTTCTTGAGAGCAGCCGGTATCTATGAAGATTTTCATGAATTGGCTAACAATGCAGGCCTCACCGCTTTCCTCCACGACCAATGCGATCAGTATCTCTTACTCACAAATACTTTTGTGCAAAACTTTCATTTTCATTCTAGGAACTCACCACCTATGGTGGAGTTTCATTTATATGATGAGCATAAGGAGATGTCACTTTATGATATTTGTCGGATTTGTTTAGTCCATTTTGAGGGCAAGACAGAAGAACCACATTATGATGATGTGGCTAGGTTTATTGATACTATCACTGTAGGAGAAACTAGGAAGGTTTCCGATGCACGAATCACTAGCATACATTTTCCTGTTTTATGTTACTTTGCATTATTTGCTAGTCGTTGTTTAATTGGACGCAGAAACTATGGAAACCTTAGTATCCTTGATTTAATTATTCTGCACCACAGTTTATACAGTGATAACACTTTTAGTATGGGCGGTATTATTGCTAGACGGTTAAGTATGAACCGTACTAAGGGTCCCATCTTTGGAGGCATCTATGCTACACGCCTAGCTGCACATTTTAACATACCTATTAGGCATGCTGAGAAGGAAGAAAAGGTGTTGCCCCGTGTTTATCTAGATCATAAAAGTATGGTGGCACACGATTTTATTGTTAAGAATAGGGCATGAGAGCTTAAATATCAATTGTTCTTTAACAAACATCATCCTGAGACTATTATCCTGCTTGCTCCTTCTTTGTTTGATTTGACTATAGGCACGTACCTTGTTCTGTTGACAGCTATTCACGCCTACCAGAACCCTGCACCAGCCGAGGTGCCAGAACCGGAACCACAATTTGATCCTTCACGATAGTCTAACTATCAGTGGGATCCGGAGATGATTGCCAGCCAATGGCAATCGGAGCCTTCTTCTTCCTCATCACAGTACGACCCCAACAATTATTATTATGGATGTCCGCCAGGCCAGCCATGGCCATAGACCAACTTAGGCCAAAAGCCTAAGCTTGGGGGAGTACGTATTTCTCACCGACATTACATTTATGTTCACACACACTCATTGCTAGATGTCGGTGCTCATATTTTTTTCACTGTAATATCCATGCTAGTTTATTTTCTTTTTCCTGCTTTCTTCTTGTGTGTTTGTTAAACCTTAAGAAAAACCAAAAAAAATAGTAGTAGTTTATTTTTCTGCTGTAGTAGTACTAATTAAAAAGAAAACCCAAAAATATTTCCCGTTCTTCTTTTGCTTGTTGGGAGCTTTCCCGTGTAAATAGTTTTATTTCTTTTCTTTTATTTGGGGGTCAGTAGGAGAAGACTATAATTTAATTGTTGAAGTGGCCCTTATATGCTTTATTGTTGATTTAACCCAGAGCCCATATTGCCTTGTCTTCTCCTGTTTATTGAATGCTCACAGATTCCAGCTTAGTCCAATGCACGTGCACTCTTATTATTATTCACACCGTTTGGTCATGCAAGTGAAAGGCAATTATGATGATATATGATGGACTGACTGAGATGAGAAAAGCTGGTATGAACTCGACCTCTTTTGTTTTTGTAAATATGATGAGTCCCTCATTCTTGATTCAGCTTATTATGAATAAACATGTTTGCAATGACAATTAGAGATCATAGTTGCTTGTGCCATGCTTGATTAGCTATGAGTTATAATGATTTACCTTGTGTGCCAACATGCTATTGAGATGATTATGATGTGGTATGACGGGGTGGTATCCTCCTTTGAATGATTTAAGTGACTTAACTTGGCACATGTTCACGCATGTAGTTGAAACAAAATCAACATAGCCTTCACGATATTTATGTTCATGGAGGATTATATCCTACTCATGCTTGCATCCAATGTTTATTAATTTTCATGCATGTACATGGCTGTTGTCGCTCTCTAGTTGGTCACTTCCCAGTCTTTTGCTAGCCTTCACCTGTACTAAGCGGGAATACTGCTTGTGCATCCAATCCCTTAAACCCCAAAGTTATTCCATATGAGTCCACTATACCTTCCTATATGCGGTATCTACCTGCCGTTCCAAGTAAATTTGTATGTGCCAAACTCTAAACCTTCAAATAAACATTCTGTTTTGTATGCTCGAATAGCTCATGTATCAACCAAGGCTGTCCTTATCTTCCGTGTTAGGCGGGTTATTCTCAAGAGGAGTGGACTCCGCTCCTCACTCATGAGAAAATTGCTGGTCACCGGGATGCCTAGTCCCATGCTTTATGCAAACTAAATCAAAATTAATTGCAAACAAAACTCCCCCTAGGACCTGATGTATGTTGGAGGCACTCGTTGTTTCGAGCAAGCCATGGATTGATGCTTGTTGGTGGAGGGGAGTATAAACTTTACCATTCTGTTTGGGAACCGCCTACAATGTGTTTAGCATGGAAGATATCGCCATCTCTTAGTTGTTACGTTGACAATGAAAGTATTCCGCTCAAAATACAATTTATCTCTATTTCAAAACCGAGCTCTGGCACCTCTACAAATCCCTGCTTCCCTGTGCGAAGGGCCTATCCATTTACTTTTATGTTGAGTCATCACCCTCTTATTAAAAAGCACTAGCTGGAGAGCACAACCATCATTTGCGTTCATCACTGTTAATTTATATTGGGTGTGACTATGATTGGATCTCTTTTACCATGAATTACAATGTCCAGTCAGTCCTTGATCTTTAAAGGTGCTCTGCATTTATGTTTTGCGGTCTCAGAAAGGGCTAGCGAGATACCATCTTGTTATATCATATTATGATTGTTTTGAGAAAGTGTTGTCATCCGAGATTTATTATTATGACTTGCTAGTTGATTATGCTATCGATATGAGTAATTATGAGACCTGAGAATTATTGCAAATGTGGTTAGTTATGATCTATGCTGAAAACTTGAATGCTGGCTTGACATAGTTACAACAACAAGAGCAAACAGAGTTTGTAAAAGTTTTTCTTTCTTTTAGTTTGTCAGCTAAATTGCTTGAGGACAAGCAAGGCTTTAAGCTTGGGGGAGTTGATACGTCTCCGTCATATCTACTTTTCCAAACACTTTTGCCCTTGTTTTGGACTCTAACTTGTATGATTTGAATGGAACTAACCCGGACTGACGCTGTTTTCAGCAGAATTGCCATGGTGTTGTTTTATGTGCAGAAAACAAATATTCTCGGAATGACCCGAAACTCCACGGAACATCTTAGAAAAAATAATAAAAAATCCTCGCCAAAGATGAAGACCAGGGGGGCCACACCCTTCTCACGAGGGTGGGGGCGCGCCCCCCCTAGGGCCCGCCCCGCTACCTCGTGGGCCCCTTGGATACCCTACGACGCCAACTCCAACTCTATATATTTGCTTTCAGAGAGAAAAAAAATCAGAGAGAAGAAATCATCGCATTTTACGATACGGAGCCGCCGCCAAGCCCTAAAACCTCTCGGGAGGGCTGATTTGGAGTCCGTTCAGGGCTCCGGAGAGGGGGATTCGTCGCCGTCATCATCATCAACCATCCTCCATCACCAATTTCATGATGCTCACCGCCGTGCGTGAGTAATTCCATCGTAGGCTTGCTGGACGGTGATGGGTTGGATGAGATTTATCATGTAATCGAGTTAGTTTTGTTAGGGTTTGATCCCTAGTATCCATTATGTTCTGAGATTAATGTTGCTATGACTTTGCTATGCTTAATGCTTGTCACTAGGGCCCGAGTGCCATGATTTCATATCTGAACCTATTATATTTTTATGAATATATGTGAGTTCTTGATCCTATCTTGCAAGTTTATAGTCACCTACTATGTGTTATGATCTGGCAACCCTGAAGTGACAATAATCGGGACCACTCCCGGTGATGACCATAGTTTGAGGAGTTCATGTATTCACTATGTGCTAATGCTTTGTTCCGGTTCTCTATTAAAAGGAGGCCTTAATATCCCTTAGTTTCCAATAGGACCCCGCTGCCACGGGAGGGTAGGACGAAAGATGTCATGCAAGTTCTTTTCCATAAGCACGTATGACTATATACGGAATACATGCCTACATTACATTGATGAATTGGAGCTAGTTCTGTGTCACCCTATGTTATGACTGTTACATGAACCGCATCTGGCATAATTATCCATCACTGAACCGGTGCCTATGAGTTTTCCATATACTGGTTTACGCTTATTTACTTTCCCACTGCTACTGTTACAATCACTACAAAATGCCAAAAACATTACTTTTGATGTCTTTACTTTTGTTGCTGCTACCACCACTATCATATTATTTTGCTACTAAACACTTTGCTGTAGATACTAAGTTTCCAGGTGTGGTTGAATTGACAACTCAGCTGCTAATACTTGAGAATATTCTTTGGCTCCCCTTGTGTCGAATCAATAAATTTGGGTTGAATACTCTACCCTCGAAAGTTATTGCGATCCCCTATACTTGTGGGTTATCACTCACTCGAACATTATGTCTTTTGAGCACTGACCCTCTACAAAGCGGGAGGCCTCTAGGACGTCTTCAAAATAATGATCCGGTTCTGGACGGTCCTTGCCTTTGGGTGAACCCTTCGTCACAACATCGATGGCCTTGATCTTCCCCCAGAACATCTTGACTCGGGCAAAAGCCATCCGTGCACCCTCAATGCACGCAGACCGCTTCACAGCGTCGATACGCGGCACCGCATCAACAAGCCTTTGCACTAAACCGAAATAGCTATTCGGAACAGGCTTGGTTGGCCACAACCGGACTATGACGTCCTTCATGGCAGCGCCGGACATCCTATGAAGTTCAGCCCACTGGGACATCTTTTCATTAAGCAACAAAGGGCGCTTTGACGCGCCAAACTGCGACCAAAAAAGCTTCTCCGTTGCATATCCATCCCGCGCTTGGTAATATTGCGCTGCATCGGCAGAACTCTTCAGCAAATCCAAGAACTCGTCCGAAGAACTCCATACTTGGTTGAGCTGGGCATAGTTCGGGTCGCCGAACTTGGTTTGTAGCAGAAAGGGCTTTCCAGCCACAATCTCCCTCGCTTGTTGAACCTCCTCACGGGTCGCTCTGCATTCCGACCGCACTCCCCTTTCCTCTTGTAAGGCCTTCTCTAAATCAGCCGTCAAGGCTTCATTCTTCTTCTCCAGAAATTCACAGCGGCTGGTAGCATTCTCCAGCTTGAGCGCCACCTTGGATATCTTCTCGTCATCTTGGCGCCGTGCAACTCGTTCTGCTTCTAATTCAGCTGATGCCTTTTCGGCAGCAGCATCGCTACGCCGGACCTGCTCCTTGGCCTGGGCTAGCTCCGCTCGAAGAACTTCAATGGCGGCAGCACTATCTGCAGCCAAATTTCAGCGTTATGCTTACACTACAAAAATGTATGAGGATTGCACCGAATACATACCTTGCGACTCGTCAAGACGCATATTGACTAAAGCAATATCATCCCCTGCCACATCAAGCTTCCGCTACAAATCGACAATCTCCATAGTCCGAGAAGTGGCCAAAGGGGGAGCAGCCTGCGTTCAAGGTTCATCAGGTTAGTCCTCAAATGATCCTTTTTCGATCCTCCGTTTTGCTTCCCAACGGAAGACAACCTGAGTATCAGGGGCTACTACCTATACACAGGCGTATCTTCACAAATGACACATAGCTGAAAACGTTATGTTACAAACCTCGAAACCCTTCAGTAGGCTCATGAAGGCTTCATTTAATCCGCTCTTTGCGGACGAAATCTTCTCAATCAGTGTAGCCATCAAGGTACGCTGTTCCCCCGAGACGGATGCTTTCCGCAACATGTCTCGCAGCATATCCGGAGTCTCTGGGTTTCCGGAAACTGCTCCAACAGCATGATCATCCTTTGAAGAAATCTGCTCGCCTGCCTCCAAAATCGTTGTCGGCTGTGAACCGGACAGTCCGGGGCCCTCGTTACCATCAGCCCCGGAATCCCGGATGGTCGAAGGTCCACCTTGGGGTACCGCCTCTTCTGTCCCCTGGTCTAAAGGGACCCTCCGCGATGACACTTCAGAGTCATCCGCCTTGATGGGCGAGGAGGTTGGAGGAGGCGTCTCGCTCTCCATCATCTCTGGAAGAAGACTCCTCGAAGAAGAGGATCGCCCAGAAAAACACTGTGTCGAGCTGTAAAAATGCATGAATGCGTTACGGTAATAGCAACGGAACAGGACGCTATCAAGGCACTCCGGATTGTCTTACGGTTCAGCCGAGGGTGTAATGGCCTGGCTTATTAGGGATGATAGACTACTCATATCAATAAGGAATTCCTTCTTTTCCGGGAGCCCATTCGGACATAACTCCAAAGTTAAGCGTGCTCAGCTTGGAGTAGTGTCAGGATGGGTGACCAACTGGGAAGTTGCTCCCGGGTGCGCACGAGTGAGGACAAAGTGCGCAGAAAAGACTAGTATTGATCTGTGGGGCCAGTCTAGATCCCGCCAGGAGTAACGACCACCGGCGGGTGTGTCCAGGGCGTTACAAGTTAGTATCAGAGCCGACCCTCGCGGTTACATAGATGTTTGGGGACAGGTGCGCGGTCATGTTGTTCATGACGTTTGTGACCCGTCATGGCACACGGCATGGTACATGTACTGGACTGGATGCACAGATGTATGTGCCAAGAGGGAATGTTTCTGTGGCCCGACGAGGACGTCGGCTCCTCTGAGTGGGGGTGTATGTAATGGCCTGGCTTATTAGGGATGATAGACTACTCATATCAATAAGGAATTCCTTCTTTTCCGGGAGCCCATTCGGACAGAACTCCAAAGTTAAGCGTGCTCAGCTTGGAGTAGTGTCAGGATGGGTGACCGACCGGGAAGTTGCTCCCGGGTGCGCATGAGTGAGGACAAAGTGCGTAGAAAAGACTAGTATTGATCAGTGGGGCCAGTCTAGATCCCGCCAGGAGTAACGACCATCGGCGGGTGTGTCCGGGGCGTTACAGAGGGTTTGTCCCCTTGTTGGAGCTGCTCAACAGCATCGTCTCCCGACCCCAAGCTGGCCGACGATGGCATCTTGCCCTTCTTGAAAGACTGCCCCTCCTCATCTTCGGAGGCAGCCCTTTTCCTCCTGTTTGGAGAAGGAACACTGGGTCCTTTCCTGCCTCCATCTTCGGGCGAGGAAAGGTCGATTTCTCCAGACTCAGTGTCCGACTTGCCTCCAGAACCAAGGTCATGTTGGGTCTTCTCGCCCTCCCCTGCTGATGCCTGGTATGGCGCCGAGGCCAGCATCCTTGTTAACACAGGAGTAGCTGAGTCTTCGAGAAGGGGAGCCGGACACCTAATCAATTGCACCTTCTTTATCTAGCCCTGAAAAAGGATGATACCATTGGTTTCTTGCCACTGGATATATGACCGTAATGTATTCGGCAAACGTGTACTTACCGGGGTGTCCGGATGGTTGCAGTCTAGGCCGACATCTCTGGCAGTGTCCGGCCATTGCCTTCGTTTTCCGAAGACTAATCTCCACATTCCTTCGTGCGTTGTGCCGAAGAAGTTCTGAAGAGTCCGTGGCCCTTCTGGATTGAACTCCCATAGGCGGAGAGGCCGTCGCTGGCATGGTAGGGTCCGACGAACTAGCATTATATGAACGACGTTGGCTATGTCGATGTCCCTCTCAATGAGGTTCCGGATGCGACTTTGCAGAGTTTGCACATCATTCATTGATCCCCAATCTAGCCCCTTATTAATCCACGATGCAAGTTGGGTTGGAGGGCCGGGTTGAAATACGAGCGCAGTCGCCCACTTGGAGCTGCGAGGCTCGATGATATAGAACCATCCCTGCTGCCATGGCTCGGAAGATTTGGCGAAGGATCCTTTCAGCCAAACGGCGCTAGCAAGCTTGCTTATTGCAGCGCCGCCACACTCGGCCTGCTCCCCCTCTACCACTTGCGGCTTCACATCGAAGGTCTTGAGACACAAGCCGAAGTGCGGAGGAGTTCGGAGGAGGGCTTCACACATGACGATAAACGTCGAGATAAGAAGAATAGAGTCTAGGGCAAGATCATGGAAGTCTAGCCCGTAATTACACATGAGCCCTCGGATGAAGGGGTTAAGTGCAAATCCCAACCCGCGAAGGAAGTGGGACATGAACATGACCCTCTCGCTGGATTTGTGGGTGGGCATGACCTGCCCCTCGGCGGGAAGCCGATGATGGATTTCAGCGGCCAGGTACCGCGCTGCCTGAAGCTTTGCAATGTCTTCCTCCGTGACAGAAGAGGCTACCCACCAGCCTTGACGGCTAGATCCGGACATGGTTGGGGCTGGTGGCAACGGAAGCCCGGGAGTTGGAGCTCGGGGTAGCAGGAGTTGAGGAAGAGGCAAGCGTGGAACAAAAAGACGGGTCTGTACCCCTATATAAAGGCTGCAAATATCGAACGTCTCCTCTCGGGCCTCAAAAACTTGCTTGTTTCCAAGGAATTGTACCCAAGTGACGGTTGGGTTACCCACGTTATCCCTAAAAAAGGGAGGCACGATCTCCGTTTGGATAAAATACACCAATAATGCCACGTCCTGTGACGTGGGGCGATGGGGCGGCTAAAACGGTTTGCAAGTAAAGGCCGGGCGTGGTGTTGTATTACCAAAAAGTGGTCAGTGGGTTGAACCCACGAAATATTATATCCTGTATGGTTGTGCATACAAGTACGTATTAAATCGCCATCTTGAAGTTCGGATAACAAGGAACCCGCCTTGCAATGCCGAAAACAATCCGCGCATCGAACTCCTCATCATTGAAGCCAGGTTCAGGGGCTACTGAGGGAGTCCTGGACTAAGGGGTCCTCGGGCGTCCGGCCTGTTATCTATTGGGCCGGATTGATGGGCTGTGAAGACATGAAGGCCGAACACTATACTTGAGTCTGGATTGGACTCTCCTTGGCGTGGAAGGCAAGCTTGGCGACCGACTATGAAGATTCCTTCTTATTTAACCAACTCTATGTAAACCCTAGATCCCCTCGATGTCTATATAAACCGGAGGGGATAGTCCGGAAAGGACACATTCATTACCATAGTCATATAGGCTAGGCTTTTACGGTTTAGCCATCACGATCTCGTGGTAGATCAACTCTTGTAACACCCATATTCATCAATATCAATCAAGCAGGACGTAGGGTATTACCTCCATAGAGAGGGCCCGGGCCTGGGTAAACATTGTGTCCCCTGTCTCCTGTTACCGTCGATCCTAGACGCACAGTTCGGGACCCCCTACCCGAGATCCGCCGGTTTTGACACCGACAGTGGGTGGTCGGGGGCCGAGCGATGCGCGTTTCTCTTGTACACGCACGCGCGTGTGTGCAAGGTGTTGGGCTCTAACTGAACCCGAGCGAGGTGTTGGGCTCTAACTGAACCCGAGCGATTGCACTGCAGGCTATGCGTTACTGAACCCGAGTGATTCCTTTGCTACTACTGCTAACTGAAGCCGATCGATGCTACCTCTGGATGAACAGTGAGCGTTGCTGGG
>NC_041382.1:515619420-515622070 GCF_002162155.2 Triticum dicoccoides | reverse complement strand
GAGGGTTGGATGAACAGTAGACGATGGAAGGCTGGATGAATAGTAGCCCCTGGAGGGGTGGTTGAACAGGAGCCCATGGAGAGGGCTGGTTGAACAGTAGCCGGTGGAGTAGCGCGCCGGTGGAGGCTGGATGAACAGGAGCCCGTGGATGAATAGTCGCAGGTGGAGGCTGGAGGAGGTCGACAGTGGATGAACAGGAGCCCGTGGATGAACAGTCATAGGTGGAGGCTGGAGGAGGTTGACAGTGGATGAACAGTAGCCCGTGGAGGCTAGACGGGGTCGACGGTGGAGATGAACAGTATCCCGTAGAGTCCCGTTTTGCGGTACGCCACACCCCTCCCGATGAACAGGACCCCCATTTCGATCGTAGCGCTCCAACACAAGTCCATTTCTTCCGTTTTGCGGTACGCCACACCCCTCCCGATGAACAGGACCCCCGTTTCGACCGTAGGAGGTCTGTTTCCTCCATTTTGCGGTACGCCAGACCCCTCTCGACGAACAAGATCCCGTTTCAAACGTGGCCGGTCGAACACAAGGCCGTTTCCTCCGTTGTGCGGTACGCCGGGCCTCATTTCCATCGACTGTTCCATGCAAACCCTCCCGATGAACACGATGACGCATTCCGTTTTGACCCAGCCGGTTGGCTCCCCATGAACACGACGACGACGCAGTTTCTCTGTTCCGACCCAGCCATGTACATGAGCCCTGGCCGTACGTATGCGCGAGTAGGCGTTCGAGACCCCTCCCGTATGTACGTTCGTGGCTGTATTTTCTTTCTTGCACACTGGCCGCTGTACGTACATGTACATGCTACGTGTGCGCCTCTACTACGACACGTGCGCGCCTCTACATCGACCAGTATGTATGTACATGTTCGCGACCAAAATGACAACGCTACGCATGCTTCGACCAGGTGGGTCCTGACTGTCAGGCACTTCCTTGCATGCGAAGGTGTAGCTGGTGGGTCCCAGCAGTCAGGGGGCGAATCATTTTTTTGCCCAGATGCACTTCCTTGCGTGCGAAGATGTAGCTGGTAGGTCCCAGCAGTCAGGGGGGAAACATTTTTTTCGCGAAATACGGTTGCCCGTCCGGTGGGTCCCCGCTGTCAGTTGGAGGAATCATTATTTTCCGCGTAATAAGGAGGCACTTCCTTGCTGCAGCCCTGGACTCAGCTGTCAGCCTCTCCACGTACAGTCCACGTCCGATGGAAGCCGTTCCTTGACCACGTTGAACCCGCCGCCGAGAGCACCAGGGTGGTGGAAGACGGCGAGGCCTAGGAAGGGGACGACGCGGAGCCGGGGAAGACGCGGTAGTGGATGCCCATGCGTAGAGGAGTATGAGGGTTCACTGGTTCGCTGCGGTGTGAGGCTACCGTCGCCGCAGAATAACAGGGGGTGTGGGTGAGTAGAGGGATGGCCTGGCCAGCGGTGGGAGTAGTAGGGGTGGTGAGGCCTCCGCGGCATCACAGCCGGCCACGGGAGGCAGGAGCACGAGGCATGACCGGCGTGGTTTGGGCGGCTGGAGCAAGAAGACCAGAGGTTGAAGAAGCACTACAGCCGTTGGATGGACATCATACGATCACTAGAGCTAGAATCGTGCATATTGACTAAGTTGACAAAGCCCTCCATCCGCGTCAACTTAGTAGGCCCACGAGTCAGCCTCCCACTATACTAGGTCCTAGCTAGCAGGGGGAGTGTTCATTTTTTGTGCGTAATAAGAAGGCACTTCCTTGCGTGTGAAGATATAGCTCGTGGGTCCGAGCTGTCCACGGTGGTAATGTTTTTTTCGTGAAATACAGAGGCCCTTTCGGTGGGTCCCAGATGTCAGGTGGAGGAATCATTATTTTGCGCGTAATAAGGAGGCATTTCCTTGCGTGCGGCCGTGGTCCCAGCTGTCAGCCTCTCCATGTACAGTCCACTTCAGATGCATTTCAGTCATTGACCACATTGACCAAGCCGCGCCGAGAGCACCAGGGCGATGGACGATGGCGAGGCCTAGGAAGGGAATGACACGGAGCCAGGGAAGACTCGGCAGTTGTTTCCCACGCGGAGGGGAGTACGACTGTACGAGGGTTTACTGGTTCGTCTGCCATCGCTGGAGAATAACAACAGGTGTGGGTGAGTAGCACTACAAAAAAGACACACCTGTGACATTTTGGGCCGAACAAATTTTCTTTCTGTCATACATATGACACTTCTATGACGATAATTGTGACAAAACCCGGTATCATCATAGATGTGGTGGGCTCCTACTTCTATGACAAAAAATCATGACAAAAAATGGGCTTTTCGTCCTGGGCGGGCTGGAGACGCAAGTGCATGACATTCTTTGGGCCGTCCATGACGGAAAAAACCGTGGTAGAAGCGAGGGCGAGGAAAATTTTGGGGAGTTCCCGGTTACGGTGGGAGGTCGGGGGCCGAGCGATGCGCGTTTCTCTTGTACACATACGCGCGTGTGTGCGAGGCGTTGGCTCTAACTGAACCCGAGCGAGGCGTTGGGCTCTAACTGAACCCGAGCGATTGCACTGCAGGCTACGCGTTACTGAACCCCAACGATCGATCGATGGCTGTTAACTGAACCCGGTCGAGCGATTCCTTCGCTACTGCTGCTAACTAAAGCCGATCGATGCTGCCTCTGGATGAACAGTGAG
>NC_041382.1:515608525-515619255 GCF_002162155.2 Triticum dicoccoides | reverse complement strand
GGTGTTGTCTCTGGATGAACAGGACCCCGATCGATCGAGCCGGTTGGGGCTGGATGAACATGACCCCGTGTAGGGCTGGATGAATAGGACCACCCCGTGGAGGGCAGGATGAACAGTAGACGGTGGAGGGCAGGATGAACAGTAGCCCGTGGAGGGGTGGTTGAACATGAGCCCGTGGAGAGGGCTGGTTGAACAGTAGCCGATGGAGTAGCACGCGGTGGAGGCTGGATGAACAGGAGCCCGTGGATGAACAGTCGCAGGTGGAGGCTGGAGGAGGTCGAAGGTGGATGAACAGTAGCTCGTGGAGGCTGGAGGGGGTCGACAGTGGAGATGAACAGTATCCCGTGGAGTCCCGTTTTGTGGTACGCCACACCCCTCCCGATGAACAGGACCCCCGTTTCGACCGTAGCGCTCCAACACAAGTCCGTTTCCTCCGTTTTGTGGTACGCCACACCCCTCCCGATGAACAGGACCCCCGTTTCGACCGTAGCGCTCCAACACAAGTCCGTTTCCTCTGTTTTGCAGTACGCCACACCCCTCTCGATGAACAGGACCCCGTTCGACCGTAGGAGGTCCGTTTCGTCTGTTTTGTGGTACGCCACACCCCTCCCGATGAATAGGACCCCCATTTCGACCGTAGGAGGTCCCTTTCCTCTATTTTGCGGTACGCTAGACCCCTCCCAATGAACAGGACCCCGTTTCGAACGTGGCCGGTCGAACACAAGGCCGTTTCCTCCGTTGTGCAGTACGCCAGGCCTCGTTTCCATCGCCTGTTCCGTCCAAGCCCTCCCGATGAACACGACGCATTCCGTTGCCTCCCCATGAACATGACGCATTCCGTTGCCTCCCCATGAACATGACGACGATGCTGTTTCTCCGTTCCGACCCAGCCATGTACACGAGCCCTGGCCGTACGTATGCGCGAGTAGGCGTTCGAGACCCCGCCTGTATGTACACATACGTGGCCGTATTTTCTTTCTTGCACCCTGGCCGCTATACGCACGTGTACATGCTACGTGCGCGCCTCTACTACGACACGTGCGCGCCTCTACATGGACCAGTATATATGTATGTACACGTTCGCGACCAGAATGACAATGCTATGTACGCTTAGACCAGGTGGGTCCCGACTGTCAGGCACTTCCTTGCGTGCGAAGATGTAGCTGGTGGGTCCCAACAGTCAGGGGGCGAAATACGATGGCCCGTTCGGTGGGTCCCCGCTGTCAGGTGGAGGAACAATTATTTTGCACGTAATAAGGAGGCACTTCCTTGCTATGGCCGTGGACCCAGCTGACAACGTCTCCACGTACATTCCGTGTCCGATGGAAGCCGTTCCTTGACCATGTTGACCACGCCGCGCCGAGAGCACCAGGGCGGTGGACGACGGCGAGGCCTAGGAAGGGGACGATGCGGAGCCGGGGAAGACGCGGTAGTGGATGCCCACGTGTAGAGGAGTACGAGGGCACTGGTTCGCTGCAGTGTGAGGCTGCCGTCGCCGCAGAGTAACAAGGGTGTGGGTGAGTAGAGGGATGGCCTGGCCAGCGGTGGGAGTAGTAGGGGGCGGTGAGGCCTCCGCCGCATCGCAACCGGCCACGGGAGGCAGGAGCACGAGGCACGACCGGCGCTGGTTTGGGCGGCTGGAGCAAGAAGACCAGAGGTTGAAGAAGCACTACGCCCGTTGGGTGGACATCGTACGGTCACTGGAGCTAGAATCGTGCATATTGACTAAGTTGACAAAGCCCTCCGTCCCCGTCAACTTAGTAGGCCCACAAGTCAGCCTACCACTATATTGGGTCCCAGCTAATAGGGGGAGTATTCATTTTTTTGTGCGTAATAAGGAGGCACTTCCTTGAGTGCGAAGATATATCTGGTGGGTCCGAGCTGTCAGTGGTGGTAACGTTTTTTTCGCGAGATACAGAGGCCCTTTCGGTGGGTCCCTGATGACAGGTGGAGCAATCATTATTTTGCGCATAATAAGGAGGCATTTCCTTGCGTGCGGCCGTGGACCCAGTTGTCGGCCTCTCCACGTACAGTCCACTTCAGATGCATGTCAGCCGTTGACCACATTGACCAGGCCGCGCCGAGAGCAGCAGGGCGGTGGACGACGGTGAGGCCTAGGAATGGAACGACACGGATGCAGGGAAGACTCGGCAGTTGTTTCCCACGTGGAGGGGAGTACGACTGTATGAGGGTTTACTGGTTCGTCTGCCGTCGCCGGAGAATAACAGCAGGTGTGGGTGAGTAGAGGGATGGCTAGGCCAGCGATGGGAGTACGGTGGGGCGGTGAGGCCTGCGCGGCAGCACAGCCGGCCGCGGGGAGGAGGGAGCAGGCAGTCCCGCCGGCGCTTGTTTGAGCGGCTGGAGCAGGAAGAGCAGAGATTGAAGAAGCACGACGGCCGTTGGATGGACATCCAACAGTTACTGCTTGTGCGTCAACCTTTTTTTAGGAAAGCCTCAAATCTGTGGTAAACAGCATACAACCCATCTGCCATTATTTCTAATAATTTTCAGCCCATTTGCTAATTCTTAAGGTTTTTTTGGAGCCCATATTCTTTTTGTTAGCATCACAGCCCAAATTGTGGCCACGATTAAAAAATTATACGAAATTTTGCATATTTCGGTGCGGCCCGAACTGTTTTTAATCCCGAAATTTCGACTCACATTCGAACTGATTTTAAAAATAAATGTATATCAATATAAAATCCAACAAATTCTCCACGCATAAAAATTAATGTAATTTAAAATGTTGAAATGAAAAAAAAGATATTTGAAACTAATTGCCTGTTTGGTGTGTTTTAAAAATATACAGCCCATTTCCCATTACTGATGGGCCATTTTCTCGGCCAGCCAAATGAAAGCTCTCCTCGTCTTGAAAGATTTGCAGCCCAACAGGCCTGAAAAAGCGACTTACTTGGCAAATCACAAAAAAACTGGGCTGTGGTCGTGGACCCAGCTGTCAGCCTCTTCACGTATAGTACTCTTCTGACGGAAGTCGTTCCTTGACCACATTGACCACGCCGTGCGGAGAGCACCACAGCGGTGGACGACGGCGAGGCCTAGGAAGGGGACGACACGGAGCCGGGGAAGATGCGGCAGTGGAAGCCCGCGCGGAGAGGAGTACGAGGGTTCACTGGTTCAGCTGCGGTGTGAGGCTGCCGTCGCCGCAGGGCCTGGCCAGCGGTGGGAATAGTAGGGGGCGGTGAGGCCTCCGCGGCAGCATAGCTAGCCACAGGAGGCAGGTGCATGCGGCACGACCGACGCTGCTTTGGGCGGCTGGAGCAAGAAGACTAGAGGTTGAATAAGCACTACGGCCGTTGGATGGACATCGTACGATCACTGGAGCTAGAATCGTTCATATTGACTAAGTTGACAAAGCCCTCCGTCCCCGTCAACTTTGTTGGCCCACAAGTCATCCTCCCACTATGGTGGGTCCCAGCTAGCAAGGGGGTATTCATTTTTTTGTGCGTAATAAGGAGGCACTTCCTTGCGTGCGAAGATATAGCTGGTGGGTCCGACATGTCAGCAGGGGGAACGTTTTTTTCGCGAAATACAGAGGCCCTTCCGGTGGGTCCCACCTGTCAGGTGGAGGAATCATTATTTTGCGCGTATAGTCCACGGCCGATGGATGTCATTCGTTGACCAAGTTGACCAGGCCACGCCGAGAGCACCATGGCGGCGGATGACAGCAAGGCCTAGGAAGGGAACGACATGGAGCCGGGGAAGACTCGGCAATGGTTGCCCACGCGGTGGGGAGTACGAGGGTTTACTGGTCCGGCTGCCATCGCCGGAAAATAACAGGAGGTGTGGGTGAGCAGAGGAATGGCCTGGCCAGCAATGAAGTAGGGTGGGGCGGTGCGGCCTGTGCGGCAGCACAGCCGGCCACGGGAGGCGGGAGCAGGCAGTCCCACCGGAGCTGGTTTGGGCAGCTGGAGCAAGAAGATCAGATATTGAAGAAGCAGCACGGCCGTTGGATTAACATCCAACGGTCACTGCTGCTAGAATCGTTTGTGGACTAAGTTGACAAAGCCAAAGTACACGTCAACCTAGTAGACCCACAAGTCAGCCTCGAAATCTGTCCCAAACAGCATACAGCCCGAAATTTCTAGCCAGATTCAAATTAATTTTAAATCTAAATATACCTTAATTTAAATTCAATGAAATTTTACCCACACAAAAGCAATGAAATTTAAAATATCAAAATCCGAAAGAAAACAGTATTTTGGAACTAATTGTCTGTTTGCTGTATTTTTTCATTTTATTATTTATAGCCCATTTATTATTACTTATAGCCCATTTCTTATTACTTATAGCCCATTTTCTAGGCAAAATGCATCCCTCCTCGTCTTGAAAGATTTCCGGCCCAGCAGGGCATAGAAAAGCAAGTAGGCCTACGTTGGTTATTCTGTAAAAAACAAAATAGCTGGCTAGCAATTTTCTGAAAGGAAAAAAACAAACTGGGCTGGTCATGTGCTAAACATATGAAATAAAAACCTGGGCTAGACGGGCCACAGGTCCCACACAACCCAGTTGATACCCTTCTCCATCCCGAAAAAACAAAATTACTACGCGCGCTGCTGGGTCCCTACTGTCATCCTCACCATATACAGTCATCTCCTTATTCCTCTCGGTTGTTGACCATGTTGACAACACCGGAGGGCGGCGCCGCGGCAAGTGAACCAAGGCAGAGGACGATGGTGAGGCCTCGGACGGGAACGAACATGAGCTGGGGCAGATCACAACCAGCCATGGGAGGCAGGAGCAGGCGGTCCCGTCGGCGCTGGTTTGTCTTTGGCGGCTCGAGGAAGAAGAGACTGAAGAAACGTGACAGACGTTGAATGTCAATCCAACAGTTAAGGTTGGCACAATTGTTTGTTGACTAAGCGGACACCAAGTAGCATATTTTTTTATATATAGGAAGAAAACTGCGAGGAAAATGCGTTCGTCTGCCGTCCTCCTCACAGGGAACGTTCGCCACATAAGTGACTAGCACCCTTGGTTTTCAACCGAGAGGTCTTGGGTTCAAGTCCCAGGAACTCTCAATTTTTTCCTCCTTCCTTCCTCGCAAAAAAGGGAAAGAAAATCAAAGACTTGGGAAGGCGTACAGAACAAGCTAGTGTACCAGTGATGAGACGTTGTCGAGTTTTAGAAAAAAGAAAGACGTGCTCCTATAGCTGGTTCGAATCCAAACCTAGACTATGACTATATATGGTGCTATGCTACTCTGCAAGTAATGAAACTGACATATCCAACATTCGCTTCTCCTCTTCTCTACTTACTCTGCCTAGCATCAGAAGCTCTGGCCGCAGCAACCATGTCCGCTGGCTGCTCGTCCACCTGCTCTTCAGCAGGCAACAACCAGATATGCACCAAGTCGCAACCCGTACCATCGCCTATGGGTCTCATCACACCCTCGCTGGCACGCGCACCGTAGCCGGTTGCTCATCGCAACCCGCTGCCGTTGGTGTGGTGCCACTGCTGCAAATCACGCAGAGTCATCTGTCACGTCTCAACCACAATCCGCAACCCTGGCCGAGTCTTCTACAAATGCCCGAATCATGGGGTAATAATATGTTTGAGTGTTGTTCTGCTGCTTTCAGTTGCTGATTTTTAAATAGTTTGGTTGATGATCTACCAATTTGATTCATGCAGAAAAGGGAAGATTCGTGTGATTTGTATTTCTGGGAAGTTGCTGATGTGGGGGAATGCAACTACGCTGATTATTTGGTTAGCCGAGGAATCCCAATACCAGCAGGTTGGGGTGTTGGACAAGTAACTCAAGGAACGACAGAAGAGGAAGATGCAGAGCAGAAGGTTAAAGATGCAGTTCCTCTGAACATGGCCAAGCAACAGCTGCTGAACGACCTTGACAGCAATGAGGAGATGAAAGAGCTTGTGAAGATAATGGGCAAAATCGATGTGCTCTATAGGATGATTGTCTCTTTATTTGCAGTGTATGTAGCACTCGTGATGTATTCAGTGGCTACGACATGAGCACTTTGCTGAAACTAGTAATGAATGAAACCTGTGTAGCAGGCTGGGCGTAGTGTTGTGAACATCTAATGATTTATATTAATGGAAATCAGGGGGTATCCCCTTTTGCTCATATAAATAAATAAATAGCAGAGGCCCTGTCGGGTCAGCTTTGTTCTCATTCGAAGACGGTGAGCAAATTGCAGTCCAACAACAAACTATGACATCAAATTCAAGTTTCACAGCCAAATATGAGTACAACTAAACAACAATGTCATCATGTTTTAGTTGTCATACAATCACCAAACACAAATCAGCATACATAACAAGTGTTGTTCTCACAGCAAAATACTGAACAACATGTTCATCAAGTTTCAGTTGTCATAGCAAACACAATTTCACATAGTAGATAAAAAAATGTCTTCTGACAGGAAAATACGACAAAAGCAATGTAATCATCATCCGCAACAGCAGCATCAACATCTTCTCCATGTGTATCAGTCTGAATCGTAATTCCCCATGGTGTCATCTTCTCCTTTGTCCTCAACGTCCTCAAATGTTGGCTTCTTCTTGATCAACTCTTGTATGTCCACAGCACGACAGGCAATCTTTTCGCCGGCGTCATTGACATGATGGTTCTCAAAGATATTAGGAACATCTGTGTTATCTTGTACATTAGGAGCAGTGTAAGCATCATCTTGTTGTGCAACTTCATTAAACGAATTCCTCTTCTCAAACCTTTGCAATACTCTCCAGTCATCGCTACGTGCAAATGTGTCTTCCAAGAAAATATTTGTGTTGCTTGTTTTGCCAAAATAAAAGGCTCATTGGTCTGGTATGCCACCTTGACATTGATGGATTTGAAATAATCATCAGCTCTGGGTTTTGCGATCCTGGAAAACAGGTTATACCAACGATAGCACAACAGAACCACACACTGATGATCCTCGAAACTGGAGATATACTACAACTGAATAAGGTCTGTTATGTTAGCATACATTTTAGTTGTCTCTTTGTCATACGTATTCATGCTCATGATGGCACTGTTTTGTGTCTTCCTGCCTTTGTCTCGTGCAAGGGTGTTGTAGCGCACATCTCCAACAACGCAAGATTCATAATGTCTTACCCGAGTATCAGGACCCATTGCTAGTGAGTAAAGGGCATCATCAACTGCCTGCCCATCCTCCTGCATCTTCTTAACCTATGGTTAGAAAATAGACAAGCTGATCATCTTATGTACTCAATATATTAAAAAAACTGACAGTGCACTTCAAAAGCTTACATGGTTCTTGAACCATTTCGCAAATCCTGCCATAACCAGTTTGTCAATGTTTCTTGGATTTTGCGGCAGTAACTACTCTTTGTAGATGTTGCACCACATAGTGATCGTGTCAAACATCGAAATATATAAGAATGTGCTGCAAGTTTAGTAGTTACGATGTATAAGCTACAGTACTACACTTACTTGATATAAGGTAGTATCTCAGGACAGTTATTCAACACATACCAAACCATTTTGTCCAAATCTTTAGGTTTGTCCTCTTGTCGACTCTTCCCTGTAACTCGAACAGAATAATCGAAAACATTGAGCCCGGGATTGTCTTCACCCACCTCTTTGCTAAGCTGATCAGCTGTTTCAATGTATTTTGAGCAGAATGTCAACGCTTCTGTAGCAATGTAGGCCTCTGCAATGGAACCCTCGGGTCTAGCTCTGTTCCTAACATAGCCCTTGAAAGTGCCTAGCCGCCTTTCAATAGGGTACATCCAGCCATACTATACTGGACCTCTAAGTACTGCCTCATCAAGTAGATGAACAGCCAAATGCACCATCACATCAAAGAAGGCTGGAGGATATATCTTCTCAAGGCCGCATAGGATAGTTGGTATCTTGTCTCTAAGACGCTCCAAAGAATCTATCCTGATATTCCTACCGCATAGTTCCCTGAAGAATTGTCCCAACTCTGCAACTGCTCTGTATAAGTCAGGGCGGCCCAATCCTCTAAGGATAACAGGTAAAACCCTTTGAAGTAGGACGTGGCAGTCATGAGTTTTTAACCCTTGTACCTTGTTTCCATCTGCACTGACTCTCCTTTCAGGGTTGGAAGCAAATCCATGTGGGAATCTCACACGTGACAGGACCTCCCAGAATTCTTTTCTTTTTACCTTGTCCAAGACGTACACAGCTGGTGCCATATCCCGTGGTTTACCTTCATCTTGCACCTGCAAATCCTTTCTGATACCCAGGTGTGTCAAATCAATCCTAGATTTTAAGGTATCTTTCGTCTTGCCTTCAATATTAAGAAGTGTGCCGATAATGCTATCACATATATTTTTCTCGATGTGCATCACATCAAGATTATGCCGCAGATCCAAATCTTTCCAATACTCCAAGTCCCACAAAGTGGACCTGTGGGTAAACAATAATCTCTCTTCTACCCTGCCACGCTTCCTTTTTCCACTACCATTACCAGGATGGTTTCCTGGTGTAATATGCCTGACCTTCTCTAATTCCACTTGCAACTCATTGGCGGTGAGCCTCTTTGGCGCATCATGGTTTTCATGCTTTGCATTGAACACATGTCTTCGGTATTTTCTAGGATGCGGCTTGTCCTTGACAAGGAAATGGCAGTGTCCAATGTAACAGATCTTGCTAAGTATTGCGTATGACAGCGGATTCCTGTCACAGCGAACACATGCATTGTAACCACGTGTCGTTCGCCCTGACATAGTGCCCAAAGCCGGATAATCATGGATGCACCAAATTATAATAGCACGCAGAAAGAAATCAGATGGTGGGCTGCTATATAGGTCTCGAGTGAGAACACCCTTCCATAGCTGTTGATGTTCCTCCACAAGAGGCTCCATGAACAAATCAAAATCCTTTCCAGGACTTTTTGGACCTGGGATGAGCAAGGCCATCATGTAGTTTGATTCTTTGGTGCAGACATTTGGAGGCATGTTGTAAGGGATAACAAGCACTGGCCACATGCTATATGTGGCGCTCTGGTGGCCAAATGGGTTAAATCCATCTGAAGCTAAGCCAAGTCTAATGTTTCTCGGGTCAGCAGCAAACTCTTTGTGTTTATCATTGAAGCTTTTCCACTCACTACCATGAGATGGATGGCTCATTACATTCTGATCTCTATACTCCTGGTTCCTAGAATGCCACAGTACATCCTCTCTGTTTCAGCATCATGAAACAACCTCTGCAATCTTGGTGTAATTGGAAAATGTCTCAGAACATTATGAGGAATCCTCTTCACAGCATTGCCATCTTTCCATCTTAATGATTTGTATTTCGGGCATTCACTTAAGTTGGCATAATCCTTCCGCAACAGAACACAATTATTCTTACAAACATGGATCATATCATATCCAATTCCAACTGCACGAAGGAAATTCTTCATTTTACTGTAGGTGTGTGGCAGCTCAGACGCATCTGGGAAAGATTCGCGGAAAGCAGCCAACATAGCATCGAATGATTTGTTGGTCATCCGCTCAGATGTCTTCACCTGAAGAAAGGTGACCATAGCTGAGAATACTGACAGCTTATTTCCCGGGGTGATAGCAACTTTGCATTGTTCCAACATGCGGGCCCACCGTTTTTCTTCTGCAGGTGAAAGTTCACGGAGTGCATGAGCATTTCGTAGCATTGTTTCAATGTTGGTGAAACTCACTGGCTCCGCCACCACCACCTCCTCCTCCTCTTCCACCTGAGCATCAGGCAGATCTAGATGGTGATCTGCTGCTTCCACGTAGTCAATAACATTGACGTTCACAGCTTCACCATGATGAACCCACCTAGTATATGTGACCGACATCCCATACAAGTGTAGATGATTTTGCATAGTTGACTGGGGTCTTGTAACTGAATTCATACAACTGCTACACGGGCAGAGCACATCTGATTTTGGACCACCGTACTCAGCTCTGATAAAGTTCATGAAGTTTTCAACCCACTCGACATATGCAGCGGAGAATCTTCGAGTAGAAGTTATCCAAGTCCTGTCCATCTGTTAGACATACAAATTAGTTCTTCTACTAGATATTACAGGAAAAACATATATGCTTTTTTATGAAGTCCAGAAAAAATACCTAGGTCGATGTCTAAAGCTATGGCAAGATATTTGGACGAGCAGATCTAAGTAACGAAATATATGTAAAGCTAATTCAGCAAACATATTTGAGTGCCAAATTATGGCAGGCTATTTCAGCAGTCAATGAGGCTGAGCACACAGCCATCGAACTATCGAAGGCCATCGCAGCAACAAAGATCAAGTATAAAATGGTGTAGAGCTATTTCAACTAATAGATTGGCTACTAGACCATGGCAATCTACGTCACAATAAATATATGGCAGGATATTTTAGCAACTAATCGGCCTTGGCATGCCATCTCAGCTAAGCAGATTGAGTGCAGAACAGGGCAAGGAAGCTTCTTAAGTAGAGCATATTGACAGTAAACTACTTCGGCAAACAGTGAGATTAACAGCGTCTATCAGCTAACATTCAGCGCTACACCGATGAACGGGGCCTCAGTTTAGAATGCACGTACCGTGGGAGAAGCTGACCGCCGTGCATCTCCACACGAATGTCGCCAGCGGTGGCGGCGCTGACCGCCGTGCGCCTCCACAAGAACGTAGCCAAAGGTGGCGGCATGGCTAGAGGACGGCAGTCTACGAGAGCGTACTGTGGGAGCGAGAGGATCGCCGAACCATGGCGCCGACGTATCGGCGCGGCGGGGAGGGCGGCTTTGGCGGA
>NC_041382.1:515604788-515608080 GCF_002162155.2 Triticum dicoccoides | reverse complement strand
GGAGGGGGGTTTGGGGAATATTATTGGCTAGTTGGCCGAAGGGCGGTTGAATCGAATTTGGGGGAATTTTTGGGTGTGTGTGTGGGGGGAGGATTTTCGCGCGGTGGGCGGGGGGAGTTTGGCGCATGGTCGGTTTCTCCAAGTGCAGTCCCACGTGTCAATGAAGAGGCAAGCCGAAGCGCGTTCCGTTTGCGTGCGCCATGTGCAGGACCGAACGTGTGTGGGGTGCAATGCGACCGCGACAGGAGTGCTGTGAGTGTACCACATTTTTTCCTTTTTAAACTAGGTGCTTCGCCCCCTAAAAAAATATGTTGCTTCGTGCGATCCATCGATACTACTACTAGTAATCCGGTAATCCCGACTAAAACGGCGCGGCCGGGTCTTTTCCCGCGCGATATGCTGGGAGGTTGCCTTAGTTGGGTTTTTTAGGACGAGTAATGCTACACCTACGTAATCCCAGTTATGTAATTAACGTAATGTGAAACATGTGAGATGTTGATTGTAGATTGGGGGAGGGAGGGGCCCACCACCATGAAAATCAGGGGAGGAGAGAGAGAGGCAATTTACGTTAACCCTTTCGTAGGTTCCCATAGATGTAGAAAGATGTGTCCGATCCTGCAATATAGGCCGTCCGATCTATATCTAACGGATAGGAAGGAAACTATGACAATTTACCCGCACTCCTCTCCACATTTGCAGATAAGGCTTTCCCTCGTTCATCCTTTTCTCCCACAAGATCTTGATCTTCCGTGCAACGCACTGGCATCTTGCTAGTACTCCCACAATATGTATATTATTGTGAAAGTTCATATACACCGGCCGAGATTAATGCAAACACGGCAAATTTTCATTACATTTCGAACTTTTATAGGACAAAAAAAATAAAAGAAACCCGACCCTAAACCTATTCTACAGCGGCGACCGATGTCCTCCATCTGTGATCTCCATGTATGGGGGCAGGGTTCATGACCCATGAAGTGAAGGTGCGGTCTCCGGCGAGGAAAAGTAGAACACGGGAGATGGACCGGCCAATTGGCACACCATGCCCTGCCGCCTCCCATGCCCTACTCATCCTCGGTGGAGTCCCCGACCTCGATGGTGCCGAACGTTGGACGGCGGCAAGTAGGACGGGTGGCTGACGGTGCTCCCGTCGTCGGCCGTCAGCGTGGCCACCGCTTGTGCGGCGACTTGAGCGAGGGCGGCGACCTCAAGTTCCATCCCCGAAGACAAGCTCTCCCGCAGAGCGTTCGCGCTTGCGGTCATGGCGGATGTGGTTCTAGGTAGGAGGACGATGTGCTATGGTGTGGAGGTTAGCTGGGCGTTGCCGCTTTAAGTAGCGCATTCGGTGAGGCCAAGCATCCGGGTGCGTCATTAAGTCACCGGAGTTGGTTCCGCGGGCACCAAGCCTCTTAATGACGACATATGAACGGACGACATGAATGCGGGCAGCTGGCGCCGGCTGGGAACGCACCGCGCGACGGCGCGAGGGACTAGGGTTTTGGTGTGCCAGGGTAGTCAGCTGCGGTCGTGGCAACGTTGGAGATGCCCTTTGCTCACATGCGATCCCCGCATGCCATTGAAAAACCAAGATGACCGGCATGGTCTCAGGTCCAGAGGATGCAGTTGGCCGCGCTACACCACTCCGTGGACGCATCGCGGCGCCCCGTGCATCCTCGACGAGCCGGGTGTTGGGGTGTGTTTGGATTGTGGCCAAAGTGAACCTTGCCAAAATTTTCGCCATGACCAAAAGATTGGTCTTTGTTTGGATGGTTGCCATTTTTTTGGCATGCTAATGAACTCTAGTTCATTTTTCTTGCCAATGTCGGCCAAATCATGGGCAACCAATACCTCAACCAAAATTTTGGTCATGACCCAAAGATTGGTCTTTGTTTGGATGGTTTCCATTTCTTTGGCATGCCAATGAACTCTAGCCAACTCAAGTTCATTTTTCTTGCCAATGTCGGCCAAATCTTGGGCAACCAATACCTCAACCAAAATTTTGGCTACCCAATGCTTTGATGGGGCAACCTTGGGCACAAACCGAACATACCGTTGGTCGTGCCACAGCACTAACGCCACCCTCGGCAAACTGAAACCGACCGTGTCTAGCGATGATATGAGCGTGTCGCTCACCGTGGTCGCCGTGTCCAGAGGCGGTGCTGGAGCTGCGCCCCGTTGTTGGCCCCAACGACCCACATGAACGGTTGTCGGTGGCGAGGAGGTCGTGGGCCAGCTCCTCCATTGGACTAGTCTGTGCTACGTCGTCCCGATGGGTGTACCCCACATGTCTGTTTCCCTGTTTTCCCGGCCATATTCGAGCGTCAGTACTCCGTGTTGCGCATTAGGCCTTTCACTATGTAGGCCAAGTGAGACAACTTATTGTTTATTTGAGCCGTTCAAGTATAATCATGTGGCGTTTGCTTATTTATCATTCCTCTCCAACCCTCTTCTCCATCGATCATGTCGCCCTCCAGTCGAGTCCATCCTCCTGCATGCCTCATTTGAACATTCTGCCAAGTATCATTCGCATGTACCCACCCTAGTCCTCTTTCAATAGATCTTCGGACCCCGAGATGAAACCGAGAGGGAACGAGTGGGGGCACGTGATACCTAAGGCGGATTCAAAATTTTGAACCAGTGATCATAGCATCCGCAAATCATATATAAAGGGTATTCAATGTTCGTTTCGTTTTTGAACATACAATATACTCCCTCCTATCCTTTCTAGTTTACATATAAGTTTTATGTGTAGTCAAAGTATATCTACTATGATAAAAAAGGTATCAACATTCAACAACGCCCAATCAATATTGTTAGATTCGTACGTACTCCTAGATTTGTACTCGAGATGGTTTCCAATTTGACTATTGACAAGATTAATAGTACATAATGATGTATAATGTGAAAATTATATCATTGGAAACTCCTTTCACATACGAATTTGACTGTATGCTTTGTGTAAGTTGCATGTCATATATTATTACTCTAACATTTGGTCAAAGTTAGCCTCGAAAAATGCATTAGACCCTGTATGCTTTGTGTAAGTTGCATGTCATATATTATTACTCTAACATTTGTGTAAGTTGCATGTCATATATTATTACTCTAACATTTGGTCAAAGTAGTATAGTGGAAGTGGATCCTCTGACGTAGGTATCCCTGCCTTACCCTCCCTTTCGGTCACTTACTGGCGGACCTGATGCTTGCTAGGCCCCGCATGTCAGTTACTCAATGGGTTCGGCCACGTCAGGGGATCCTCATCCGTAGTATACTCCCTCTGTTTTTATTTACT
>NC_041382.1:515560764-515604530 GCF_002162155.2 Triticum dicoccoides | reverse complement strand
AACTGCGGTCCCACAAGCGAGCGAACACGCAAGACGAAGCGTGTTCCATTCGGTGAGTGACGTGGAGGGTCCAGCGTGCGGGGCTGCAACGCGAATGCGACAAGAGCGATGTACAGTCAAAACCGATTGACCGGTCGTCACTGGAACCACTATTCACACCAGGACCTTTGCTGCTCGGCCTACACCATCCACTGCCCTAAAACCACAGCAAATCTCCAGCCCATTCCCCCACCTTTTGATCCCCTAGCCCGCATCAAGCGTCCCCTAGTTCGCCGGAAAGCCATGGTGCGCCGCAAGATCACTTACTACAAGATGTTGACGCCGGAGCGCCGCGCAGAAATTGCGGCGGCGGTCGGCGCCACAGACCTCCGTTCCCAAGCTCGCTTTGCGGCGGGCCAATCCCCGAGTTCTCTGGAGCCAAGCTACGAGGAGGAGGAAGCCAATCCAATGTTCATGGCGGAGGACGCGGCGCAGAAGGCCCCCGATGGGTATGAGACGATGGACGTCGACTTCGTGCCGGCGTCCAAGTCCCCCATGGTGCAGGCGGACCAGCGGTTCAACATGGCGATACTAAAGGAGGACCGGGAGGCAGAGGTTCAACTCGACGCAGAGCGCGTGCATGCTTCTACCATCGAGGCTCTCCTGCAGGCGGAACCGGATGTCGTGGATGTGAACTGGGCGGCGGAGGCTCAACTTGAGGCGGAGCGCGCGGATGCCGCTGCCATCGAGGCCCTCCTGCAGGCGGAACCGGACATCCTGGACTTGAACCGGGCGGCAGAGGCTCGACTCGACGCAGAGCGCGTGGATGCCGCTCTCATCGACGCCCTCCTGCAGGTGGAATCGGACGTCCTAGACTTGAACCGGGCGGCGGAGGCTCGACTCGACGCGGAGCGCGCGGATGCCGCTGCCATCGAGGCCCTCCTGCAGGCGGAACCGGACGTCCTCGACTTGAACCGGGCTGTGCTCTCATCCATTCAGAGCGCCCGCACGCTCCACTTGAATGAGTATCTGGAGGCCGAGGACAACCACGGTGCGGAGACACACGTCGGCAGCGACGGCTGGTTCGCGCATGCAGCCAAAGACGACGAGGTCGTCTCTTTCCGCGAGCAGTGATAGTTTTTCTTTATGTTGTTGTTTTTATGGATCTTTTGCTATGTAAAAACATATATTTGTTATGCAAGTCGCCTGCCTTGGGTCAGTCTACCATTTCAGGCGGTTGGATGAATATCCTACGTCTCCTAACCCTTCGTTCCTTCTTCCTCACCTCTTCTCCTTCCCCAACAGACCACCGCACGGGCCGTACGGATACTCCCCAACATGCGGTTGGATAAACATACTATATGAAACGAAAATTATGTGTCAGCGATAGGATGGATGAGTTTGGTGTGTTCACATGCGACAACACGTGTCAGTGAGGGTGCGTTCCCTTGGTTGGGTTTGCGGCATGCAGGAGCGACTGTGTGACGCTGCGGTGCGACTGCGGTGTGCAGGAGCGACCGTGTGAGGGTGCGGTGCGACCGCGATAGCCATGCGCAAGTGGACCTCCTTCTCATTTTGAAAACTTTAGGCAAGCTTGGCAAAAATGTGTGGCGAAGTTTGGCAATGCAAGGCCTAGACCCAAACAGGATAAGTACGTACGTACTAGGAGTACTAGTGTTAAAAAAGAAAGGCTGAGTTTTCCTTCGTGGGATTTAATCGATGCAAATCCTCGTTTCATGTGTCAATTAATGCGTATTTTTTCTCCAAAGACCAAAGAGCTAACCATCTCACTCATCATCGCATGATTAATGCAGTGCCATGCAAACCAACCTTCTCACTTCCGCATGCATGCAGGGGATATTAATGTCCTTGGTTGCTAACCCCATCAATTTTGCATCGATTAGTGTTAGTGGCCCTTTGCAAATTGTAATTTTTATATATTGGCCTTGTGTACAAAAAAATGGAGGTAGTAACTATATTTGACTTCCTTCCCCATTGCGGTGACGTTGATGATATTTTTTTGGTGGTTTGGCGAAGTGCGTTCGACGGAGAACACCACTGAGGGAGACCATGGTAAGTCGTTCGCAAGTGCCGCCTGCAAGCCGAGACAACCGCCTTATTTGCATCCAGGAAGTCCTTTACTAGTACTACTAGGAGTAACTAATGAGGTGAGATGGCTTCTCGAAGAAGACGATGGAGAAGCGGAGTCAGCGAAGAGTGAAATGATGGTTGCATCGTCCGTGCTTTTGTGATTTGACGCCTCATTGCTTTGTGATTTGTGATAGAAGGGACAGGGGAATAGACTCTGTGCTCTATACTGTACTACATGCGTCCAAGCATGGGAGAAAGAGGAGAGACTTTGCATTTTTCTATTCCTTCAATCAATCAATCAGGGAGCTTCGGTTCCATCTTTTTGGCTTTGGCAACACCATCCACAATGGTTCCCACGATGCCAAAAGCTATTTTCACATTTGGCTACACATTGTGGATGCCCTTAACCATACCACTTGGTTTTTCTCCTGTGTGCTATCTATACAAATCTCAATTTTATTGATCTAAAAAATTATAGAATCGAGATTAGTAAAAAGGAGGTGATTTTGCCGCGCAGATGGCGGGGGAGGTTTCTTATTTGAGCAATGCTACATCCACGCAATGGTTTACGTAAAGTTACAAACTGATGTGATGTGGGACTATTTGATTGGATTAAAGGAGAGGATTAGGCCCACCCCACCTGAAAATCAGGGGGGCATATATAGATTAGATGGAAAGTATACGTAGCAGCTACGTAGCCCTTTGTAAGTCTAGGATTAGGCTTCTTATTTTCGGAGGATGTTGTCCTGGCGGTTTGCTAACATGCGGTCCCACATGTCAGTGCTTTACCAAGCCGATCCGCGTCCCACATGAGGCAGAACAACGGCAGAAGCAACACGTGGTTAAGTTGAAGAAGATGAGGGAGAAGCGGATTCAGCAACGAGTGAAATGATGGTTGCTTTGTCCCTCCAACTTAACTGCGGGAAAGGTGCAGCTTTGTGATTTTACGCCTCATTCCTCATTACTACGTCGGCGCCATGACTGGGGTGCTTCACCCCGGCTGCTCTGCACTATATTCCGGTATGGCACGTGGACCCGGTAGCTTGATGTCCCACAAGTCGGCGAAAGGGACTAGAAGATTTATGAAAGCGAGCACTCCACTCTTACGACGGAGGAGTAGACGACACGACGGCCCAGTGAACTGTCACTTGTACTGTATAGTACTATAGTTTTCTTGTTTCACACGATCCATCGATACAAACCCGATTAAACAGGAAAGGGAGGGATTTTTCCCACGCGATAGATGATACTGGCCATACATTTCAAAGGCAATTTTAATGTATGTAAACTGAATAATTATAAGTAACAATATGATATCTAGTAAAACTAAAAACACATATGATTTATTGTGTTTGAGTGTAGTAGTAGTGCTGTATTGCATAGTTGTTAGATGTAACATGCGAGAACGTGTAGAGATGTAGTTTTGGAGGGCCTACAGAGAGAAAAGCGTAATACGGTCACTGAACTTCAGAATAAGCTGATTACGGTCACTATATACATTTTGCGGTGATTATACGGTCACTTGCTCACAGCTCAGCATCGGATTGCACTCTGTTGACCGGCCAAATAGTCTGTGTGGCGCCATGTTGACTAGTTAAATTGACCATGTTCGTTGTGGGTCCCACCGGTCAGTTCGCATAGGCAAAAGGTCAGATAAACACAAATTTATGCAGGCGCGACAAGGCCCCAACCCGTGCGTGGGAATCACCTGGTTGTGTATGTGTCTGTCAGGGCCTGATGTGTGCGCTTGCACGTGTAGGTTGAGCACTTGAGCGTGAGAGTGTGTGTTGGTCGTGTGGTGTACTGGTGTGTGCATGCATGCGTGCGTGTGTGGTGTGAGTGTTGCGTGCGTGCGTGTGAGTGTTGCGTGCGTGCGCGGCTGCTGTGTACGTGTGAGTGTTGCGTGCGTGCGTGGGTGCATGTTTTTGTGTGAGTGTTGCGTGGATGCAGTTTGTGTGCATACGTGAAAGGGGCGTACAGGGGGGTATGCGATGGAGAGAGAGATGCTCTTCGTTTCTCTTTATTATGACTAACTTTGTATATAGTATAAAAATATACAAATTCACAGTGCGGAATAAATATCATTGTGGGCACCATGCAATGCAAATTAGCGTTCGTACTCCTCCATATAACTTTGTAATGTTGTATATATGTAGAAACTCTAAAATAATTTTTTGGCCACGCTTTATTCAAAAGGAATGTTGTACGCAAAATAAACGTGAAGAGAGGGCTTTTTAGATCAATGGGGTACGTGAAGTAACATGTGTGAATGTGTAGTTGATGCATTTGGCGGGGCCTAGAGAGGTATGTGTGTGTATTATGTATTCGAGAGAGGCATGGATAGAGGGGCCGATGGGGGGCATGGGAGAGATAGCATGAGAAATGAGAGTGGTCTAGAGAGAGAGAGATGAATATGACGCCACGACAAGAGATTCCATTCCCTTGAGTGTGTATATGCAAGGGGGGAGGGAATAGAGGCACCAGGAGAAATTTTCTGTGTGTGTGGTGTTTGTGTTGTTATGTGTGGGTGTGAGAAGATAATGAGACGTGGGGGCAGAGGGTGTGTTACCGCGTGAGGTCCGGTGGGTCGAGGTGAGGCCCTTCATTCTGTTCCGTCCTACACCACATTGGTCGGCCCGTGACGCATTTAGGAAGACCCATGGATGACTAGTCGTACAAGACAAAGATAGCAGAATTGTGAAGGACTCTGTGTTCACTGACAAAGCCGGCTAGGATTTGTAACCCTAGGTTCTCGGACTAAGGTAACCCCTTTATCTCTGATATTACTATTCATCCAACCTAACTTTAAGGGGCATCCTACAGAATGCTCTGCTAGAATCATACTCGTCGATTAGGAAGAGAGGTGTGAGGCAATGCGTGAGAGACAGGCGTAAAGATAATGTGCGTACATGAGACACGTAGGTAGGTCCATGTATATAGAAAGGGTCGATGAGGATTGTGCATGTGTATGTTTGCGAGAGGAAGAATGCTTGTGATAAAGGTTAGTGAAAACAGTTGTAAATGGTTACGAGAGGGAGGGAGGATTATATCTAGAGCATGTGTGCGAGAAAGACACCTCGGGAGAGAGTGTGTGAGCATGTGTGAGAGACCACCGATGGAGAGTGAAACTACACGTAAAAGACTACTCTACACATTGATTAAAGATATAAATTGTATCCAAATATTAGGATGGGATCATGATATTTGCAATTTGCGTAAGGAGCGGTCATTGATCCATCAGACATCTAGATTCTATCGAATTTGAGCATGTCTATGTTATTATTTGACACAATTGATCCACATAGTTAGTATTTTGAACTCCAGACAATGCATCGCTTTAGCAATTGAATATAAACGTGAGTATAGTTCATGTTGTGTGTGTAAAGCACATTATACATACGAAAGTTACACAATGGACATTATAAATAGCTACTACCTATGAACTAGCATACATTTGAATTCAACTTAAGGTGGTTTAAAAAAATCGAATTCAACATGAAGTCCATTCAGTTATTTGAATTTGATATCATGGCATTTGTAAACCATACCTAAATTATGGGGGCACCAATCTTTGCTCTGATTTTGTACATAATAGCATATGTATTCGTGTACAAAATAGATTCAAATTTAGCTCCTCCGTTCCAAAATAATCGTAGTAATAGGATTTTCAAGTGTCAAAATTTCAAAAAGAAGCGGATAATTTAATAAGGTTTTCAAACATACAAGGTCAAAAATAACGTTGTATATTTAGGTCAATCCTCATAGTTCAAGAGTACTCTAAACGTGAATGCTTGTGTTTCAAAATTTCGAACGAAGCGCCAAAAGAGCATCTACTCCCTCGAAACCGCGTGAGACCAATGTTTGGTAGTACAAGGAAATTACTTTTGTAATAACTCCGACCCGTGAAACCTACCAGCCCGACGTCCAAAGGTCTAAACCGGGGTAGGTTTGTAGCTTCATCTAGATGCCACACAACCGCATTCGAAAAACATTCATACACAATGGCCGCCTAAGCACACATGCGCGCGGCCGAAATCGCTCCCGCCCACTATTTGGGACACCTGGGATTACCATCCTACCCCCGACCCGTAGTAGGTCCAAAATTTAAGAAGGGGGCAAAGTTTGTACTTTCCCCAAATTTCAAACAAGCGCGCCCCATCTTCTGTTCAAAAAAGCCAAAAACAAGCGCGTCCCAGACCGAAACATGGTTCCCCACACCCGCCCGATTCCCCATTCGTACTTCGTGGGTGCAAAAACTACCTCTCCACCAGCCGCAAAACCCCGACGTCCTCCGTCCGCCACCCCATCCCACCCATCAACCGCCGCACTCCTCCATCACAGCGGAGCCGATACCCCGACGTCGTCGTCCACCACAACCTCAACCGCAACGCCCTCCACGGCTAGTAGTTGAAGCCGAGGCCGAGCCGTCTGTACCCGAGCCAGTTCAACCACATCGTCCTGCGCCTCACCGCTGCCGCTCCAACTTCGCCACCCTCCACCGCACCAGAGCTGTTCCTGCTATGCCGTCCTTCGCCGCCTCGGATCTACTTCCCCTCCGCCAACATACGGCCACGACAACACAGTCAACAATTTGGCCATGGGTTTGTCTAAGCCTGCACCCTCCAGAACATCGGTTTCCCCGGTAAAAAGAAGAAAATCGGCGCGATTTGTGGAGGTGACCACACTGGCAACCGAAAAAGGTACTCCTCTTCCCTTATTCGTGCAAATCTTACGTCTCTACTTGCACGGTATTCATCCCACAGAAGACACTAGTTGACCGCTTCTTATTGATACTAGATGTTCCTAGTAACTCGCGATGCACAAGGTTTCTCCTCATATACTATTTCACCTTAGCTAGAGGTCCGTCGCCCCCTGAATTTCAATTTCTGGCCACTTGATTCCCAATTAACGGAAGCATTCCCCGGCGTAACAGGCGCTAGTACGCCTATTACGCCGGGGAAGCAGCGCCTTGGTGTTTATCTTAGGGGCGTGTGCGGCCTAGAGCTACTGGCGCCCGACCTGGAGGTCGGCCGGGATTAAAGGGATGGCATGGGGGCGCTGCCAAGCACGGCGGTGGTCTGAGGTCGATGGGAGGGTGGGGCGGCGGAGGCAGGGGTCTGGGTTGGTGGTCGCTGGCGGTTCGAGAAAGATCGTCAACAGTGACTAGCGGGAGGTAGACGAAGGCCATCTGCCTGTTCCTTATAGATCGGACGGTTCATTAAAAAAATCAACTGACCTATTTATTTTCAGTCGACTGTTATCTTAGATATGACCACATGTGGTGGCGTGCTGGAGGAGTACCTGCATTTCCTGTGCTCATATATTACAAAATCATATAGAGTAGAATCTAATTTTGTTTGCCATGCAATGTTGAAGAGCTATCATATGTCCCCTGTCATTTATTTTTCAGCCACCCGCTATCTGCTACTTTTACAGTGCACTAGTTATGCACACACTTCACCCTTACTCTCACTGTTGTGTTTTTATGCAAGGGTATTTCAGACTCTGCTGCCATGAGAGAAGCCAAAAAGAAAAGAGAGAAGTCGCTCCAGTTTGGTGTGCGGCTAGGCAAGACATGTTTCAACGCTTTAAAGGGTGTAGTGTCAGCAGATGGAGACGGGGAACGTAGCTCTGGAGTTGATGACCTCGCTCGCAATGAACCACCATCCCAGGTGCTTGCTTTAACTTCGCGGTGTCATATGTGGTTGCATGTTCCATATGGTGTCTAGCTTGTATTCGAAAGGCCGAAGTCGGTAAGATAAGGAAATATTTTTTTACATGAACCACCATCCCGTGAGCACCAGAAGACAAATAGCTAGTCAGGGCACTGGCCAAGCCAGTGACAAGCCCAGCAAAGATAGGCATCACCTGGAAGCCAACTAAAAAAGCTGCGTTGGTGGCGAAGCAGCCCGCCTCCCACCAGGCTCTCATGTCCTAGATGATCATGCTCACCACTCCAGCCGGATGTTTAGCTTGTATTGCTTCCAATTTGGTTAAATTGCATCTGCTTAGCTTACACATTATACCTTTGAATATGACATGCCTTTCTGTTTTGGTACATACTAGTACATCTGTGTATTAACCATGTTCTTACATCAAACTAATGTTCTTGTGTATCCCTCATCAATCACTTATGACGAGGCAGGCAGGCAAGGGGACTACTCCTCATTTAAAGTATGCAGCGTTAGCCTCCCGACATGATTCTCAAGAAACAGAAATGCTAGATGAAGATAGTGAACGTAGCTCTGTAGTTGATTACAACATTTCCCCTACACTAGCATCGCAGGTGCTTGCTCTAACTTGGCAGCGTGATATGTGGTTGCATGTTGCATATGGTGTCTAGATTGTAATTCTTCCAATCTGGTTAAACTTCATGTGCTAGTCTACTTAGCTTATACATTATACCTGTTAATGTGACATGCCTTCCTGTATTTAGTACATAGTACATCTGTCTATTAAGCATGTCCTTACATAAAACTATTGTTTTTTTGTATCCCGCATCAATCAAGATGAAGAGACACCTTTAGTATGTGCAGTGCGATATTAGTTGCATCTTTCATATGATTTATAGCATGCGCTGCTTCTAATTTGTTGAAATTCCATTTATGATGGAACGCTTTTAACTTGGCACAGTCATATTGGTTGCATCTTTCATGTGGTGTCTAGCTTGCATTGCTTCTTATTTGCTGGAATGGTTTCTGCTTAGTTTACACAAACAGTTGTGAACATGCCATGCCGTCCTGTTTTTTCGTACATATTCCATCCTGGTATCATGTGTTTGCCTTACATCAAAGTAGTGATTGTCAGTATCATGCATGAATGAGTTCTGAAGAGAGAATTTTATTGCTTTTCCTTGTCGGTTTTACTTGACAATTCAAAATCAATAAAGCGGAAGGAAGTTAGCGAGGCAGCGGATAAAGGTGCTCCTTCCGAACGGAGGGCCTCTACAGTTTCTACTCCTCCACACCCCCAAGATGATTTCCAAGACAACACATGCATAGACAACTCAACAAAGCTGTGTTTATGATGAGCACGTCTCCCCTAGTGCAGCATCACCGGTGCTCCCTCTAACTTGGCACTGTTATATGTGGTTGCATGTTATGTGTGATGTCTAGCTTGTGTTGCTTCTAATTTTGTTGAATTCCATCTACTTACTTTACACATTATACTTGAATAAGACATGTGTTCCTGTTTCTAGAACATACAATATCTGTCTATCACACCATGTTCTTACATCAAATTACTACTATTGTGTAACCTGCAACAATCACTTATCATAAGACACGTTTGACTTCGGAGTGTGATATAGGTTACATCTCACATTCTTTTCTAGCTTGTATTACTAATTTGTTGAAATGGCACTTATGACGAGACAATTTTAACTTGGTAGAGTGATATTCGTTGCATCTTTCATATGGTGTCTTGCTTTCATTGCTTCTAATTTGTTGAAATGCCTTCTCCTTAGTTTACACATCATAAGCTGTGAATATGCAATGATGTGAATATGCAATGGCACTAATGACGAGAGACCTCTAACATGGTAGTGTAATGTTGTTTGCATCTTGCATATGATTTATTTCTTGTACTGGTTCACATTAGTTTAAACACCATTTATGATGAGACACTTTTAACTTGGCAGAGCGATATTTGTAGCATCTTTCATATGGTGTCTACCTTCCATTGCATTGCTTTTAATTTGGTGAAATGTCTTCTTCTTAGTTTACACATCATAGTTCTGGTTATCTCTTCTGTCCTGTTTTTCATACATATTACACCCTCCTATCATGTGGTTGTCTAACATCAAAGTTCAGTTCATCTGCATCACGCGTCAATTTGTTCTGAAGAACTAAATAGTTATTCGTTTTTCTTGTCGGCTTGACTTAACATGGCACAGAGAAAGAGGAAGAAACACAGAATGGCAGGGAATGAGAAGCGGATGAATCCTGCAGATTCTGCTGGTACTGATGGTGCAATAGAAGGTCAAAGTCCAGCAGAAAATTCTACAAACACGGCATCCCATGCTACACAAGTTGCAAAAAAAGACAAACATAAACAAATAGCTGCCACCAAACAAGCAGAGACAGCCCTAGTTCTTGCAATACCTACCACAGTACTACCAGCTGCACGACGTACTCGTGCGTCAACTGAGCTAGCAGCACGTTCCCAAGCTCCCTTGCCACCTGCCACTACTTCCCAAGCACTCTTGACACAAGACGAGTTGGCAATATCAGATGAACCTTGTGAGCTTCAACAACAAGAAGGTAGTTGCTGGAGTCAAGTTACAGTTGCATGCTTCTTTATGTGTAGTCTCATAGTTTGATGTACACTAACACTTCCTATGTTTGTTGTTGGACTAGCACCTAGGTGCAAGAGGAAACAAACACCAGGGATAATGCTCGATAGGTTAACTAAATCTAGAGGAGGAAGAATGGAGATCCGTTTTGAGGCAGGTTTAAAAAGGCCACGTGATGCTACAGAGTCAGCCAAGTTAGTATCAGAGGCAGCGGTTGCTGTTAGGTGTCATGTACGTATCCTCCCAACATGGATTCAGTACAGGAATGACAAAGACGAAACCTAGTTCAACATCTTCCTCGACCATTTATCTGTAAGTATGGTTATGTATGGAAACTAGTAATATCGTCTTGCTTTGTCCAATACTTTCTAGGTTGCTGATAATGAGACTCCCATAATTTTCAACAAATGAGGTTCAAGTTGGATAGCCAAGATGATGCAACCAGACAAGCTTGCACCCGTGTTTTCAAGTCTGCTCTGCGACAGTATCAGTATAACTTGAGGAAAACTCACTTTGAAGGCAAGGCTAGCAGTGAACTTGCCCAAACATCTCCAGTGGAAAATATATCTAATGAAGACTGGAGAGGCCTCATTAAACACTGGTCCGATCCGAAGTATCAGGTACATTATATATATGTCATCAGATCACATGTTGAAGTCCTATTTACGCATGTGCCACACAAATCTATCTTCTTGTAGGTGAACTGTTCAAAGAACAAGGCCAACCGTACGGAAGTGAAATTCCAACAAACGACAGGATCTTGTAGCTATATTGCACACTGCGAGGCTCTTGTAATTAGCTGCTGTTTCACTCTTTTCGCTGTACCATATTATGAGATCTATATTGACTTGTTCCAAATGCAGAGGAAAGCCCGCAAGGACCAAAAAGTACCTGAACCAAATGCCGTGGAAATCTTCAAGGACTGTCACACCAGCAAGAAGAAGGGCATGACTACACCAGTCAAAGCTGCTGTTGTAAGTCCTTAATCCTCATGCCTTTTAACTACTACTTACTCTGACTTGTGCCTTGAACTGCATGGTTTGCAACCAATGTCTATTACTCTTTTCAATTTTATACACAATTGTCTTAGCGTATCATTGCACCTTACAAGGTTTAAAAGAGAGGAGTGATGTTCCTTTGATCTTGACCCATAATCTAGTTCCGTGTTGGACTTGCCCACACAATGTTACAATTGCCTGTTTGTCTGTTCTCAGTTGTTTTGTGATATGAATGACGTCATACTATGCTTACCGTATTATAAACTTCGTCTCTTTATCCTTAGCCCTCAACACAATGTGAAGAAATAGACAATACATTAGCGATGGTACATGGTCATATGTTTGGAACCTGGTGTTATTATGTACTTTGCAATAAAATACAACTAGTATTTTACATGGGTTCACCAGAATAAGTTCTGTATATAGACCAAAGCTATTTTGTTTGGTTTTGCTGCCTCCTTAATATCTTCTGTTCTGGTACTACTAATGTAAAACCTCAACTTTTCAGCGAGCTATGGAAAAAATGGTGGAACTGCCACCTTTTGAAGGTGGCGAGGCAACTATAACCGCAATGTCAGCTCTTGCTGCAGTGGGTCAGTACCTGTCCACTAACAGTGCCAAAAGCACGTTCCTGCGTAATACTGGGTTGGTTGTTAAGGCAATATCATCCAAACTGCCTCATGATCAAGATATGCAAGCTCAAAGCAATGTTGTATCTGCGCTCCAGACACAAGTCCATTCCCTAACAGAGACCCTTTGTGAAACAAGGAGAAACATTGCTCAATGTCGTCAAGATATGCATGGTTTTGAAACCAGACTATCAGACATTTGCTATGTTGTTCAGGAGCCTAGGGGAAATGAAGGCGAGGGTTATGGTGCTCCATCGGATAATACAACATGAAAACATAACAGTCAGGTCAAATGAACTAAGCTTCTGAACTTTTGGTGGTGCATTTATCTGCTAGACTGTTAAGTTTTATGCCAACCTTCCTTTTGTTATATAGTTGTAATTTGTTTTGGTGCGATACAAAATTTATTCTTAACGTGCAGCCACCGCCTGAAGAAAACAACAAGCCATTTTTGTATAGTGTAGGGTGTTCCCTATATTTGCACTCGTGGCGATCTTTGATGCCGAGTGGATGTAATCTGTGTAATCGCCTTAATAGCCTAGCGTTAGTTTCAGCCTTATTTATTTCCTAGTCTTCTTTTTCCCTGGTTTGCTAGTGGCCGCAACTACCATGGGCCATATACGGGCCGTAGGATCCATGGGTCTCCTACGGGTCGTCGATAAATGGGCCTATAATTGGTGGGCCTCGGGCCGTTGGATAAATGGGTCTTCATGGGCCATAATCGGGCGTAATTGGTATCAGCCCAGCATGGTAACAGGCCATTAACAGGCTGTAGGACAGCAAAGGCTTAATTCTGTCACAGGCAAAACGGGTCATTAATGGGCCAGAATATAGGACGGGCTGGAAACGGCGCAACGGGTTAACATGCCAGAAACGGGCTGACTCTTGCCATGGGCCAAATTTGGCCCATTAGGGTAACAGGCCAGTAACGGGCCGACTCTTGCCATGGGCCAAATTTGGCCCATTAGTGGAACATGCCAGTAACGGGCCGACTCTTGCCATGGGCCGAATTTGGCACAGGCCAGTAACGGGCCAGAAGTAATCGAGGGCCGAAAAGGGGCCCAAGAACGTATGGGCTGTCAATAGGCCGAAAGCTAACATGGGCTAGAAACGGCCCATGTAAATCACGGGCCGTTAACGGGTATAAAGAAAATTACTGTTCATTATGGGCTAGAGTCACCGTGGGCCTGTAATGGGCCGAAAGATACGAAGGCCTCATATGGGCCGAAAGACGTCGTGGGCCATACATGGGTCGAAAGTGAAATGGGCTGGTATTATATTCGACGGCCGACATGACGTTGTTGGGCCGATTTCCTTTAGGGCCTAACAGGCCGTGAGTTAACGGGCCGTAAAATGGGCTATTTCGGAAGAGACCGTTAACAGGCTTTTCATGGGCCAGCCCGTTAACTTTTGACCAAGTCAAACGGGCCGGCTTTGTAAGCTAAATGGGCCAGTGTTGGGCCGTGCCACGTGTCGACATATCATAGGCGCCTATCTGACCCACTAACGAGCTGGCACGTGTTTCGTCCGGCCAATAAGAATTTTACACATGGGAATTTCCCATTGGTCGGGGCTGTTAACGGGTTATCGGATCCAAAACCCGACCCGATAGCTTAACGGCGTTCCGTTACGGTGGATGCCACGTGTCGGTCACCCTTGACGAAAGCACTTCTGTGATGCGCGATTTATCGTCATGGAAGTGGACACTTCCGTGATGATAATTTTGGTAATGTCATGGAACACTTCTACGACAGCACAAGTATGACTATCTTGATTCTGTCATAAATTTGTCATGGATATACATGCATGACAAAAAAAGCGACCTATTGTGACAAACATGTATCATCACGAAAGTGTATTTTTTGTACTGTAGAGGGATGGCTAGGCCAGCGATGGGAGTACGGTGGGGTGGTGAGGCCTGCGCGGCAGCACAGCCGGCCGCGGGGAGGAGGGAGCAGGCAGTCCCGCCGGTGCTTGTTTGAGCGGCTGGAGCAGGAAGAGCAGAGATTGAAGAAGCACGATGACCGTTGGATGAACATCCAACAGTCACTGCTTGTGCATCAACCTTTTTTTAGGAAAGCCTCAAATATGTGGAAAACAGCATACAACCCATCTGCCATTATTTCTAATAATTTACAGCCCATTTTCTAATTCTTAAGGGCTTTTTTGGATCCCATATTCTTTTTGTTAGCATCACAGCCCATATTGTGGCCACGGTTAAAAAATTATATGAAATTTTGCATATTACGGTGCGGTCCGCACTGTTTTTAATCCTGAAATTTCGAGTCACATTCAAACTGATTTAAAAAATAAATGTATATCAATATAAAATCCAACAAATTGTCCACGCATAAAAATCAATGCAATTTAAAATCTCAAAATGAAAAAAAGAAATTTGAAACTAATTGTCGATTTGATGTGTTTTAAAAATGTACATCCCATTTCTCATTACTGATAGGCCATTTTCTTGGCCAGCCGAATGAAGCTCTCCTCGTCTTGAAAGATTTGCAGCCCAACAGGCCTGACAAAGCGACTTACTTGGCAAATCAAAAAAACTGGGCTGTGGCCGTGGACCTAGCTGTGGTCGTGGACCCAGTTGTCAGCCTCTCCACGTACAGTACTCTTCCGATGGAAGTCGGTCCTTGACCACATTGACAACGCCGCACCGAGAGCACTAAGGCGGTGGACGACGGCGAGGCCTAGGAAGGGGATGACGCGGAGCCGAGGAAGATGCGATAGTGTATGCCCACGCGGAAAGGAGTATGAGGGTTCATTGGTTCGGCTGCGGTGTGAGGCTGCCGTCACCGTAGAATAACAGGGGGTGTGGGTGAGTAGAGGGATGGCCTGGACAGCGGTGGGAGTAGTATGGGGCGGTGAGGCCTCCGCGGCATCACATCCGGCCATGGGAGGTAGGAGCACGAGGCACGACCGGCGCTGGTTTGGGTGGTTGGAGCAAGAAGACCAGAGGTTGAAGAAGCACTATGGCCGTTCAATGGACATCATACGGTCACTGGAGCTAGAATCGTTCATATTGACTAATTTGACAAAGCCCTCTGTCCCCGTCAACTTAGTTGGCCCACAAGTCAGCCTCCCACTATTATGGGTCCCAGCTAGCAGGGAGGTATTCATTTTTTGTGCGTAATAAGGAGGCACTTCCTTGCGTGCGAAGATATAGCTGGTGGGTCCGACCTGTCAGTGGTGGGGATGTTTTTTTCACGAAATACAGAGGCCCTTCCGGTGGGTCCCAGCTATCAGGTGGAGGAATCATTATTTTGCGCGTAATAAGGAGGCATTTCCTTGCGTGCGGCCGTGGACCCACCTGTCAGCCTCTCCACACACAGTCTACTTCCGATGGTGTCGTTCGTTGACCACGTTGACCACTCCGCGCTGAGCGCATCCAAGGTGGTGGACGATGGTGAGGCCTAGGAAGGGGACGACGCGGAGCCGGGGAAGATGCGGCAGTGGATGCCCACACGGAGAGGAGTATGAGGGTTCACTGGTTCGGCTGCGGTGTGAGGCTGCCGTCGCTGCAGGGCCTGACTAGCGGTGGGAGTAGTAGAGGGCGGTGATGCCTCAAGGGCAGTACAGCCGGCCACTGAAAGCAGGAGCAGGCGGTCTCGCCGGCGCTGGTTTGGGCGGCTGGTGCAAGAAGAGCAGCGATTGAAGAAGCAACAGGACCGTTCGATTCAAATCCAACGGTTACTGCTGCTATAATCGTTTGTTGACTAAGTTGACAAGCCCTGCGTACGTGTCAACTTAGTAGGCCCACAGGTCAGCCTCCCAACCGGTGCACCCTAGATGTCAGTGGGAGGAATCATTTTTTCGCGTAATAAGGAGGTTGATTGCGTGCGGCCAGGCCAGTGGAGGGAGTAGGGTGGGCAGGGGAAGCCCGTGCGGCATCATAGTGGGCCACAAAAGGAGGGAGCTGGCAGACCCGCCGGCGCTAGTTTAGGTGGCTGGAGCAGGAAGATCAGAGATTGAAGAAGCACGTCGGCCGTTGGATGGACATCCAACAGTCACTGCTGCTAGAATCGTGGGTTGACTGACAAAGCCTTGCGTAAACAAGTCAGCCTCGAAATCTGTGGTGTGTACAACCCATTTGCTATTATTTTATAATTTTTACTCATTTTCTAATTCATATGGAATTTATTGCAGCCCGTTTTCCATTTTAAGAATTGCTGCCCATTTTCTGGTCAGTACCAGGGTTAAAAAATTAACTAAATATGTGGGAAATTTTGAAAATTCACAATTTTTTATTGGGGAACAAAATATTCTTAATCCAAAAATTAGTAGCCATACTAAAACAAATTTAAAAATAAATTAATAATATGTGATGTTAAATCCAATGAAATACAGTATAAGATATCAGTGAAGAACAAAAACAAAAAAAAGAAACTAATATCCCATTTGCTATAATTTTTTTGGAATTTTCAACCCCTTTTGATATTACTTTTAACAGACACTGACCATACTCTTTGGCCAGGCCGGAATGCATCTTGCATCCCAGTAAGTCAGAGAAAACAAATAGGCCTAGCTTGGGTATTCTTCAAAAAGAAATACTAGGCTACCAATTTTCCCAAAGAAAAAACTACTGGGCTAGTCATGTTGTTAGACGGGCCATAGAGACCGCACAACCCAGTTTATAGCCTGCTCCTCCGAATTACTACTCAAAAAAAGTTGTGCAATTCTGTCGTTAATTGACTATACGTTGAAAATGATGTGGGTCCCAGATATTAGCAGGGTGGATTAGAGTAAAAAACGAGGGGTTCATCTGAGTAGTAAAAGAGACGCTTGCTTGTGTTCGGGACTGGACCTGGTGGGTCCGTACTATCATACTCACAACTACCGTCCTTTCCGGATTCACTATGTTGACAGGGACCGCTTCGAAAAAACTATGTTGACAGGGCCGGACGGCGGCTCCGCGGCGAGCGCACCAAGGCGGAGGATAAAGTGCTGTCACCAATGTGCTGGGCTGGGTTGGACATTCTTATTGAAAAATAAAAATGGACTGGAACTATTTACGACGTTAACTACGATTTGCATGGGTCCGCTGGTTGTAGGAAGAAAATGCTGGGAGAAAGAAGACTGGTCGCTATCTTTGCCTAAGAATAATATCGACTGAATGTAACGACAATATAATAGGAAACAATATCCTCCTGTTAAATCATGAATTTAAAGAATTGGTGCATGAGCATTTAGCTTTATTTATTTATTTACTTATTTATGCTTAGGGGACCATGAGCATGTACCTGGGCTGGATTCATGTGAGGGCCTCCATTCCAGTTAATTATGGGCTTCTCTATTGGGCCTTCATCAGTGGGCTGCATGTTATCACCAAGTGGAAAATGTGTTCCTACGAAAAATAGTATGCGCTACATACGGTACGGGGCACTAAAGGATCGAACCATGCAATGACTTCCAAAACATTGTGTTTGTCATTCTAACAACACATTTATTCAACCAACAGACGAAATATACTACTGATTGGACATTGAAAACAGCAGCAGCAGCAACCAGGGCTGGGGGTGCAACAGAAGCGGTAAGCAGGCCAGAAGAGTGAAGACGCAACTCTCTCTTCCAAACCAAACATCAGCCATCATTACAAAAGGGATACCAAAAAAGAACAAGTGTATGCATCAAACTAAATAAAGGTCCTACTGCACCAAGTGCACGCATCTAACTAACTGGCTCAGTTAGACATTACTATTTATTAAGCTGTAGAGATTGGCTGATGGCTTGAACCAGATGGGTGCCTGACGGGGGATACTCCAGCCAGCAGGTCAAAGTCTGATACCTGCGACCCTCTCTCCTACTTTGGCCTGCAGAGCGTGGCAACACATATCAGGGTATGGTGCATGCAGAGACGCATGGTACACTGTGTACACACAGTTTTGCCTGATGAACGAAACCGCGCTGCCATCATGATCCTTGCCGTCGGTTATCTCCTGGTTAATCAGATAATTCAGTCCGACAAACAGAGAGTGTGTACCAAGGCTACTTACCAACCTCCAGTCAAAAATTCCTGAAGGCCCAGAGAAGCTGGGATCCTGCTTGAAGACCTTGCAGTGACTGTGATTGTATTCTGCGAAATAGCATGTCCGGTACGTGCGAACGATCATCAATAATTCGCCATCGTCTGATCGAGCCAGGAACCACCCGCAACTGCCATGCCGCTTTTCTTTGAAAGGTTCTGGGATTAGGAAGGGTAGGTACACCAGGCGGCCTACAACATCATATCAAGTTGGAGTCAAATAACCCTCAAAAAAAAGTTGGAGTCAAATAAAAAAGGGCTCTTGATGTAGTCAATCTTAAGAACAACATGTTATGAGCATGAATATCTTTTCAGTAAATTTTGACACTAATATAAGCAAGCCATCATGATATCATAGGAAAGTAACATACTGCTGTAACAGCCGTTTGTAGCAATGACTGGAGTAGGCCAGCAAGACGTCCAGCCATAGAAGGAGTCGACAGCGTAAATGAAGCCCTTGTGTTCAATGGCATCAGAGAACCATAGAGGATGTATGATCCTGCGATGGACGTGCAGATTTATCCACTTAACGGAGTGACCTGTCAGATAGGCGAGTGTCGGATTTCGGGTTCCGGCAGACCCTTGAGGTTCGAACACTGGGGTGCGTGCGGAGATTTTGCCTCCTACCTTCCTGCTCCCCTCCGCCTTGCTAGGATCTAAACTATGGCAAGAACAACACAAGAGACGCAGGGTTTATACTGGTTCGAGCCACAGTTGTGGTGTAATACCCTACTCCAGTGTGTGGCGTGGTGGATTGCCTCTTGGGCTAATGATGATGAACAATACAAGGAAGAACAGCCTCGCGAGGATCTGTTCTTGGCTGGGGCGATGAACTGCTGGGAGGAGCTCAGTCACCTTTCTCTCCCTCTCTTTCTAATCGAAATCCCTCTCTCAAGAGCCTCCTTCTCTGAACTCCTCAGCTCTCTCTCTCTCTCTGTCTCCCTCTCTCCGTCCCTCCTCTTTTTGTCTAGCGGGTGGCTGATCCTATTTATAGAGGCCCTGGTCCTCTTCCCAAATATCGAGCGGGAAGGGAGCCAACAATGGCGGGCTAATTTGAAGGGGGACAACTAGTACTAGCTACCCTGACAAAAGTAGTCTTCGCCTGCGCAAAGCTCTGGTGATGACGTCGTCTTGAGCTCCACAGTGACCTCCATCTCGTAGTCCTCCTGGTCTTGGTCTCGTTGCACCAAAATGGCAACCTTTGCCTGATGCCTCGGTACTCCGCGGCTGCGCTTGCCCCCTTTGCACCAAAGAGGAAGGGAGGGCACTGCGCGGGCTGGCACCCGCCTGGCGCCCTCGGTCGTCATGGCTTGCGTCACGGGCACCTCGTGAGGTACCCTGCCTTGATCTCTCTGCCTCCTCGTGAGCTAGCCTGACGAGGCCGTGCCTGAGGAAGCTCCGCGTCGTCCGCCCCGCGAGGCTTGGCCCCTCGCGAGGGTCATGGGTTTGTGTTGGTGAAGATGGGCTGCGCTGGGCCCCCCTTTGAGCCACGCCACAGGCCGTAGGCAGGCAAGTCTGGGGACCCCCGTTCCCAGAACACTGACAGTAGCCCCCGGGCCCAAGGCGCGCCCGGACTTGGCCGTGCAGGGAGGCGGAAGGGCAAGAGCAAAGCACCGCGGGCCCTAACAGCCTGCGGCCTTGGGCGCCTCGTGGCGGTTGGTTGGACGTGGGCGTCTCCACTTCTCCATGGTGCCTCGGCAACTGCACGGATTGGACAAGTCCCTGCATGCAAAGTGGGTCATGATTACCTGCAATCGTGGAGGTAGGCGGTTGGCCTTCACCGGCCATAAGTACAGAACAGCGCGCGCCCTTCCAGTCCATCCCTCCTTGCTTCTCCTTCTTCCCGATCCTTGCTCCGTCTTGCTGTGATGGCTCCGATCCGCCGGTTCTCGACGGCAGAGAAGGGAAAGGCTCCCCGAGAGGAACCAGACCCACTCCCGCCGAAGAAACGGCTCGCCCCCCGTGGCTCGGACGAGGGGGCCCTTCAGGGGGTGTCGAGGCCTTGGTGCGAGCGGGCGCCGCCGGGGTTCCCGCTTCCATTGTACGCCCACGCTGAGGGCCCTGAAGGAGCTAATGCTGATCGCCACGGGCGGCGCCGCCGTCGGCGCAGGCGGGTCACGAAGGTGTGGGTCGTCCCCCCTGGGGTCCACACCGAGGGCTCTTCGTGAGAGTTCGTGCTTCACGTCGCCATTCCTCTTCAGTCTTGGATCCGCCTTCCTCCCTTCTTCGCCTCCATCATCCCGCAGGGGGAGCCCCTGGAGCTCTGGCTGCAGCACGCCGGCTACAGCACCCTCGTGACCGAGGCAGAGGTCGCGGTCGTTGCCCCGGGCGAGGTCTTCATGACTCGGGGCTGGAGAGAGATCGCCCGGGTTTGCAGGGTAAGGGGCGTCTTCGCGGTCCACTTGGATTACGACGGTCCTTCTGTGATGCTCTTCAAGGTCTTCGATGCGAGCAGGCGCCGGCTAGAGTGCTGCCCCGGGGAAGGTAGCCAGGACCCTGCCGCGACGAGGACTGGGCCCGCCAACCACTCCCTTGGCGGCTCCTCAGGTGGTGGAGGCGTCGGAGGTTCCAGCGACTCCGACGAGCTCTTTGCGACTCTGGAGACGAGCGACGACAGCTACGAGCCCCAGAGCCGGTGCCGCTCCTGGAGCAGGGCGGGCTCGTCAGGCCGCCGCCGACTCTGATCTGGATGGGGTTGGCGTCGGTGCTTGACGACCCACTATTGATGATGGTGTCTTTTGCAGGGACGCACGTAGTTTGTGTCCCTTTAGGATCTGTTCCCTGCGAGGAATCAAAAACGTGTCCCGTGGGGGCTTGTAAGGTGCCTGTGATCATGTTTTGTTAATATAACCCTTGTCGTAGAATTGTGCGAGTTGCTCATTCCGTCTTAGCTCAGTCCTCCCTTTCGAACCTCACGAGGGCTTGGTGCTCTGCGCCGACAGGTCCCAGTCCCAAGGCGGCTTCAGCCGTCGCTGGTATGCCAGGTCGCGATGCCGTGGTCAAGGCCAGGAGGTGAGCGACCCGGAGTCCGGTAAGAGCCCCTGAGTCGCGATGCTCAGGAGGTCCCCTTTGGCGCCCAAGCAGCCGTCGTTTGGTGAGAAAGGAGAGCGGCGTCACGAACACGGGATAGCATTAGGTGCGGGGATGGTGCCATGATAGCTGGCGCTTCCGGGTGATGACTTATCTCGAGGATCAGGGGCCGCTCTCTGGTGTGTCGCTGGGTCCGTGCATCGGCAGGCGCGAGGTTGCTCGGCGAGGTCCTCGTGTGTCTCTCCCCTCTCGCCTTTGTTCCCCTTTCTGCTCTACGTCCTCGGGTCCCGGCCCTCGAGCGAGTCTCAGCCATCGCTGGTATGCCAGGTCGCGATGCCGTGGTCAAGGCCAGAGGGTGAGGGCTGGAGAGCCAGTAGGAGCCCTGAGTCGCGATGCTTAGGCACCCTCTCTTTAACGTGCAAGCGGTTCGCGCGGACGAGAGCGAAGGAGACACCGCAAGGGCCTCGCCTGACGCAGCTCCTTCAGGAGGTCCTGCAGGTCCATCATAGAAAAAAACAAGGGGTTGGCATGACAATTGACAGTCAGCCATTGGTTGCTTCCGAGGGGTAGTGAGGAACTGAAGGCTTGACGAGGTGACGCTATGCGGGGCTGCCGCGGCCAGAGCTCAGCCATCCAGGTTTGTCGGCGTTGCAGGGACGGACCCATGCGCAAGCGTCGTGCTGTTTGGGAGCAGCTCCGTTAGCTGTCGTCAGCTGAACAGGCAACTAGGTAAAACACATTAGCCGCGAAGGAGTGGATTTGTTCAAATAGATGCCGGGAATGCGGACATCACTGGGTTAGGCCCGAGCGACTTGGGGGGTCATGCAGCCCGAGGGACGCCCCCAACAAGGTAAGCTAACAACATGGAATAAAAAAGGATACACGCCGCAGGGACGGACCCACGCAGCCTGGGAATAATGCAGCCCTGGGGGGGCGCTCCCAGCTGGCAATAAAACTCGAAAGATGTCACCTGATGATGTTGAGGATGAAGGAGTGTTGATGTAGCAGGCTCGGTGGGCTGCGGGAGCCGATCCTCACGAGCCCCCAGGCCCAGGGGCCTTGGGAGGCTCCGGAGGCACTGGCGGCTCCTCGCGGGCCATCCCCATCCCTGCCAGGGCTGCGGGACGCCTGGCCTCTCGTGCCTCTGTGATGCCCCTCATGAGGCGCTGGTGTGTGTCAGCCGTGTTCGGCAAGCCGTAAGGCATGTAAATGTAGCTGTGGGGTGGGCCTCCGCAGCGCCCCACTCGCGAGGGCCAGAGGCGCTCCAGAGAGGTGACTCGGTTGAGCCCTGGTATGTCGATGCAGACACGCAGCCCACCATCCTCGCCTGGATGGGGAGCCACTACTGGTAGGCGGCGACCGCCTTTCATGACCCTTGACTCCTGTAGCTCCTGAATGGCCTTGCTGACGAACTCCTGAGGGTCTGGATCTCCTTGCCTTGCTCCTTCCTGAGGGAAACGTGCTTCGAAACACGCCTCCATGTGGTGCCCAAGCGCCTCCCTCGTGACCCTAGCTAGGTCGGTGGCCCTCCAGGGGAGAGCCCTCGAGCCCTGCCTGAGGAGGGCACCGGGAGCGCTTTCCTATGCGATGGAAGGAGGTTCCCCCTGGGCAGGCGCGTGCCCAGAGGGGCCTATCTCCTGAGTGGTCGGGTCGGACGATGTCTTCTTGTTCTTAGGGGCGGTCTCGGGAGGCCTCCTGCTTCCATGATCTGGGTCTTCCAGTGACGCGGCCTGAAAGGCTCGTTCCAGGGAACACACCGCGTCCCTCTCTTCACAGGGCACCGTGATGACTCCGCCGCTTCCTGGCATCTTGAGGACGTTGTAGCCATGGTGAGTTACGGCCATGAACTTGGCCAGCGCTGGGTACCCAAGGATGGCGTTGTACGGCAGGCGAATGTGAGCGACGTCGAAGTCGATGAGCTCGGTGCGGTAGTTGTCATGTGCCCCGAAGGTGACAGGGTGGCGGTCCTGCCCAATGGGGACCGTGGAGCCGTCGGTGATACCGGAGAAAGGCTTGGTTGGCTGAAGCTGGCTGTAGGGCACTTGGAGGTTGTTGAATGTTTCCACGGACAAGACGTTGAGCCCTGCCCTGCCATCGATGAGGGTCTTGGTGACCACCACGTTGCTGATGATTGGGGAACAAAGCATCGGGAGGACTCCGGCTGTAGCCGCACACTTGAGCTGATCTGCTGAGCTGAATGTGATGGTGCACGCCGACCACCTAAGAGGGCGCGTGGCTTCGATCCCGGGGAGGACTGCGTTCACTTCGCGGGCAAACTGCTTGAAGATGCACTGAGAGGCTGGGGCTTGTGCCCCGCCCAGGATGCAGGCGATCGCGCGTGGCTCCTGGAAGCCCCCAGCCCCCTCGTCCTGGTGGCGGTCCTCGTTTCTCCTTGGCTGCGGCGACAACGGTGGGAGGCCTGCGTTGCCTTGCGGGCGATCCTCGCGAGGCTGATCCCTCCAGTCTCCCTCGCGAGGCTGACCCCTCCAGCCTCCCTCGCGAGGCGGGTCTTGCCAGCGATCCTCGCGAGGTTGATCGCGCCACCCTTGGCGCGGGCCACAGTCTTCCCAGCGTCCTGCGTTCCTTCCTCCTCCTCGGCCGTAGCCCCGGTCACTGCGGTCAGGGCGACGGCCGATCCTTCCTTCTCGCATGGCTCGGAGCTCTTGACATTCGTTGGTGTTGTGGGTGTGGAGGTCGTGGTACACACAGTACCGGCTGCCCTTGGAAGGTTCGGGCTGATCTCTGCCTCGCTTGGTGTCTGGTTCTGCCGCGAGCACGGCAGCCCCCTTGCGCTTCACATCCTTGGCCTTGGGCTTCTTCTCTTCTGGGTCCGCGACATGCAGCTCGAGGAGGGAGAGTCGCCCTTCCTCGGCCCTGGCGCACTTGGTTGCCAGGTTGAACAGCTCCAAGGAAGTGCACGGGTCTTCATGCATCGCCAGCTCCTCCTTCATCTTGACGTTGCGCACGCCGTCGGAGAAGGCCAAGATGATGGCCTCCTCAGTCACCTTGGGAATCTTGAGGCGCGCGTTGTTGAAGCGCTGGATGTACTTCTGCAGGGTCTCCACGGGCTGTTGCTTGATGCGGCGCATGTCGCTCACGACGGGTGGCCGGTCGCGAGTGCCTTGGAAGTTGGCAATGAAGCGGGTGCGCATCTCGTCCCAGGAGGAGATTGTGCCTGGAGCCAGGTGCAGGCCCCGTCCTTGAGTGCTATGGGGAACCAGTTCGCCATGACCTTCTCGTCTCCGTTGGCAGCTTCGATGCCCAGCTCGTAGAGCTGGAGGAACTCCGCAGGGTCAGTCGTGCTGTCGTAGCGAGGAGGCAAGTCTGGCTTGAACTTGCCGGGCCACGCGGCACTGCGTAGCTCGGCGGTGAAGGCGCGACAACCTGCTGTGGCCACGGGAGGCCTTGGATGACGGGGAGCTTGGTCTTGCATGTCCCCACGCGCTGTAGCTGGGAGCAGCATGGGGTCTTGACGCGCAGGAGCAGGAGCATGGTCGCGACGTGCTGGAGCAGGGAGCGCCCGGGCAGCTTCTTGCGGGCGAGGGACTTCTTGACAGCTCTGCTCTTGCCGTGCTGGCACCTGACGGAGCGGGTTCCGCCCAGGGGCCACGCGCCTTGGAGCCATGGCGCCTTCCTGAGGAGGAGGCGGCCGGGGCGCCACCGGAGCTTCATCGCCCGTGCGGGGCAGGGTGCGGTGCAGCGGAACGGACAGCGCAGGAGAGCCCCCTGTGGCGCGGACGAGCTCGGCGACGCGGTCGAGCCATTCTTCGTAGACGTCGTCGACGTGACGGTAGCGCAGGAGCTTGTTTGCCACGATGAGTGCAGCCCGAGCCTCCATGGGCGCGCGGAGCGCGCGGGACGAAGAACCAGCTGGGGCGAGCGAGGGAGTTGCGGTGCGGCCGTCTTGCCGCACGGACGGATGCTGGGACGATGCTTGCTGCTCGTCCCCCGCCGGGCCGGTGGCGGCGTTGACGGCGGGTGATGGGGAACGGCGAGGACGCCCACCGACAGGGGCCTTCTGGGCGACGCGGGAAGCGAGTGCGGCCCGACGCTCGGCGCGAGCCCGACGAGCGTCAGACATGGGCGTGATGGTCGGAGGAGAATGGGGCGGTGGAAGACGAATCCCGGCGCACCCCTACCTGGCGCGCCAAATGTCGGATTTCGGGTTCCGGCAGACCCTTGAGGTTCGAACACTGGGGTGCACGCGGAGATTTCGCCTCCTACCTACCTGCACCCCTCCGCCTTGCTAGGATCTAAACTATGGCAAGAACAACACAAGAGACGCAGGGTTTATACTGGTTTGGGCCACCGTTGTGGTGTAATACCCTACTCCAGTGTGTGGCGTGGTGGATTGCCTCTTGGGCTGATGATGATGATCAATACAAGGAAGAACAGCCTCGCGAGGGTCTGTTCTTGGCTGGGGCGATGAACTGCTGGGAGGAGCTCAGTCACCTTTCTCTCCCTCTCTTTCTAATCGAAATCCCTCTCTCAAGAGCCTCCTTCTCGAAACTCCTCAGCTCTCTCTGTCTGTCTCCCTCTCTCCGTCCCTCCTCTTTTTGTCTAGCGGGTGGCTGCTCCTATTTATAGAGGCCCTGGTCCTCTTCCCAAATATCGAGCGGGAAGGGAGCCAACAATGGCGGGCTAATTTGAAGGGGGACAGCTAGTACTAGCTACCCTGACAAAAGTAGTCTTCGCTTGCGCAAAGCTCTGGTGATGACGCCGTCTTGGGCTCCACGGTGACCTCCTTCTCGTAGTCCTCCTGGTCTTGGTCTCGTTGCACCGAAATGGCAACCTTTGACTGATGCCTCGGTACTCCGCGGCTGCGCTTGCCCCTTTTGCACCAAAGAGGAAGGGAGGGCACTGCGCGGGCTGGCACCCGCCTGGCGCCCTCGGTCGTCATAGCTTGCGTCACGGGCACCTCGTGAGGTACCCCGCCTTGATCTCTCCGCCTCCTCGTGAGCTAGCCTGACGAGGCCGTGCCTGAGGAAGCTCCGCGTTGTCCGCCCCGCGAGGCTTGGCCCCTCGCGAGTGTCTTGGGTTTGTGTTGGTGAAGATGGGCCGCGCTGGGCCCCCCTTTGAGCCACGCCGCAGGCCGCAGGCAGGCAAGTCTGGGGACCCCCGTTCCCAGAACGCCAACAGCGAGACCGCGGTTGAAGAACACAATTAGCCTGAAGTCTTTATTATTCGCAGATCTTGTGGGCACTTGGCAGATTACAACTTTGAGCAAATCAAACTTGGTATCATGTTGGCTACTATAAGATTCCGAGTATTCTGGGCCGCGGTGCCAAAGCACTGTAGTGTTAATTGAAGGAAGGGGGATCAAACGCCGGGTGTAGACCTCCACGAGCATCCAGCTGCCGCGATCGTCGACGAGCACCATCCAAGATGTGTTCATGCCGACCCAGTACATACCGTTAATGTAGTTGAGGGTGACGGGGATCGGATCACAGTCAAGGGGGCTGATGCTCGCCACCCTACGATCGTTATGCTTTGTGACACGCCATTTCTGAAGATCAGGCGACATCAGCAAGCAAGGAGCTGGCTTAAAAAGCTCCGGTATGAGGGCTTTGAGTAAACGGTATAGCCCCGACGAGCATGCGGCGAGCGGCATGGTACTGAGATTGTCCACACGCGAAACAATGAGCGTGATTACCTCTGTGGGGAGCGAATTCCAGCCACTCTTTTGGCGGACACTGCTCAGTTCTGCTATTGTTAGTGCTTGGGATTCGGACGAAGGGGGGGAGGCGCCTTATCGGGGATGGAAGATTGGACGAGATTATATGTGGACAAAGATGGAGAAGCGAATATGTGTTGCGGGAAGTGTACAGGTGATGATGACTATAGCACGCCGCTTGACTTACGAGACACATACCAGCAGCGTAGGGTCATATCGATGCCAGACAACTTGCTTGGGTGATCACAGTACTGCTACTCCCTACAGTACCTACTACTATGCCCTAACTTGCTTGAGTAGAGTAGTAGTGGAGTAGGACTGGTGGAGTAGTATATTCTAATCTAAAAAGAGTTACAAAGTTCAATGCCTGAGTGTGGAACGACTACGAACCGCCATCGGTGCTAACTCCAATCCCTAGCAAACGTTCGCTAGGAGACATGGCAGTTGCAAACGCCCATGACGCAGTTACAGTACGTGTGGAAGGGTGGCGGTTTTGTCAAATACTATGTCTTAAAAACTGGCCACCGTCGGATGGAAATCTGACTGTTACGTGGGATTTGCCAGGATTGAGCTCATGGCGAACAATCGCCAGATATCATTACTAAAAAAGGTTAAAACACCCGGGGCTACAACTTGCACCGGCTAACCACTAACAATGATACTAACATAATTGTAAAATGGTCAAAGACCGTGTCTACGTGGTGTTTGGACTTATATGCAAAAAAAATTAGCAAGATGCCCGTGCATTGCATGGGACATCAAGATGCATTTTTTTACAAAACACCTATTGTGATTGACCCATGCAGGAGTAATTGCATGTGTAAAAACTAATGATATCTTCAGAATTTTATCGGAAAATGGTATGTTGACCATTTTCATCGAAAAAATGATATCTCGAGAAAGATGATAGAGGTGAGGAGGAGTGCGACATGGTGGTGACTGGTGGTCGGACTGGGAGGAGGCATGGGGATGGACGACGCCGGTAGCGGCCACCATGCCAGATTGTTCCAGAGACTTCCTTTTTTAATTGCTCAGCAACAAGGTTGTGGGAGATAAGGATGAACGAGGCAAGGCCTTATCTGTAAATGTGGAGAGAGGTGTGGGTATCTTTTGTAAAATTGTCATAGTTTGCTTTCAATCCGTCAGATATAGATCGGACAGTCTATATTATAAGATGGCAGGCACACCATCATCACCAACTCGGTTTTTCTCTAATCCTACTCCTGTAAAAGACTCAGTTGGTGATGATGGTGTGTCTACCATCTGCCATTTCTGGCCATTAGATCTGCATCTAATGGCTGTGATGTAAGTTGTGGCCTTTTGCAACAATTCCCACTTCTTTGCTCCAGTTTACACAAAATCCCTTAGTATCTTGAAACCAACCACATTCCTCCCTTACTTCATCAAAACAGCCCAAAGAATATATTTGGAGTGAAACATAAGATGTTTTTAGTGATATGTATATCAAAAGTAAACTGTTTTCTTTCAAATTTGTGAATATGTATTATTCTACTTTGGATCCGTTGCAATGGACGGGCTCATTGTTATAACGGTTTATCTCTTGCATTCTCCCCAACCAACACCTAGTGTACTAGTCTGGGCCGGATGCTCGCAGCGATGACCTAAGTTCGAATTCTGTCTTAAACTTTAGCTTTTTATTTTTTTAATATATACTTCTTTTGCTACTGTACTAGTAGTGGAACCCGTAGAGTACTTAGAATACAAGACTAAGGATGGATTTGTTTCTTTTTAACTTTCTATACGAATCTGTAGCCAGCCTGCAAGTCATGTACAAAGGTTTAACGGAGGGGTTTGATGGAGGCGAGGAGGCGTGTTCAGCCGGGCATGGAGCGGACGGTTCAATACTATTTGATTTGACAACTACAACTAGTATATTATAAAAAACAAAGAAGAGTAGTAGAGATAGAGATAAGAATAGAGACTAGGGAGGAGCACCATCTACTGCTTCGTGGGCTACTCCTGCGCTCCATTCGGCGGCCGCAATGTCCCCTACAGCCACTCCATCCTGCGCTCCATTCGGCGGGCGCTGTTGAAATTTGGGTAGCGCACTCTTGCGACTGCTGGTAGCGACGAGTTCACTGACGACGACTTCTTCCCCTACCTCGGCAACCTCTTCCTCAACGAGATGGGCGACAACCTCAACGCCAACGGTGCTGCTCCCATTGCATCGTATGTGTTGATGTCCTTCCTGTTCAAAATCGTGGTAGAATTCATGTTTCTAGTCTGTGTCCTAGATTCGATCTGTTCATCTACTATGCTAGTCCACATGATTAGTTTAATCTCTCTTATAGCCATCATGATTTATTTTGTGCTTATTCGGACTAAATCTCGTAGTAACTTGCTCATATATTCAACTGGCAGACCGTCCCCTACAGCCACTCCCATTTCATGGACGGCCTGGTCGATGCCTCCAAGGAGCCCTTCGTCTACTGCTATGAGTGCCCGATGCCGTTTTGGGGCTCACCGGCGGACATCTTGCATCACCTCACGCAGGTGTGCAGCGATCACTACTGGCCCTTGGCGGAGAATATCAAGTACGAGACGTGCTACCCGTTCACCGTGCCGGAGTCGCTGGAGGATCACCGCCGCCTGCTAGTCTCGGAGGAGGACGGCGACGTCTTCCTCTTGATCGTGGGCACCGGCGAGGCCCGTGCAGGCCGCCGCCCCGTCTCTGTAGTGTGCGTCAGGGGCGACGCCGCTAACGCTAACACTGACACGAGGCCTATGTACGGGTGCATGCTCACTATTACTACCCCTCGGAGGTACGTGGGCGGCGACACTGGCTACGTCAAGCTGACTTGGACTCTGCCGAGCTGGGACCTTCCCACCGATGTGGACATGGAAGACGCATGGTATGATTTGACCCCCAACAATGTGCACGGGGACTCCAACGAGGTTCACCTGGACATCTGCATTACCAAGTTAAATGTTGATCATTAGTCTTCGCTCAATGTAATCCGCTGTCTAAGCATGTGGAGACTTCCATGCATGATCTTTCTCTATTGGAGTGTCATGCATGAATAGAAGTGTATCCATTTATGGTTTAGTCTAGAATCTTCCATGTATGAATTTTTACTATAGTACTGGTGAAAGACTTATGATGAACCATTTCTTACATCTCCTCTGCCCCCTTCCAAGTCATCCTGATTTAATCCCTCCGTCTAGGTGTATAAGGGCATGGTTAATACTTAAATAGTATAGCCAACTGTTGACTATAAGAAAGTGCCATGTCATCTATAGCCAACATGTATAAAAATGGATACTCAAAAAACTAATTCTTGAAGATCATTTCTTGCAAAGCACAATAAGTGTTATTTCTTCACAAGTTTTGGATGCAGGTTAAACAGTTGAACGCTTTTGTTTGCAAAAGATACTTTTTTATCTATTTCACCCGGATGTTTGTGAGCTCTAGAGATGAAATAATATCCGAAGAAACCTATCGATACCCATTACACATGAGATGACCCCCACATCCTTTGTCAAAATAAACAACTCCCCGATCAATGCATTTCACTCTTCCGTGCAACGCACGGGCACCTTACTATAGATTAGTATGACCAAAAATTGAACTAACATTATGATGACCCTCAAGTATAGGGGATATATCGTAGTCCTTTCGATAAGTAAGAGTGTCGAACCCAATGAGGAGCAGAAGGAAATGATAAGAGGTTTCCCGCAAGGTATTCTCTGCAAGTACTGAAATAAGTGGTAACCGATAGTTTGGTGATAGGATAATTTGTAACGAGCAACAAGTAACAAAAGTAAATAAAGTGCAGCAAGGTGGCCCAATCCTTTTTGTAGCAAAGGACAAGCCTGTACAAACTCTTATATAGAGAAAAGCGCTCCCGAGGACACATGGGAATATCGTCGAGCTAGTTTTCATTACGCTTATATGATTCACGTTCGGTACTTTGATAATTTGGTATGTGGGTGGACCGATGCTTGGGTACTGCACTTACTTGGACAAACATCCCACTTATGATTAACCTCTATTGCAAGCATCCGCAACTAGAAAAAAAGTATTATGGTAAACCTAACCATAGCATGAAACATATGGATCCAAATCAGCCCCTTACGAAGCAACACATAAACTAGGGTTTAAGCTTCTGTCACTCTAGCAACCCATCATATACTTATTACTCCCCAATGCCTTCCTCTAGTTCCAAATAATGGTGAAGTGTCATGTAGTCGACGTTCACATAACACCACTAGAGGAGAGACAACATACATCTCATCAAAATATCGAACGAATACCAAATTCACATGACTACTAATAGCAAGACTCCTCCCATGTCCTCAGGAACAAAAGTAACTACTCACAAAGCACAAACATGTTCATAATCAGAGGGGTATTAATATGCATATAGGATCTGAACATATGATCTTCCACCAATTAAACCAACTAGCATCAACTACAAGGAGTAATTAACACTACTAGCAACCTACTAGCACCTATCCCGGACTTGGAGACAAGAATTGGATACAAGAGATGAACTAGGGTTTTGAGAGGATATGGTGCTGATGAAGATGTTGATTGAGATTGCCCTCTCCACATGAGAGGAGCGTTGTTGATGACGATGGTCCCTCCGGGAGGGAAGTTTCCCCGGCAGAACAGCTCCGCTAGAGGCCTAGATTGGTTCCATCAAGGTTCCGCCTCATGGCGGCGGAGTTTCGTCCGAGAAGATGGCTTCTTATTTTTTTCCATCGAAAGACTTCATATAGCAGAAGATGGCCACCGGAGGGCCACCAGGGGGCCCACGAGGTAGGGGGCGCGCCCAGGGGGTAGGGCGCGCCCTCCACCCTCGTGGGTAGGGTGTGGCCCCCCTGGTGAATTTCTTCTCCTGAGTATTTTTTATATATTCTGAAAACGTCTTCCGTGAAGTTTCAGGACTTTTGGAGCTGTGCAGAATAGGTCTCTAATATTTGCTCCTTTTCCAGCCCAGAATCCCAGCTGCCGGCATTCTCCCTCTTCATGTAAACCTTGTAAAATAAGAGAGAATAGGCATAAGTATTGTGACATAATGTGTAATAACAGCCCATAATGCAATAAATATCGATATAAAAGCATGATGCAAAATGGACATATCAACTCCCCGAAGCTTAGACCTCGCTTGTCCTCAAGCAAAAAGACAAAATCGAAAAATATGTCCACATGTTTAGAGATAGAGGTGTCGATAAAAAATAATATACGGACATGAGGGCATCATGATCATTCTTAGAACAACAACTTATATATTTCTTGTCATATGATTTCTTATGCTAGGGTAATAATTCAATCACAATTTCAAGTATGAATCGTAAACTTCATTGAAAACAAACAAACTATAATCTTAGTCATTGGAGCAATTGCAATTTATCATAACATAGGAAAGAGTCAACATAAGAGCTTTTCAGCAAGTCCACATACTCGACTATCATATAGTGTTTCACAATTGCTGACACTCACGCAATACTTATGGGTATGGAGTTTTAATCGAACACAGAGAAAGATAGGGGCTTATAGTTTTGCCTCCCAACATTTTACCTCAAGGATTATGTCAACGGTAATAGTTCATGAAAACTCACATCCAATTAGCCATATATACCAGGATCTTTCCAACATATTGTGCTTGCCAAAGGATAAAATGTAAAAAGGAAGGGTGAAGATCACCATGACTCTTATGCAAGGTAGGAGATAAAAGTAAAAGATAGACCCTTCGCAGAGGGAAGCAGAGGTTTTCATGCGCTTTTATGGTTGGATGCACAAAATCTTAATGCGAAAGAACATCACTTTATATTTCCACTTGTGATATGGACCTTTATTATGCTGTCTGTCGCTTTTATTTCTTCCATATCACACGATCGTATAAAGCTTATTTTCTCCCACACTAATAAGACATACATATTTAGAGAGAAATTTTTATTGCTTGCATCGATGACAACTTACTTGGAGGATCTTACTCAATCCATAGGTAGGTGTGGTGGACTCTCATGGCAAAACTGGTTTAAGGGTATTTAGAAGCACAAGTAGTATCTCTACTTAGTGCAATGAATTTGGCTAGCATGAGAGGGAAAGGCAAGCTCAACCATGTTGGATGATCCATGACAATATAATTTAACTTAGATGTAAGAAAACATAACCCATTACGTTGTCTTCCTTGTCCAACGTCAACTCTTTTAGCATGTCATATTTTAATGAGTGCTCACAATCATAAAAGATGTCCAAGATAGTATATCTATATATGAAGACCTCTCTTTCTTTATTACTTCCTATTAATTGCAACGATGACCAAGACTATGTTTGTCAACCCTCAACAACTTTTATTCATCATACTTTTTCTATGTGAGCTCATTACTCTCCATGAGATCCATATGATCTCTTTGTTTCTTTTTGTTTCTTTCTCTTTTTCTTTTATCCACTTAAGATCATGGCAAAAAAATCAAGCCCTTGATTCAAGACTAATATTTATTATATTTCTCACCGACTCGATTACATAGAAGGATTATAAAGCAAAACTCACAACTAGATCATACTAAGAACTTTTATTCTACTAGATCAAGATATTACCAAAAGGATCGAACTAAGAAAAACGGTAAAGATAAAAGTGATGGTGATACGATACCGGGGCACTCCCCCAAGCTTGGCAGTTGCCAAGGGGGGTGCCCATACCATATACTCAATTCTTCTTTGATGGTGGAGACGGTGGTGATTTGGTTGATGGCGTAGGTTTCTTCCTTAATTTACGCTTGAGGACAGAATTTTGGTCCCTTAGGTCCTCGATCTCCTGCTCCAGGCTCAATATCTTTTTGCATAGTTCTTGTTTGCTTTCCTGCAAGAGGCGAAAAGGGATAAACTTGATCTTAGGTTTCTTCACTCTATCAAGGCGGCTTGACTTTTTGAACTCCACATGCATGTCCCCAGGTTGAGGTAGTGGGACTTCATCTTCATCTAAGCTCGTCTCCTCCTTTCCCTTAGGTTCATAGTCCTTTTCTTCTTCCGTAGTCCAACCACAATGCGCACATCCCCATAAACTTTAGGGTCTGCAAGGTAATCAGCCACATAACTCTCTCCTTCCGAATCCTGGGATGACATGTTGCTCAAATCTGCGGCAGGACAGCTCGAAACAAAGAAAAGAGATTTTTGCGTGATTCGGGAGTCAAAACCTCCGGGATATTATATAATGAATTTTTACCGAACAAAATACATGTCGTGTACGAAAATGGAGTCCGGAGAGCACACGAGGTGCCCACGAGGTAGGGGGCGCGCCCAGGGGGGGTAGGGCGCGCCCTCCACCCTCGTGGAGCCCTCGTGTCCTTCCCGGACTGCTACTTATTTTTCTATTTTTCTAAATATTCCAAAACGGAGAAATATTGCCTTAAAAACTATTTTGGAGTCGGTTTACTTACCGTACCACATACCTATTCCTTTTTGGAGTCTGAAATGTTCCGGAAAGTGTCCCTTATGTATTCCTTCGGGGTTACGGTTTCAATAACATTGGTTTCAACATTTATGGGATTACTTGAGATATAGTGTTTGATTCTTTGACCGTTCACCACCTTCGGATTTGTGCCTTCGAAGTTGCTGATTTTTATGGCACCTGAACGATAGACATCCTCGATAACGTAAGGACCTTCCCATTTAGAGAGAATTTTTCCTGCAAAAAATCTTAAATGAGAGTTGTATAGCAATACATAATCACCTACATTAAACTCACGCTTTAGTATTCTTTTGTCATGCCATCTTTTAACTTTTTATTTAAACAACTTGGCATTTTCATAGGCTTGGGTTCTCCATTCATCAAGTGAGCTAATATCAAATAACCTCTTCTCACCGGCAAGTTTGAAATCATAATTGAGTTCTTTAATAGCCCAATATTCCTTGTGTTCTAGTTCGAGAGGTAAGTGACATGCTTTTCCATAAACCATTTTATACGGAGACATACCCATAGGATTTTTATATGCAGTTCTATAGGCCCATAATGCATCATCAAGTTTCTTGGACCAATTTTTTCTAGATCTATTAACAGTCTTTTGCAAAATTAATTTGAGCTCTCTATTACTCAATTCTACTTGACCACTAGACTGAGGATGATAAGGAGATGCAATTCTATGATTAACATCATATTTAGCAAACATTTTACGGAAAGCACCATGAATGAAATGTTCCACCAGTCATTAAATATCTAGGGACTCCAAATCTTGGAAAAATAACTTCTTTAAGCATTTTAATAGAAGTGTTATGATCAGCACTACTAGTTGGAATAGCTTCTACCCACTTAGTAACGTAATCAACAGCAACTAAAATATGTGTATATCCATTAGAGGAAGGAAAAAGGGTCCCATATAGTCAAAGCCCCAAACATCAAATGGTTCAATAATGAGTGACTAGTTCATAGGCATTTCTTGACGTCTACTAATATTACCAATTCTTTGACCTTCATCACAAGATAAGACAAACTTACGGGCATCCTTGAAGAGAGTAGGCCAATAAAAACCAGATTGCAATACCTTATGTGCAGTTCTATCTCCAGCATGGTGTCCTCCATAAGCTTCAGAGTGACACTTGCGTAGGATCTATTCCAGTTCATGCTCAGGTACACAACGTCTAATAACACCATCTACTCCTTCTTTATAAAGATGCGGGTCATCCCAAAAGTAATGCCTCAAATCATAGAAGAACTTTTTCTTTTGCTGGTATGTGAAACTAGGTGGTATAAACTTAGCAACAATGTAATTAGCATAATCAGGATACCATGGAGCAGTATGAGAAGCATTTATGACATTTAATTGCTCATCAGGAAAGCTATCATCAATAGGAAGTGGGACATCAAGCACATTTTCTAACCTAGACAAGTTGTCTGCAATGGGGTTCTCAGCTCCCTTTCTATCAACAATATGTAAGTCAAATTCTTGTAGCAAAAGAACCCATCTAATAAGTCTAGGTTTAGCATCTTTCTTTTCCATGAGATATTTAATAGCAGTGTGATCAGTGTGAATAGTTACTTTAGAATCAACAATATAAGGTCTGAACTTATCACAAGCAAATGCAACTGCTAATAATTCTTTTTCAGTGGTAGCATAATTTCTTTGAGCATTGTCTAGGGTATTACTAGCATATTGAATAACGTTTAATTTCTTATCAACTCTTTGCCCTAGAACAACACCTACAGCATAATCACTAGCATCACACATAATTTCAAAGGGTAAATTCCAATCAGGCGGATGAACAATAGGTGCAGAAATCAATGCTTTCTTAAGTATTTCAAATGCTTCTACACAATCATCATCAAAAACAAATGGTATATCTTTTTGTAATAAATTAGTCAGAGGCCGAGAAATTTTTGAGAAGTCCTTAATGAACCTCCTATAAAATCCGGCATGACCAAGGAAACTTCTTATACCTTTGATGTCCTTGGGACATGGAATCTTTTCAATAGCATCAACCTTGGCTTTATCAACTTCAATACCTCTTTCAGAAACTTTATGCCCCAAGACAATACCTTCATTGACCATGAAGTGGCACTTTTCCCAATTCAAGACAAGATTAGTTTCTTTGCATCTCTGCAAAACTCGATCAAGGTTGCTTAAGCAATCATCGAAAGAAGATCCATAGACGGAAAAGTCGTCCATGAAAACCTCACAAATCTTTTCACAAAAGTCAGAGAATATAGCCATCATGCATCTTTGAAAGGTAGCAGGTGCATTACATAAACCAAAAGGCATACGTCTATAAGCAAAAGTACCAAAACGGCATGTAAAAGTAGTCTTTGATTGATCTTTGGCTGACACAGGTATTTGCACTACAAAAAAATACACTTCCGTGATGATACGTGTTTGTCACAGTAGGTCGCTTTTTTGTCATGCATGTACATCCATGACAAATTTATGACAGAATCAAGATAGTCATACATGTACTGTCGTAGAAGTGTTCCATGCCATTACCAAAATTATCATCACGGGAGTGTCCACTTCCATGATGATAAATCGCGCGTCACAGAAGTGCTTTCGTCAAGGGTGACCGACACGTGGCATCCACCATAACGGAACACTGTTAAGCTATCGGGTCGGGTTTTGGATCCGATAACCCGTTAACAGCCCCGACCAATGGGGATTTTCCACGTGTAAAATCATCATTGGCTGGAGGAAACACGTGTCGGCTCATCGTTGGGACAGATGTCAACCACTCATTGGACGGAAGGCGCCTATGATACGTCGACACGTGGCATGACCCAAGAAAGGCCCATTCCTGTGAAAAGGCCGGCCTATTTGACTTGGTCAAAACGTGGCGGGCCGGCCCATGGAAAGCCTGTTAACGGCCTGTTCGCATATAGCCCATTTACAGCCCGCTAACCCAAGGCCCGTTACACCCTATCCGAATTAGGCCCAGTAGCGTCATCTGGGCCATCCAATATGATTCCATCCTGTTTTCACCTTTGGCCCATGTATGGCCCATGACGTCTTTCGGCCCATATGAGGCCCTATGTAACTCTTGGCCTATTAATGGCCCGTGGTGAAACTGGCCCGTAATGAACAATGTATCACTTTACACCCATTAACAGCCCGTGGTGAAACTGGCCCGTAATGAACAGTGTATCACTTTATACCCATTAACGGCCCGTTATTCCGTTGGGCCGTTTCCAGCCCATGTTATCTTTCGGCCTTCTTAGAGCCCATTTATTCTTGGGCTCATTTCCAGCATTCGTTTACTTATGGCCCGTTACTGTCATTTTCTGCTTGTGGGCCAAATTCAGCCCGTGGTTACAGTCGGCCCGTTTTTGGTCTGTTAATACGTTGGGCCGTTTTCATAGCGTCATAAAATACGACCTATTAACGATGGCCCGTTACGGTCGGCCCATGAACGGACAATTCCAACTCTAGCCCATTTACGGCCATAATTCGGCCTGTTATTGGCCCATGTTTGGCCAATCGATCATACGGCACGTATAAGGCCCATTGATGATACGGCCCGTAGAAGGCCCATTGTTTCTACGGCCCATAGAAGGCCTACTATTTCTATGGCCCGTAGAAGGCCCACTGTTTCTACGGCCCATAGGAGGCCCAGTGTCACTACAGTAAATATTAGCCCATGGTTATTGTGGCCTAGTTTTAAAAAATAGTTTATTGCAGCCACTAGTTAACTGCGGAAAAAGAACTACAATGACTACAACCAAACAAATAAACAAGACAACAAGGAAATAAATAAGCAAGCAACTAACGCTAGGCAATCACGGCTATTACACATATTACATCCACTGGGCATCAAAGTTTGCCACCAGTGCAAATATAGGGAACAAAGCAGCATATCATATACACTGGCCGTCAAAATTGGCCACCAGTGGAAATAAACACAGCAGCAAAACAAGAGCATAACTGAAACAACTTCAGAAGAGCTCAAGAAATGTTATCCTGGGTATCCACCATGCTGGGAATAAGCTTAGCAAGCTGATTAGCTTTGTCCTGTTTCGTGCTAAAATCCTCCAACGCTTGCTGTTGCACCAGAAAGTATGCATCTGAATGCTCCAGGGACTTCCGTGGTCCTTCCGCTTCTTGTCGCAGCACAGCTGATCGATTTCTTTCAGCTTGTAGTCGAGACTCAAGAAACCAAACCGATTCAGACAGTGAGTTTGAATAGCTTGTGCAAGCGGTAGTGGCCAGTAACTCTAGCACTAAACCAAGATAGGATTTTTCACTATCCGGAACCTTATCTGCATTACTTCCTTTACCGTTGCTTAATAAGGCACTCTTCCCCAATATTCTGTCAGCATTCTAAAAGAAGAAACAAGCAGACACATAACAAGTTTAGCATGTACTAGTATATGAAACTCATTTCGATGAACCAGTTCATTAGTAAGGTGGACAGGATTAGACTACCAAGTCTTCTATTGCCAAGTACTAGTACATAATAAAAGCATCAAAAAAACATATATCTATGTCCTATGGTAGCAATGGAATCTTAAATTAGAACAGTTGTTCTTCAGGTTTAGGCACTTGTTCTACATGAACAGAGTACAGTAAGACACAAGAATATAATACTTAAAAAATAGAAAATGAGCTCATAGAACTTACCACATTCTTGGTTCGGGACCAGTACAGAACAAGGCGTTCCCAATCATCGTCCAGTAAATGTGTCTCAGGAGAACGTAAGGGAATTTGATGAGTTTCTTTGCCGGTGAAGTACGTTTTCTTCAGGTAATTCCGATACTGCCACCAAGCATTCTTGAAGATAGCAGAGGTATTAGCACAAGTTACCTCATCCTAAGTTTCCAAATCGGTCCTTCTCTATAGAGAAAAATGGGAAAATTTGCTGTATTATAACCATCATGGAGGTAGGATGTATGGGACGAAGCAAAGTAATTGCCATGAATAACATTACTTACACATAACTCCTGGACAAACACTTGCAACTGGCATTTTTCCTTCATCTTCAGTATAATATTTCCAAGATGGGAAGATGCGCACATATGATTTAACAACATCAAATGCGATAGATGCTAAACTACGACTAGCTGGTTGTGCTTCCTCCACAGGAATATGCATACTAGCTGGTGGAGTTGGGTTCGCCGTGATAGTACTGGCCCTACGGGCACTGGAGCTGCCTTACTAACTTCTCTTGTTTGGGAGCTCTGTGGTGGAGATGGTGCTGTGTCAACAGGAACTAGGTTACTATCGGCTGGGGTTGGGGTTAGATTGAGTGAAGCTGGTTCTCTGTCCATTGTAGTAGGGGTACAATCTGCGAGAGTTTGGGTTATGTGTGGTAGGGCTGGTTCTTGTGCATGTACAACTGGGGTGCTATCTCCACCAAGAGGTAGCACTGTTTTATTTGAAGACCGTGTTTTTCGTCCGCTAGATACTGGCATCACCCGCTCCAATTCAAATGGCTGATAAACAAGAAACATAGTTGAATGTGCAGACATTGTATGAGAGACAGATGCAATAGATAGTGTGGAAAAAGGAGGGCATGAAATAGTTGACATGTATATTGTTTAACTAAAACGGATAGCATGACATAATTTCACATATATGATGTCTATCTAAACTGGATAGCATAGCATAACATAATTCAAAGATATGATGAATAACTAAACATGATCGCATGACATAATTCACCTACATGTTATCTACGTAATCAGGATCGCATCATTTAATTCACATATGTGATTTATATGCTAAACATAGGGCATTCTATATGATGTCTGAACTAAGAACATGGTGTTGAATATTGTGTATATGATGTCTAAACTATGCAATGCAAGACATCGTATGCATGATATGAGCATTATAACCATGCCAAGTTAGAGCATACACCTCAGTGGGGGAATAAGACTGGTCATCTGTCTCTGAATCCATCTCTAAGGAGCTATCGGGACCCAACAAGAGATCTGCTTCGACAGGTAGCACTGTCTTCTCTGAAGGCCTTGTTTTCACTCCAGATTTTTCCATCTCCCACCCAAATGGCTGATTCACAGGAAGAGTAGTTTAATGTACAAACATTGTCGACAAATGGAAATGTAATGAAGAAAAGGATGGGCAAGATATCATTCAAATATATGATGCCTGGTTAAACAGGATGGCATTGCACATTTCACATATATTATGGCTGGCTAAAAGACATGAGACTGCATAATTCCCATATATGATATAGAAACTAAACAGGTAGCATTACAAAACATGTCTAAACTAAGCAGATGACATATATGATGTTAAAAGTAGGCACTGTAAGGCAACATATGCATGATATGACTAACATCATCATGCCAAGGTAGAGCAAACACCTTGGGAGTAAATAGGAGTGGTCAGCAGCGTCCGAATCCGCCTCAGAACAGATATCTTCCTCTGGATTACAATCTGGAGAGGGGTGGGGAGGGTTTGCCATTGAACCCACCATGGAGCGATGTCTGCATGACATTGTATTGCCGCGCAAAACTCTTCTCTTTTTCTCTACATGTTCAGCATGACTGTGTACAATACCTGACATGCATACGAAAAAAATATGGTGAGATTATGTAAGGAGAGCATGCAGAAATTTAGAGTGATGGTAACAACCAGTGGATCGATGTTTTTCCATTGAACCAAAATAGCCCTAATGGATCGACATGAATGTATAGTAATAAGTGATGCGACAAGTGTACAATCTCTTTGCCATAGCCGTGTCGACCTCAGTATCATTGGGTTGGTCGCTGAAGCAGTTGAGGCAGAGGTGGCTGTCGGAGGTGTGGAGGAAGATCTGAGGAATCAGTAGACGGCGTCCAGGGCACTGCTCTATTGTGACGGATCGTTTTGTCGTTGGAGCAGCTCCGGTGAGCCGTAAGACGTCAAGGCTGAAGCAACACAAGACAGACATCGTCAATCTCAAGTGGGATTCTAATAGCATCTCCAATAGATGATGTAAAATGGATGTAAAATTAACATCACCAAAAACCACCTGACTACAACAGATGAGGTAAAAACTGTTGACACTGAACTTAACTATCGAAACTGAAATTTACTGTGGAATCTGAATGCTACTGTCGAAACTGAACGGAATGGTAGCAGAGAGGCACTTGACATGTAGTTTAGGGAGGGCCTGCAGTTCATCTTCAACCTGCACCCCCCTAAGCCGCCAGCCACCACCGGCCGAACCGCCGGCCCCAGCACCGCCTCGCCGCCCTGAAACAACTCGCCACCGTCGCCCCGGCCAGCCCTCTAGACCCCCCGCCCCCACCCTGAACCCTAAGATAGATAGTGGGGTACCTCTCTAGCGAGCCCCCGTCCCTGCTGTGGGTGTTTCTTCCTTAACTCCGCCGAGCCCCCCAACCCCTGAAAATCGACTGACCCAAAAGTCGATTCAGTCGACTGAAGTGTGGCTTAATCAGAGCAGAGCAGCAGCACGACCGAGGGGGAGAGCAGCTGGGCGAGCAAGCGATCGAGCGAGAGCCAGAGCAGTAGCAGCAGATCCGGCTGGTATGGACGATGCCGCCGAAGGGGCCTCACACTGGGGGAGAGCCTCCATGGAGATGTCGCCCGCGGCGCCGGCTTCAAGGTAGCTGCTCCATGGGGTTGCGGGATGGAGCACCATCGGCGCCGGGAGGTTGAGTTAATGAGAAGGTGCGATGCGATGAGTGTACAACCTCTTTGGTGGCGCCGAGTAGGCCTCGGCTTCGTCCGAGGAGTCGGTGAGGATGTTGCGGTTTCGGTGGAGCAGGTTAAGGCGGCGCTGTGGGGATGGAGCAGCCACGATAGACGAGGCGATCATCGGGGCAGCTCCTTGGAGGTGGAGGACGGGGCGGCTGAACCGGCGGGACGACGGATCCTCATCCGGGGAGGTGGACGAGGGATGTCGAGCTGTTGCGTTGGACGACATCGTCGGGGAAGAGGCTCCGGCTGGGTAGCAGTGATGTGGCGGACGGAGGAGGGTGGGCTTTCGCGGCTGGAGCGGAGAGGTTATGGCGGCCTGGGATTTCGAATGGCGAAAAGGGGGCGATGGGAGGGGGTGAAGCATGACTTAGGAACGCGCTTGTCCAAAATGTAGGGTGTGTTACAAAAGTACCCCCCACCGATTTGAACTAGCGGCCCTTTCGGCTCAGGGTTAGAAGGGGGATCTCGCTTGTCGGGATTTGGCAGCTGGAGGGAGTTTTTCGCGCGTTGTAATTTCGGGATAGCAAGGCGCGGGTTGTGAAGGCGCCGGTTTTGGGAGCACGATATCTGAATTTTCGGGATATAACAAGATGCGGGTTGAATTTTAGGGACAAGACTAACATGTAGTAATATTGTACTTGTACGTACCAAATCAATTCGCACTTCCCTCAACCAAAAATAAAACGAAAAAAAACTATTCACACCACACAAAGAGAGAGTCTTGCCCCGTTTTACTATACAAATGCTATTCAAAGCTACTCCCTCCTTCCATCTATATAGGGCCTAATGCGTTTTCCGATGCTAACATTGACCAAATATTAGAGCAATGATATATGACATGCAACTTACACAAAGCACACCGTTAAATTCGTCTGTGAAAGGTTCTTTCAATGATGTAATTTTCACATTGTGCATGTCATGTACTATTAATCTTGTCAATAGTCAAAGGCGGTCTTAAAAATCTCATTACGCCCTATATAGATGGAAGGAGGGAGTATGAATCCATGTTATGTCCGATTAAATTTTTTCGCTTGCTGTATAATGCATGTAACCTACTCATACCAACATTTTAGTGCATTCCAAATGTCTATACTACCGCTGCAATTCGAACTAAATTTGAATTCGTTTCTCTATTTCAATAAGAATCTACAATCATGATTGTTGCCAACTTCAACCATCATAGTTTCCTTGCTATCCGCCAGATATAAATCAGACGGCCTATAATGCAGGATGGCAGGCACACCATCATCAACAACTCCATTTTTTTATAAGAGTAGAGATAAAACATATTAAATGTAGTATACCATGTTCATAACCACACCATGTGTATCACCGTTATATATATTCACACATCCGTCGGTTTGAAACACTATGATAAATTCTTCAAATATCCGAATTCACTTTTTATAATGAAGTATATATGATCTCTATTCGTATTTTAAACCCACACAACCCTCTTATCTTTGTAGCTAGCGCTAACTTTCTCTTGTGCATGCACACACCCGCATCCCTCTCACCCTTCCTTAGCATTCTCTAGCTCCATCGCGCAAATTTGTCTTTTCACTTTAAGTCGTTCACCCATGGTGTGTGTAGGCCCCTCAGCTCCTTCTTTACGGCACACATCGATCGATATGCCTCTCTAGCCAGGTGTGCCTAGCACAAACACAAGCTTCCCCTCTTCTCTTGTCACCGTCCATGCCTCACTCCCACCACTCTTTTCATCGTTCTCGTACTCGCACACTCCCCCCCCCCTCGATATAGTATGCCTCTCGTACCACCTTCCTACATGCATCCCTCTCTCTCTATCCTTCTCCTCGTGCCTCATTTGCTTCTAACACACACATGCATGTATACCGATCGATCTCCCAACATATACCTAGATCGACTTTAACTACCCCCCATCGATCGACGTACCTCACAAGTTATG
>NC_041382.1:515559577-515560550 GCF_002162155.2 Triticum dicoccoides | reverse complement strand
AGGTGTACCTAGCACAAACACAAGCTTCCCCTCTTCTCTTGTCACCGTCCATGCCTCACTCCCACCACTCTTTTCATCGTTCTCGTACTCGCACACTCCTCCCCCTCGATATAGTATGCCTCTCGTACCACCTCCTACATGCATCCCTCTCTCTCTATCCTTCTCCTCGTGCCTCATTTGCTTCTAACACACACATGCATGTATACCGATCGATCTCCCAACATATACCTAGATCGACTTTAACTACCCCCCATCGATCGACGTACCTCACAAGTTATGTCTCTCCTTTATCTTACAAAGGGCGATTGATCTTCCTATGTAGTTACGTCTGCTTACCACAGCCACATCATCCCCCTCATCATTCGTGCATGCCTCCTGACCCGTCTCTCACACACACGTGCACAGACAACAAGCAACCATCTCGTCTCTTATTGATATTGCGGGCGTGCCCTCCGTTTGTCTAGCAAGCCTATCCCACCATTTGTTAGAAGCAACTCCACTACCACCCCCTCCAACACTCTAGCTCTGTCTCTCTCCCAACCTTATTCATCTCCTGCACATATGCATGGATGTCGATCGATCTCCCTTAATACATGAGGCAGATCGATCTCCTTAATACATGAGGTAGGCCTCTCTCCTCCTCCACACATATACCAGCCATTATACCTCTATAGTTAATTGGGCCTCCCTCTTCCCCCACCACACACCAATAGTCGAGCGCTGCAGGTAGGTATCCATGCCACAGAGACAAACTGCACATGTCCCATCTCACGTTCCAGTAAGCCAACCACTCTATATCTTTGACGTGGGCACACACAAATTCGATGGCACTCTTTATCGATCGCGCGCGCGCACACACACACACACATCATCCCTCTCTTCGATTCTATGGACACCTCAAGCCGATGATACCTCCACTCTCTTCTCGTGGATCGCCCCCTCTATATATATGTTATATCCAGGACTCTATTTC
>NC_041382.1:515537942-515559280 GCF_002162155.2 Triticum dicoccoides | reverse complement strand
CCACGCAGGTGGTGTACGTATACAAGAAGAGAATAGGTGCACCGTGCACGTACTCACGCTTCGTGCCCATCCACACCGGCGCAGGTACACAGTGGAGCTCATTTCTTTACGAAATGGCAGCCCACGTGCTAATTTGAATGCATGTAGTGGTTGTTTACCTAGGGAGGTCGTGTACCACGCGTGCATGAAACAAAGTTCGACTTGACGCGTTGCCGAGTTATTTTTAAATAAAGTTATAGCGCTCAATGGCACGTACACAGAATATTAAATGATTTTTATGGAGGAAAAGGTAGTCCGCTCTTCAGAGTATCTCACACAAGGCTCCGGTGGCCTCTCTCTCTCTCTCACCGTTGGTCACTGATCCGGCCGCATCCCGTCCGCCGGGGGAAAGGGAGTGCGGTGGCCTCTCTCTCTCTCTCTCTCTCACCGTTGGTCACTGATCTGGCCGCATCCCGTCCGCCGGGGGAAAGGGAGTGCGGTGGCCTCTCTCTCTCTCACCATTGGTCACTGATCCGGCCGCATCCCATCCACCGGGGGAAAGGGAGTAAGTGCATCGTTTCTCCGTTCAACGGCGCCGAGGCAGCATGTCCTGATCTGTGGTACACGTCATTCTCTCCGACTAAGCTCCGGCGCGGCAGGGCCTACGCCACCTGCTCGCAGATTCCGCCCGCCGCCGCTCAACTAGTTACATCCCGACGACCTCCAGGTATCCCCTCCGGCCTTGCTCCACTGCCCGTTTTCCCACGTCACTGCATGTGGATCTTCTATAGTTCTTTACCCAAAACGTCGCTCGTCCGGCGTACTTTCCATATTGCATTCTCGTCCTCACACCGTTTTAGACAAACAGAACCATGTTGTTATCTTCCCTTAGGACAAGGAATATGCTTCTTTTTTCTCGTCGCATGTGTCATCAACTGTTATTGGCCAGTAAGTGTTTCCTTTCTACCTCTTTTTTTGCAAACAGGGCTATCCATTTCACGTCGTTGCTATTGTGACCTTTTGGTGAACTGCACAAATCACTTTTTTTCTTAAGAGTGTTTTGTGCAGTTGTACTAAAATGTCACACGGGCAACGTCTCTACATTTCAGTGCGACTGCACAAAGGGAGATTGGTTTTTCTCTATCCTCCTCATCCAACTCCGAACCTAATCTTCTCCAACTAGTTAGTCTTAAGAGAGACTGCAAAGGTGACCGGCTTCTATTTTGTGTTTATTGTTTCATCAGCAGTCCTCTATTGTCGTAATCACACTTGATATCTTTGGAATAGGGACGCTCAGCTCTATTTTAGTGGAACTGCACAAAATGATCAGAATGTTGCATGCTCCAGATAGCTACTTTTTTCCCAACATGCCTTGTTGATTTAGACAGAGCTGCGGGGACGTTGCTGCCAATGAAAGCATGGATCAATTTTAATTTAACACCTTCTCACAACTTTGTCTTCAGTTGTGATGTAATTATTAGCTCTGATCTGCTAATAATTGAAATGCATTAGCAAGGAAGTTAGTTTTTTATTGTTTCCGAAAGAGCATCGATGGCAAGACACGCAAAACAAAAGCTAAAAGCTCACACCATTGTACAATTTCATGTCACTGGAAAATTATTTGTATAGTACGTCAATTATGTAAACAAATGATGGAAGCTTGATAGCATTGCCATAAGCCTCTTCATCATCCAGGTCCATGTGCCATGCACAAAATTATACTCCTTCGTTCCTAAATATTTGTCTTTTTACAAATTTCAAACGGGCATATTTTAGAGTGTAGATTCACTCATTTTGCTTCGTATGTGTACTCCCTCCGTTCCTAAATATTCTATTCGTCTTAATAGAGATTTCAACAAGTGACTACATACGGAGCAAAATGAGTGAATCTACACTCTAAAATATGTCTATATACATCCATATGTGCCAGTCCATTTGAAATCTCTAAAAAGACAAATATTTGAGAAAGAGAGAGAGTAGTCACGAGTTGAAATCTCTAGAAAGAAAAATACTCCGGAGTATATTTAAGAACCGAGGGGGTAGTGCAAAACCGCATGAGAGACTCAGCCGGTCGTTGCGCTGCATTAATAGTGAGTTATGAGCAGTCAAATCATAAGCCCCACCTTTCCCACTATAAGTTTCTCTGAAGAAGCAACCATCAATATGCTCTTCTTTGAATCCGCTCATACTACTCCATCCGTCACTGTTTATACAACGCGCTTCAGAAAAAAGAAAAAAATCTGTGGGACCAAGGCGACTAGCGATCGACCTAAAAAATAGCATTGGTAGTTATAGCACGTCGTCTATTACTAGAGGGAATAATGCGTACACACATGCATGCAGTGCTTCCACCCCGGGTACACACATGCATGCACTCCGTAGTAGTACAGTACATGGAGAGAAAATTGTGGACTTGATTGCGTTTACCACGCCCTAATTAATTGAGAGTTATACCAAACGCGTCTAAAGTCTCTCTGGTGGTGGAAATGCATTGAGAGAAATGCATCATAATGAAGCGCGCCCTGTAAACTGTGACGGAGGGTGGAGTAGTATGAAGGTGCAAAACCAAGTACGAGTACTACTGCGCTTGTCTCTTCGCCCCTTCGTGAAGTCGAACAATGATGGTACTCCGCATGTTGGGTACTACAGTGTATGCCTCTAACAATCTGACACCGAATGGACTAATGCATGTCCACCGAGGGTAGGTTGCATTAGTCAAAAGGCGTAAGCGAGCTTCACCTTGTCCTGGAAGCTTCTCCTCGTTCTGCGAGTTGACGGGACACAACAAAAAGTAGTGCTAGTCCATACTCCCTCCTTTCCGGTTAATATGGCTTACTCTTTTTTGCGGGTAAATGAGAGAGCTTTATTCATATATAAGCATTCTTAGGACGATCAGCCAAGACACTGGTCACTAGGAAGCGAGGTACCCCGCAAAAAAAGAAGTAGGAAGCGAGGTGTTTCATCAAGCCAGCTCTCGGCCACATTCAAAATGCAGCAAGCACGGTTCGCACGAAGATGCGCCGCAAGGTTTGCTGACCTTTTTACATGTTGAATAACAAAAAAAGAGGAAATGTTACTGAGCGCTACTATGTGTAACAGGATATGAGCCAGAATTTAGCGAGAATTGTGGCAAGTGTTCCATGCAATCAACTTCCATTATCACATGCGAGAACCCTCGAAGAGAACCAAATGTGTTGAAGATTGCTTTATCACATTTTAAAATTATAATAAGAGTGCAGCCGCTCCTCCATCCGGTTCCTAGTACTAGTATAGTACGTACCTTTATGGACTATAGTAGTAGTACTAGTAAGGCCTCCTTTGGTTTGTAGGATTTTTGTAGGAATTCTATAGGATAGGATTTGCAAAGGAAAAATTCCTTTGAAGCCCTTTGGTTTGCAGGAATGGATTCCTATTCCTATGTAGGATAGGAATCAATCCTTCAAGTTTTGGAGGAAAAACATTAGCCTAGACTCAATGGAAAAAATCCTATCTATGCACCAAATGAAATCTCTTTCTCTATAGGAATTGACATGCATGTCATCTCACTTCCTATGATTTTCCTATTCCTATAAAAGTCCTATCCTATGAACCAAAGAAGGCCTAAACTTTGCGTTTGGCTGTTCGGCAAGTCGAAGAATAATAGCACTAGTAGTATAGTGTATGCTTCTGGCAATCTGACACCGAATTAACTGTTGCACGTCCACCGCCTGAGTGAGGGAGAGCTTGCATTAGTCAAAAGTTTCTCCTTGTCCTGCGAGCCACCGCGCGCAAGCTTCTCCCGCCCTGCAACCTTCTCCTCGTTCGGCAAGTTGACGGGACACAGCAAAGTAATGCTAGTCCATGCTGCCTCCTCTCCGGTTAATATGGCTTAATTTCAAACAAGATAAATACACTGTCTGTCACTGTATATTTGTAAAAATACGGTCAGTGGACTTCATAATACGCTCATTGCGCTCAATATATATATATTCCGGTGTTCATACGGTCACTAGCTCACCCTGACTGAGTATGTGTGTGCATGCATGTGTTGGTTGAGCACTTGAGCGTGACCGTGTGTGTTCCCTCGTGTGCTCGGACATGCATGCATTGGGGTGTCGCGCGCGTTTTTGCGTCCATGTGTACGTGTGACTGTTGCATACACGTAGGGGGAGTACGTGTAGGGGCCACTAAGGAGCAGTCAAATCACACAGTAAGTTAGTCGGAAGAAGCAACCATCATTTCACTCTTGAATGACACGTACGCAATATAAAATGGTTGATATGGAGAGAAAAAGAAAACCATTATATATACACTAGCAGGAGCCTAAGCTACAAGCCTACTTGCTTAGGTTGCTCTCTTCACAAGCATAGAACGACAGGCCTTATCCCGCAGCTGGGGGAAGGGAACAATGTTCTGCGTAGACGCGGTCAACATCGGCGAGGGAGAAAAACCACAATCGGTGTGTCCCAATCGGGGGTCACCGCCGGATGGGCCGGTGCCGCGTCCCAACTGCCCTTCTAGCTACAACCCGACGTCCCAGGTAGTCCATCTTCCTTTTGGAGCTGGCTTGCTCCGCTGCCGTAGCTCCATCTCCATGTCGATCTTTCTCTACTTCTACTGGCTTCTACTTGTGATGAGTTTATGTCTCATGAACTAGTGCCAGTACTATTATTCTAATCACACTTCTTCAATATCTTTGCCATCAGGGATGCCCAGGTCGATTTTAGTGGAACTACACAAAAGCATCGTATGATCCGAGGGTGCCAGCCGTCTTTCCTTTGACGGGTTCTACCTGGCCAGGAAATTAAATCATGTTTAGGGTTTAGGGTTTAAGTCGTAGTGACCCCATCAGTAGTTTTTCTATCGTACACGCTCTCACAACTTTTTTCTTTAGTTGTGAAGTAAATATTGGCTATGATCTGTGAATCATTGAGATGCATCAGCATGCGTGTTAGTTTTCCTTTGTATTTGATGGAATGTTGTAACGGGGCAACCTTGCAATAGGAATGAGAATGGAGTGGAAAAGTTTCTGTTTTTCCGAAGAAAAAATGGAAACGGAGAGAAACCAACATTTCGTTTCGTTGGATCGCGCCATCGAGCAAAACCAACGTTTAAATCACGTCTGTCGTGTTCGTGTCTCACCCTCCTCCACGGCTCGACCCCACACGGTCGCTCAACATGCCACTCACCGCAAACCGAGTAGTATACCATAACTTTCTCGCCTGCTTGTCGATGGATCGCGCCATGGAGTACTAGCACTAGTGGAAGAGATTGACGAGTTGGGGGAGGACAGCTAGCTGTAGCACGGACTCCCAAGAACTTACTACTAGAAGAGATCGCGCATGTTGTAGACGGCTATTGCGACCTTTGAACACGGAGCAGCCGCGTGCACCCGGAAGCGGCGCGGGCGATGCTCTCTCAGCCGACGCGCCGCAATCAATGCCGGCGCTAGTGAGAGGTCGTGTCCGCTCTGGCCGGGCATGAATGCGGCACTGACCGTTTCGGGCGGGAAGCACGCGCGAGTGATGAAGAGGGTTCGGGTTGGTCAGGACCGGCCGTGGCAGCGGTCCGGACGTGCGCAAACAAGAGATGATGTACGTTAATATTGTTGCGTATATAATTAACAATGTAAATAATGTGCCAGTTGGACAAATATGATTGGAGATGGAGATGGAAATGGAATTTTACGTAAACACGGATATGCATGTCTATGTCTATGTGTGTGTGCGCGACGACTCTCGCGACCTGGAAGCGGGGGCATGTTTTTGATCGAGTTTTCTTTCTTGGTACGTTAGAAAATCAGTTTGTCTAATTCACATCTAGATGTTATTTAAGGATATCACATCTAAACTCCCACAAGTATATAATGTAGCAACAAGAAACAAAAAAAACCAGGAAAAGACCACAAACAGAGTGGACATCAACTTATATGTGACATAACTATGTCACATCTAGATGTGTCCTAGACAGACCCTTAAAAAATTATCCGCCAATTTTTGTTTCTTTTTTCCGGGAACACGCGTATTCTATTTAAAACCACTGCTATGGAGAGATTTTTTTACTCCGTTATAGCCTCTTGTTTGATAGAGTTTCTTGCGTCTCGCTCTCTCACCCTCTCCATATCAAAATAAGATGACAGTGTCCACTCTATCTCTCTCCTCACCGGTGGTCACAGATCCGGCTGAATCCCGTCCGCTGCGGGAGGTGAGGAGGTGCAGCGTTGACATTGTCGCCATCAGCGGTGGAGGAAGCCAATGCGCACCGTCCTCTCGGAGCCGGCGCTGGCGCGGACGAAGATCCTCCGCGCCCTTGTTCGCTGCCGTCGTGTGGGCAGATCCTGCCCGCCCGCCTAAACGACATCTCGCCCACCTGAGGTATAACTTCTTGTACTGGTCCAGCTCCCCAGGTCGCTGCGTGCAGGTTTTCTATGCGACTACTCCCCAGCTCCCCATGCATAGTAGCTAGGGTTCATCGGCTGGTCCAACATCACCTACTAGTACTATTATAGAGGAAATGCCACTCAAAAAGTTGTCCTGATTTATGCCTCGGTGGAGGCATACATGTTGTTTCGACAAAAAGTACATGGTGGTTGTGCGGTCATTGTCCATATGGTGGTAGTACTATCACTGGTTAAATGAAGAAATGCTTTTTTTCTCGGGTATCCTGGCTTAGTTCCCATTAAGATAATTATGATGCTTTTGTTTGTTGGTGTACTTTTCATTAATTCTTATTGGGAATTGAGATGTCGTTGCTAACCCTTTTTTTTATTTTTGGAAACAGTGATGTGTGTCTCCATACCCGGGCATGTCTTCCTCAATTTTAGTGGAACTGCACAAAATTGGATGGCCATTGTTGTTCCGCCTCACTGTCCTCTGCCACGTGGTTCTTCCTTCCTCGAGCTTGATTACTGAGAAGAAACAGACCACAATGAGGATTTGTCGAACTTCTTAGGTGCCTCACCCAAACTTGATGCCTAATGGATGATGCATCACCACGATGACCTATCGATGCTCATGGTTGCGCCTCATGGTTGCGTCGGCTGGTGAAGCTGATCGATTTTCGATGAAAAACAAGATGTGTTCCATCAGTGCTCTTTGCTTGTTATGCACAAAGATGATATCCTTCGTCAGTTCACCTTGGTTGCGTTGGAGACGCAATCGTCTTTCACGTTGGTGCAATTTTCGCTAGGGTTTTACGACAGGTGGGCCCAAAATGTGGCTGGCTCACCTGTCATACAGCCAAAAGCAGGTGCAGTGAAGGCACCGGAGCTCAGTCCGTACTACAGTAGTATATATATAAGTGGGAGCCTCAGCGCTTGTTTGCTAGGGTTTGCACTCTCCACACACTCGCTGCACTACATATATGTTACTCCCTCCGTTCCGAATTACTTGTCTTAGATTTGTCTAGATACGGAGGTATCTAGCACTAAAATGAGTCTAGATACATTTGCTAGGGTTTGCTATATTCACAGTCTCTCACCCTCTCTTCACCAGATCTAAACAAGACTGCATTGGCCTCTTGTCTCTCTCTCCCCCCTCACAGCTGGTGAAGGAGGCGTCCGTATCCCGTCGCACCGGGAAGGGGAGGAGGTGCAGCATTCACTCTATCGCCTTCGGCGAGGGAGGCAATCCACTGTCGGCTACGTTGTTCTCTTTCACCCAGCGCCTGTGCGGGAGGGCCACCGACCCCTTCTTCCTCGCTGCCGTACTTAGTGTGGGCAGATCCGGCCTCCCGCCGTACGCCTTGCCACATCCCGACGACCCTAAGGTATAAGTTTCTTTGAAACCGTCGTTGCTCTAGCTGCATGTGGATCTTTTTCAATCTATACTCGAATCTAGGTCTTGGTTCAAAGAGGAATGAAGGGTGCGGTGGGCTGGAGCAAGAATCTAGGACGTGGTTCAATGAGGAAAGGAGGGGCGGAAAGTAGTATAGACTGGCTATCCAGCCGCTTTGTAGGTCGAAAAGGGAAAAAGCGGTAACCCAGTACACACATCTGTAAGGAACCGATCTCTTTGTTGAAAAGGGAAACAAACTGGGGGGTCGGGTAGTTTGTGCATGACTAGATTTGCTGCCCTCACATAGGAAGAAGGTTCAAAAGAACAAATATGGGACCAGCGCATATATGCTGCTTGGCTACATACTCTGCATCACCCATTTATACGTGTGGACGCACATGGTGCTGGCATGTCCCATGCAGCTATTTTGCTATTGTTAATCTCAGAATTAACTACTGATCTGTTTTAAAAGAATTTCTCTGTTAATATGAACCAATGCAACCGTTTTAGAAATGCCACTGTTCTATACTTTGTTTTCCATCAAGATAAGGTAGATGCTTCTTTTTGTGGCTGCATGTTTCATCCTCCTTTATTGGCTAGTAATTGTTTTCTTTTTTGCCTCTTAAAATAGGGATATCTATTCAACTTGTTGCTATAGAAAACTTAAATGTCACACCGGCAACTTTGCTTGATTTCAGTGCAACTGCACAAAACTTGAGGTCAGTACAGGCCTTCATCCACATGATTATGTAGTGTGCTTTGAGATGCTGTGCTACTTGTATTGGTACTGTTTTAAATAAATGAAGAATTGAAGCTATTGTATTGATGTCTTTTTCCATTAAGTAGTGAACAAAAATGGGACCAACCCAGACATGATGCTTGTTGCTTTGTTACAACAAATTCAGCATCACCCCCTTTATAAGCCAGTAATTGATGCCACTCTCAGAATTAACTACTGAATCTTATTTCAAAACTGCAACACTTGTTAGGGATTGGCGGGATTACCATTTTTGTGGCCACATGTTTCATCCTCCTTTATTAGCCAGTAATTGATTCCTTTTTTGCCTCTGTTTATACATGGATATCTATTCAACTTGTTGCTATTGTGACATTTTGCTTCGCTACGCGAAACACTTTGCTTGATTTTAGTGCAACTGCACAAAACGAGATTGGATTTCCTATTCGTGTTGGCAGATTCATACGTGATCTTGTGTGCGTCATGACAGGTTGGTACTTGCCTTCATCCACATGATCGTGCAGTGTGTTTTGAGATGCTGTGCTACTTATATTGGTCCAGTTTTAAATAAATGATGAATTGAAGCTATTGTATTGCTGTCTTTTCACATTAAGTAGTGAACAAAAATGGGACCAACCCAGACATGATGCTTGTTGCTTTGTTACAACAAATTCAGCATCACCCCCTTTATAAGCTTTGTCGTTCCTTATACATGTTGAAACAAGGCATTGTTAAGATAATGTCTCAGTCAATATGAATGAATCACACTGATGGAGAATTGCTACTCTCCTGCTTTGTTTCCCATTAAGATAAAGTAGATCAGTAGATGCTTTTCTTCTGGGAGTACAAGTCATCAGCCGTTATTTCTTAGTAATTGTTTCCATTATACCTATTGTTGCTTACAGGGATATCAAAATTAAAGCTCGGTTTTATTCTGACTTCGATTTTAGTTGAACTGCACAAAAGGAGCCAATGTGTAAGGCAAACTACTGCATTACCGGGTCTAGTTGGTCGTTCCACTTTGCAGAAAGAATCAGTCACTGTTTGCTCTACATTACAGAAGGAATGACCAAGAAGCTTTACATAGTATTATTAGACACCGGTGACATGACTAGTCTGCAGAGACCATTGGCAATTTAACAATACGTGGAGTGCCCTGGGCAAAAAGTGCCCAAACAAGTATAAAAGCTATGACAGGACTCCACGATCATAGTCATTACATATTTTTAATGGGAAAAGCTTGTCAAAGTTTAATCATTGATGTTAGCAAGAAGATGTTAATTTAATATATTGGAATTGTAAAACCTTGTCAAAATTTGCTCATTGATGTTAGCCAGAAGACATGCATTTGATATTTTTGAGTGGGACGCCCTTGCTGTGAGCAGCGTCGAGTGTTTTTTCCTGTTCCTGTGTTCAGTTTAGAAGTAAATAGTTACTCTGCTGAGATATTCTTGTGTTAAGAGTTTGTTCTGAATATTGTCTATGTAATGCCAGGCCTTGTGTTTGATTGCAAAGTTGAGCTTGGAATGTTGTGGCATGCGGCATCACGAGTTGTTCACCGTGCCTCCTGAGAATAATGCATCGTATTGTTTTGCATGTCGATCTACTGCCAGTGATTTGCTTGTTAAGAAGATCATCCTCTTCTGTTGTTTCCGTGCTTAAGAAGTTCATCGTCTGATGTTTCATTCATAGCCTATACGACAAGTTGGGTAGGTTAGGCGTGAAACCATATGATCTTTCGACCAACTCATGATATTAGGCCGTGATTGGATCATCGTTTTCCAACCAAAACCGCTTGTAAAACTGACGCTTGTAAATTAAAGCAGATGGTCTCGGGCGAAGGCGCTTGGTTTGTCGATTTCGACTAGTAAAATATTGGAAGTACTTGACACACGATAAAAACGCTGAACGACACTTGGACGATTGCTAATCCAGCCGTTAGCTGTTGTTTCAGCCTTGCCCATGGATGGTATGATACACACGTCGTGCATGTATCGTCTGGTAATGTCGTCCATATAGCAGTGCTCATAAAATATACACTGGTCTCTCAAATTACACGCGTAACCCGCTGGTTTTACTTACATACCTCGGGCCCTCGGTTTCATTATGCCTATATTTTACGCGTTGTTTTCGATGACGAGTTAATTACACTTGTATGTTAATACATGTTTGAAATAAACCAGAGCTCCCAAGCGCGGCCTTACTGTTTCATGCCGTCTCAGTTTCTTGAAGGTGCTCATAGGTGTCTGATGATCCTGGCTTCCTGAATGAGTAGCGGGCACTGTATCAGACCATCCGTAGGGCCCGCGAGGCCCTCTCCGTTGTCCTTCGAGTTGTTGCGCTCGCCGTGGCGCCGAGCATTGTTAACATCGTCAACGAACATGAGGATTCAGGAGATGACTTTATTTTGACTAGATGACACTAGGGACCCACTAGGGCCATAGCCGTACGTACGCAAGTGCCTCCTTATTATGTACAACTATATTTTTTTGCTTTCTCCTGGTTTCGTGACATCACGGTCCCACACCACTGTCAACCTATGTAGTCAATATAAACGAGAGAATTACACAAGGTGCGGCCGATAGCTGGGACCAAGCAGCTCGAGCAGTATTTGTGTTTTTGAGGCGTGAGCACTACAGAGTTTTTCTTGGCAATGATTTCGTTGTTGTTCAGAGGAGAGCAGGGTATTAACTGGGTGGGCTGTTGCCCGTCTAGCCCAGGCCAGATATCCAACCCAGATACTAATTTTTTCAAGATGAAAATGGCTAGCCCAGCTATACGTCTTTTTGAGGAATACCCAGGCAAGGTCAACTTGTTATTCTCTGCCCCGCTGGGTTGCAAATCTTTCCTAGGAGGGATGCATTAGGCTTAACAGGAAAATGGGCTTCAAAAAATAATAAATGGGATGTAATTATAAAAACTGGGCAGTAACTATAAAAAATGCACCAAACACGAAATTGGTTTATAAAATATTATTTATGGATTTTGAAAATCTTAAATTTTCATTGTTGCGCGCTCAATGTTTCGTTGGATTTTTACGTAATACAAATTTATTTTTAATCTGACTAGAAATTTCGGGATAAAAATATTTCGGAGCCCATAAAAATGTGGGAAATTTTATTAAATTCTATCTTCAACGGCTGGTTGAAATTATTAATCATTGTCCTAGCTAGAAAATGGGCTATACTTTTAACAAACTGTAAATGGGTTGTTGTAAATTCCATTATAATTCCAAAATGGGCTGTACATTCTTACAAAACGCAAATGGGCTATAAGTTCTTTGCCACACACTTGTGGGACTACTAAGTGACGCATTCCCTAAAAAAAATAAGTTGACGTGTATGCAAGGCTTTGCCAACTTATTATAGTCAACACACGGTTCTAGCAGCAGTGGCCGTTGGATGTCTATCCAACGGATGTCGTGCTTCTTCTTCAATCTCGAATATTCTTAGCTTCGGCCGCCCAAAAAATGATTCCTCCCCCTGACATCTGGGGCGCACCGTTTCAGAGGCTGACCTATGGGCCTACTAAGTTGGAGCGTACCAAGGGCTTTGTCAACTTAGTCAATAATAAACGTTTCTAGCTTCAGTGACCGTATGATGTCCATCCAACGGCCGTAGTGCTTCTTCAACCTCTGGCCTTCTTGGTCCAGCCGCCCAAAGCAGCGCCGGTCGTGCCGCCTGCTCCTGCCTCCCGTGGCCGGCTGTGCTGCCGCGGAGGCCTCACCGCCCCCATACTACTCCCACCGCTGGCCAGGCCATCCCTCCACTCACCCACACCCCCTGTTATTCTGCGGCAACGACAGCCTCACACCGCAGCCGAACCAGTGAACCCTCGTACTCCTCTCCGTGCGGGCTTCCACTGTTGCGTCTTCCCCGGCTCCGCGTCGTTCCCTTCCTAGGCCTCTCCATCGTCCAGACCACCTCCCTGGTGCTCTCGACGCGACGTGGTCAACATGGTCAACGATCGACTTCCATCGGAAGAGTACTGTACGTGGAGAGGCTGACTGCTGGGTCCACGCGGCCACAAGGAAGTGCCTCCTTATTACGCGCAAAATAATTATTCCTCCACCTTACAGCAGGGACCCACCGGACAGGCCACCTTATTTCGCGGAAAAAACGTTTCCCCCTAGACTGCTCGGACCCACCGGACGGTCCAGCGTATTTCGCGAAAAAAATGTTCCCCCCGCTGTCAGCTCGGACCCACCGGAAGTGCCTCCTTATTACGCACAAAAAAATGAATACTCCCCCTGCTAGCTGGGACCCACCATGGTGGGAGGCTGACTTGTGGGCCTACTAAGTTGACTGGGTTGGGGGCCTTTGTCAACTTTAGTCAATATGAACGATTTTAGCTCCAGTGACCATACGATGTCCATCCAACGGTCATAGTGCTTCTTCAACCTCTGGTCTTTTTGCTCCAGCCGCCCAAAGCAACGTCGGTCGTGCCGCATGCTCCTACCTCCCGTGGCCGGTTGTGCTGCCGTGGAGGCCTCATCGCCCCTAGTATTCCCACCGCTGGCCAGGCCCTGCGGTGATGGCAGCCTCACACCGCAGCCGAACCAGTGAACCCTCGTACTCCTCTCCGCGTGGGCTTCCACTACTGCGTCTTCCCCGACTCCTTGTCGTCCGCTTCCTAGGCCTCGCCGTCGTCCACCGCCCTGGTGCTCTCAGCGCGGCGTGGTCAACGTGGTCAAGGAACGACTTCCATCGGACATGGACTGTACGTGGAGAGGCTGACAGCTAGGTCCACGGCCGCAGCAAGGCAGTGCCTCCTTATTACGTGCAAAATAATTATTCCTCCACCTGACAGCGGGGACCCACTGGGCGGGCCACGTATTTCGCAAAAAAAACGTTTCCCCCCTGACTGCTGGGACCCACCAGCTACACCTTCGCACGCAAGGAAGTGTGTCCGGGCAAAAAAACAAAACGATTCGCCCCCCTGACTGCTGGGACCCACCAGCTACATCTTCGCACGCAAGGAAGTTCCTGACAGTCGGGACCCACCTGGTCGAAGCGTACGTAGCGTTGTCATTCTGGTCGCGAACGTGTACGTACATATATACTGGTCGATGTAGAGGCGCGCACATGTCGTAGTAGAGGCGCGCACGTAGCATGTACATGTACGTACAGCGGCCAGGGTGCAAGAAAGAAAATACGCCCACATATGTGTACATACGGGCGGGGTCTCGAACGCCTACTCGCGCATACGTACGGCCAGCGCTCCCTGTACATGGCTAGGTCGGAACGGACAAACAACGTCGTCGTCGTGTTCATGGGGAGGCAACGGAATGCGTCGTGTTCATCGGGGGGGCTTGGATGGAACAGGCGATGGAAACGAGGCCTGGCGTACTGCAGAACGGAGGAAACGGCCTTGTGTTCGACTAGCCACGTTCGAAATGGGATCATGTTCATCGGGAGGGGTCTGGTGTACCGCAAAATGGAGGAAACAGACCTCCTACGGTCGAAACGGGGGTCTTGTTGATCGGGAGGGGTGTGGCGTACCGCAAAACGGACGAAACAGACTTGTGTTGGAGCACTACGATCGAAACCGGGGTCCTATTCATCGGGAGGGGTGTGGCGTACCGCAAAACGGGACTCCACGGGATACTGTTCATCTCCAACCGTCGACCCCCTCCATCCTCCACGAGCTACTGTTCATCCACCGTCGACCTCCTCCAGCCTCCACCTGCGACTGTTCATCCACGGGCTCCTGTTCATCCTGCCTCCATCGCGCGCTACTCCATCGGCTACTGTTCAACCACCCCTCTCCACGGGCTCCTGTTCAACCACCCCTCCACGGGCTACTGTTCATCCTGCCCTCCACCGTCTACTGTTCATCCTGCCCTCCACGGGGTGGTCCTGTTCATCCAGCCCTCCATGGGGTCCTGTTCATCTAGCCCCAACCGGCTCGATCGATCGGGGTCCTGTTCATCCAGAGGCAACACCACGGGGTCCTGTTCATCCACCCCCACCGGGAACTATCCATCCAACCCCCCCCAACGCTCACTGTTCATCCAGAGGCAGCATCGATCGGCTTCAGTTAGCAGCAGTAGCGAAGGAATCGCTCAATCGGGTTCAGTTAACAGCCATCGATCGATCGCTCGGGTCCAGTAACGCGTAGCCTGCAGTGCAATCGCTCGGGTTCAGTTAGAGCCCAACGCCTCGCTTGGGTTCAGTTAGAGCCAACGCCTCGCACACATGCGCGTACGTGTATGAGAGAAACGCGCATCGCTCGGCCCACGACCTCCCACCGTAACCTGGAACTCCCCGAAAGTTTCCTCCCCCTCGCTTCTACCACGGTTTTTTCCGTCATGGACGGCCCAAAGAATGTCATGCAGCTGCATCTCCGGCCCGCCCAGGACGAAAAGCCCATTTTTTGTCATGATTTTTTGTCATAGAAGTAGGAGCCCACCACATCTATGATGATACCGGGTTTTGTCACAATTATCGTCATAGAAGTGTCATATGTATGACAGAAATTTTTTTTGTTCGGCCCAAAATGTCACGGATGTGTCTTTTTTTGTAGTGTTGAGAGAAACCAGAACAACCATCTAGAAAGCAAAAATGTGTATGTTTAGATAATCTTTCTAGCATTTGATCGATAAAAGGTAAGGGGTAATGATCCTTTTTAGTAGCCTTATTTAATTTGCGGAAATCAATTACCATCCTGTAACTTGTAATAATTCTTTGAGGAATCAATTCATCTTTATCATTAGGAACGACAGTAATACCTCCCTTCTTAGGGACACAATGGACATGACTTACCCACTGACTATCAGCAAGGGGATAGATTATACCTGCCTCAAGGAGCTTTAGTATTTCCTTTCTTACCACTTCTTTCATTTTAGGATTCAGCCGTCGTTGATGATCACGAACTGGTTTAGCATCTTCTTCCAAATTAATTTTATGTTGACATAGAGTGGGACTAATGCCCTTAATATCATCAAGAGTATACCCAATAGCAGCACGGTGCTTCTTTAGAGTTTTCAATAATCTCTCTTCCTCATGCTCTGAAAGGTTAGCGCTAATAATAATAGGATATATCTTTTTCTCATCAAGATAAGCATATTTAAGAGTATCATGTAACGGTTTAAGCTCAAACACGAGATCACCCTTGGCTGGAGGAGGATCCCCTAATATTTCAACAGGTAAATTGTTTTCCAGAATAGGTTCCTGTTTAAAGAATACTTCATCTATTTCCCTTCTTTCATTCATAAACATATCATTTTCATGGTCAAGCAAATAATGTTCTAAAGGATCACTAGGAGGTACGGCATTAGAAGCAAGACCAATAATTTCATCCTTACTAGGTAATTCTTCTTCACGGTGTTGTCTACTAAATTTAGAGAAATTAAATTCATGAGTCATATCATCTAGACCGATAGTAACAACATCTCTTTTGTAATCTATGGTAGCATTAACAGTGTTCAAGAAGGTTCTACCAAATATAATGGGGCAAATGCTATCTCGTGGGGAACCAAGGACAAGAAAATCAACAGGATATTTAGTTTTCCCACACAAGACTTCAACATCTCTAACAATTCCCATTGGCGAAAGAGTATCTGTATTGGCAAGTTTAATTGTGACATCAATATCTTCCATCTCAGCAGGTGCAATATCATGCAAAACTTCTTTGTATAAGGAATAAGGTATTGCACTAGCACTAGCACCCATATCACATAAGCCATGATAACAATGATCTCCTATTTTAACAGAAATAACAGGCATGCCTACCAGAGATGTAGGTTTATCTTTAGCACAGGATTTAGCAATTCTAGCAGTTTCATCACGGAAATAAATAACATGCCCATCAATATTATCAGACAAGAGATCTTTAACAATAGCAATATTAGGTTCAACTTTAACTTGCTCAGGAGGTGTATATGTTTTAATATTGCTTTTACGAACTATAGTTGAAGCTTTAGCATGATCCTTTATCCTAATAGGGAAAGGTGGTTTCTCAACATAAGAAGTAGGAACAATAGGATCATTATAAGTGACAATCTTTTCATCAACTTTAATGGGTGTAGGTACTTTTACTTCTATGGAAGGATGATATTTAAACCACTTCTCCTTGGGGAGATCAACATAAGTAGCAAAAGATTCACAGAAAGAAGCTACTATCTCAGAGTCAAGTCCATATTTAGTGCTAAATTTATGAAAAATATTGGTATCCATAAAAGATTTAACACAATCAAAACTAGGTGTTATACCTGACTCCTTACCATTGTCGAGGTCCCAATCTTAAGAGTTGCGTTTAATTCTTTCCAATAAATCCCATTTGAATTCAATAGTCTTCATCATAAAAGAGCCAGCACAAGAAGTATCAAGCATGGTGCGATTGTTATCAGAAAGCCGACCATAGAAATTTTGAATAATCATTTTTCTCGAGAGCTCATGATTGGGGCATGAATGTAACATTGATTTAAGCCTCCCCCAAGCTTGAGCGATGCTTTCTCCTTCGCGAGGCCAAAAATTATATATGTAATTGTGATCACGATGAACAAGATGCACAGGATAAAACTTCTGATGAAATTCCAATTTCAATCATTTGTAATTCCAAGACCCCATATAATCACATAGCCTATACCATGTCGATGCGTCTCCCTTCAAAGATAAAGGGAAGACCTTCTTCTTAACAACATCTCCGGGTACACCTGCAAGCTTAAATAGTCCACAAACTTCATCCACATATATTAGATGCTCATCATGATGTTTTGTTCCATCTCCTAAAAAGGGATTAGCCAGCAGTTTTTCTATCATACCCGAAGGAATTTCAAAGCAGTCATTTTCATTTTCAGTAGGTTCAGTAGGTTGAGGAGCAACTCTTTGCTCTACTGGTCGGGGTGAACATACCCCGAACAAGCCCCTCAGAGGATTACTTTCCATAGTAACAAGTGACAGTAAATTTCAGCACACTATATAAATTTTTCCTACCAAATTCCACCTACCAAAGGCGCTTCACTCCCGGCAACGATGCCAGAAAAGAGTCTTGATGACCCACAAGTATAGGGGATCTATCGTAGTCCTTTTGATAAGTAAGAGTGTCAAACGCAACGAGGAGCAGAAGGATATGATAAGCGGTTTCCAGCAAGGTATTCTCTGCAAGTACTAAAATAAGTGGTAACAGATAATTTTGTGATAGGATAATTTGTAACGAGAAACAAGTAACAAAAGTAAATAAAGTGTAGCAAGGTGTCTCAATCCTTTTTGTAGCAAACGACAAGCCTGGACAAACTCTTATATAGAGAAAAGCGCTCCCGAGGACACATGGGAATATCGTCAAGCTAGTTTTCATCACGCTCATATGATTCGTGTTCGGTACTTTGATAATTTGGTATGTGGGTGGACCGGTGCTTGGGTACTGCCATTACTTGGACAAGCATCCCACTTATGATTAACCTCTATTGCAAGCATCCGCAACTACAACAAAAGTATTAAGGTAAACCTAACCATAGCATGAAACATATGGATCCAAACCATCCCCTTACGAAGCAACGCATAAACTAGGGTTTAAGCTTCTGTCACTCTAGCAACCCATCATCTAGTTATTACTCCCCAATGCCTTCCTCTAGGCCCAAATAATGGTGAAGTGTCATGTAGTCGACGTTCACATAGCACCACTAGAGGAGAGACAACATACATCTCATCAAAATATCGAACGAATACCAAATTCACATGACTACTAATAGCAAGACTTCTCCCATGTCCTCAGGAACAAAAGTAACTACTCACAAAGCATAAACATGTTCATAATCAGAGTGGTATTAATATGCATATAGGATCTAAACATATGATCTTCCACCAATTAAACCAACTAGCATCAACTACAAGGAGTAATTAACACTACTAGCAACCTACTAGCACCTATCCCGGACTTGGAGACAAGAATTGGATACAAGAGATGAACTAGGGTTTTGAGAGGAGATGGTGCTGATGAAGATGTTGATGGAGATTGCCCTCTCCCGATGAGAGGAGCGTTGGTGATGACGATGGCGATGATTTCCCCCTCCGGGAGGGAAGTTTCCCCGGCAAAACAGCTCCGCCAGAGCCATAGATTGGTTCCACCAAGGTTCCGCCTCGTGGCGGCGGAGTTTCGTCCGAGAAGGTGGCTTCTCATTTTTTTCCCATCGAAAGACTTCATATAGCAGAAGATGGCCACCGGAGGGCCACCAGGGGGCCCACGAGGTAGGGGGCGCGCCCAGGGGGGTAGGGCGCGCCCCCACCCTCATGTGCAGGGTGTGGCCCCCTGGTGAATTTCTTCCACTGAGTATTTTTTATATATTCTGAAAACGTCTTCCGTGAAGTTTTAGGACTTTTGGAGTTGTGCAGAATAGGTCTCTATTATTTGCTCCTTTTCCAGCCCAGAATCCCAGCTGCCAACATTCTCCCTCTTCATGTAAACCTTGTAAAATAAGAGAGAATAGGCATAAGTATTGTGACATAATGTGTAATAACAGCCCATAATGCAATAAATATCGATGTAAAAGCATGATGCAGAATGGACGTATCACATTATATATAGTACGATAAATGCTGATGCATGTCACCTAAAATTATGTCATTGAAAACTATGTTCAAATACGAATCCAATGATATTGTTTTTGTTGACATGCACTAACTTTTTGTTAGTTATATCTTCAGTAAAATTCAATGGGGGATAAACCACGACCGATGTAGTACTAGTGTAGAGGGCGGCGCTGCACATGAGTCTCACCCCGCTCGTGGCGTGGCAGTAAAGCCGTCATATCACAAAACCCGACCACTCCCACTAACAAGTGGTCTGGTAAAATAAACGGACAAGCAACCATCACATTCCTTCGTCTTTTTTGCATTTCATCTCTCTGCATTTACTTTATCCGGTTCATCTCTGACACTCGATCCCTAGCTACTACTCCTAGTATCCCTAGCTACTACTCCTAGGGCCAGTTCTTTTGGCAGCTTAAAAAATAAGCCGTCTCTTCCCCAGCTTTTCCCATAAGACTAGTCACGGTGGAGAGTAACATTAAGGCGCCTCACTCATTTATTTGGGCTTCACAACTTGTTAGGCAAAAAATTCGATACATGGTGTAGGAAGCGGTTTGGGAATTTGCATGCGTTTCCAACCAGTGATATACTCCGCACAAAGTACGACAGAGAAATAACCACAGAGAAGGAAGCTAAAGGTAAACAATCAAACAAGCATTTTTGCATTGAATTGTTTCACAAGCTTGACTAGTGTTGTTTTTCTACCTTTACAAAAACCGCATCGTAATGTTAAAACGTGCATTTGTATGTACATAAGTAATAGTAGTACTCCCTCTGTCTAGGTGTATAAAGTCTTCCCTCCTTCTTGGTCACGGTGCACAACCAAAGATGACTTATTCACCTGGACGGAGGGAGTAGCACAGTCTGCAAGCATATATATAGAGAGACGTGTAGTGCGATAGTATATAGTAAAGTTTGTGCTATATGCACGTACTTACAAAATGCATACGGATACACAAGCTTTCCAAACTTTCCCTCTTGCATACTTAATGAAGGACGCTAATAATTCCCGAATTTTCGGGATTTATCATTTGCGTCCCAAAACTAATGAGATCACCTTACGAAACTAAATTATACTCCTACTAAAAGCCACGACGCTCGCAGGAGCGCTTGCAGCGCGCCACGAGTGCCCTGGTGCACGACCGTTTCCCAGCGCACCGACACAATGCCTCTTCCTCAGCCTCGCAACTCGCGAGGTGCTGATTGGCGGCTTGCCGGCGGGCGAGCGCGATCTCTGTGGTGATCCGGCGCCAACAGGTACTCCTCCTCACTGGAAGCATGCACCCAGTCCACATACCGCCAAGCGTAGATGAGGCGCTTGGGCCCGACTGCACTCAGGGCTTTGGCATGGGCGTCCTCCGCCACCCTCACGGCCCTTGCATGAGCCTTCTGCAAAATAGCCAATTGCCTGACTCTCTCAGACGCGACATAGACCTGCCAGGCAGCTTGCCCTGCGGCGCGCTTCTCTTCCTCGACCTTCTTCTCCGCCTCTATTTTGGCTTTCTCTGCCGGCGACAAAGCCTCCCACATGGCGACATCCATTTATTTCCAAAGCTCCTCAAGGCTGGGGGGGCTCGGCGGGCGGCACGGTGTTCTCCTTGCAGCGGGGAGCCGACGCGAACTCCGATGCGCGTGCTAGCGAGATTGGGAACACCGACGTGTCCACCTCGACGCGTCGTGGCAAGGAGTGGAACGCCGACGCGTCCTCCTTGACTAGTGGCGGCGAGGAACGGAACAGTGATGCGTTACTATCTAGGCGATGCAGCGAGGGGCGCCTAGGGCTTGGGAGGGGTGATGCCATGGTGGTCGACGCGAGAGGGAGGGGGAGGAGATAGCGATGAACATGAGCGTTCTTCCGAATGCCGTGGGAGGCGCAGTATTTATAACGAGCAATGGCACACCTACATAAGATATGGACTGAGCTGCACTGACTTAACTGCAGGTCTAGTTGCATCACTGACATGTGGGCCAGACCCCTGTTGGGCCCATATGTCAGTGACCCAATGCACCTGCAGTTAAGTAACTGAAGCAGCGTCCCGGAAGATATGTTGCATGATTAACATAACAACTACTCCCATCACATGCTCAGATTTCAAGGTGCATTAATTCGTTGCATGCGAGGATTATGAGAAACTTGACCAATGCATGTACTTCATGCATGCATTGCAATTAATGCATTGGTAAACACAATTCTTTGAGAAAAATGAGCGCATTAATTGAGTGCTTTTACAAACCATGAAAATTATTCCACCACTCATCATCTACCTTGGTTGGTGAGATTTTTGAATTGAGCCCTATAAACCGGAAACGAGGTAGTACGTGGGAATTTTTGTTGGAGTAAAT